>NC_133769.1:34007246-34101788 GCF_003597395.2 Chelonoidis abingdonii
CTGGATTCACAAGAAGGCTCAAACTATTATTGTAACCTGCACAGGGCTGCAAAAATATTCAAATAAATATTTGCAGATCTTTTTTATGCATTCACCAAGCTGTAATAGTTAGCGAAAATATCTGACCACTTGAGCTATTCAGGATCCACTGAATAGGCCCAAATATATAGTAAGAGACTGTCTTTGCCTGGATGTCAGACAAAGGAAGTATATTATCCACCTTTTATAAATGGGAACTGAAGTACACAGGGGGATAGTGACTTTACTAAGGCCTCATAAGTGACTGATTCTAGGAGTGGGTGAGCGGGGCAGTAGTCTTGGGAGTCAACTTCCAAGGGGGTAAGACTCTGTGCTGCTTGGCTTTTTCCCCCTCTGAACTCTGATTGGCTGGTTATTTTTGCTCTGTTACTTGGCTCGTGTTTTTTTTGTGCTTGGCTTCTGGGGTTTGTGTGAAAACATTTTTCTCCCTGGACGGCAAAATGCCCTAGTTCTCCTGGTCACACAGGAACTGTGGTAAGGCCAGGTGCTGAAGCCATATCTTCCATGTCCCAGTTCAGTCCCTTGACCACACACTATCCTTCTTCTCTCTACCTTTCAGTTTAACTCCTAGCCTGTTCTCTTCTGCCTCCTACTACCATCACTCATTGTTACCTGGTAGTCTATATCTGAACCATTTAATTTTTATTAAACTATTTTTTCCCTTGGTTCAAAGACTTAGTGTTGTTCAGTTCATCTTAATTTTTTTTCACTCCATAGCAAATTACTTCTTGCTAAAGAAGATATTTTTTGCTTGACTGAAACCTGGCATGCTGCTTCTGATCATTTTTTCCCATTCTGAATCTACTCATCCAAGTAATTCTTTTCCAGACTAGTATCACCAGCTGGCCTTCATGGAACTGTGACGTTAATTTTATCTTCCAGTTCTGGGCCATATCCCCAGCTGGTGTAAATCTTCGTAGCTCCTTTAAAGTCTATGGGAACTAAGATGATTTACACCAGTTGAGAAGCCCCCAACCCCTCTGTATTCACAGTTTCTTTCCATTAGCTTCAGTCATTTCTGTGCACACCTTATACTCTTGTCCTAAATTCCCACATAGGTGCATTTCCCACATACTTCTACCCTCTTTTCCTTGCTGAATTTACTGACTGCAGTATTTTTCCAAGCCTGCAGTTTTCTATTTGTTGTTTTACTCTTGCTAGAGACATTAATATCCATTCTCAAGCCCCTTATTTATTTTTCCCTTTCAAACTCTGGAAGTTTCAACCAATCTGTCAAGCCTCTTTCATAAGTGTGGTCATATTCTTGACCTTGTCACGTGTTATTTTTTTTATAAGAGCACAGGAGTTCCAAATCAGAAAACAAACAATCATTCATCTGGCCTAGTAGCCTGTCAGAGAGGGCAGGAGGCTCATAGTGCACTGATACAGCAGCTCAATATTATGTAATGGGAAGTAATTTCTCTTTGACTCCAGCATTAATCAGTTTATAATCAGAGATTTCATAGCCTTTATTATTTTTATCTTAACTAGTCTTACCTGCATTTTCTTCTGGTTATGCACGTGTATTTGATCCTTCTTGAATCTTAGTAAGAGTTTTGGCTTAGTAACGTTGTGTGGCAATGGATTCCATAAAGAATGATATTTTCAACACCAATGAACAGTTTACTCCTAAAATTCTTATTATGTAAACTAAGCCTGCCAGTAGCTAGACTTTCCCCTTTCTCCTATAAGGGGAAGCAGAGTTCCATCCCTCTCAGCTTTCCAGCTTTGGGGCTTATAGAAGAAGAGAGACTCTTTATCACATGAATCCGGTTTTAAGCTTTAGGAAAGTGAATCAAATTCTTCAATGGTCTTCTTTCCTTCTTGCATGCTCAGTCTGAACAGGTGACACTCAAAGCTTTTGTTCTTTATAGTACTACAGAAAGCTTTACATTGTTTCTTTACAGCATTAGTGTATGAGTATCTCCCCTTCCCTGTAAGGAATTTGATACCCTGATACACTGAGGTCCTGGCAAGAGTAGGTAGCATAACTACATTTCCCTCTATTTACATAGACTTTGACAGCCTTCATGTACAGAAAGAGGTTGTGCTTAAACATTATCCATACTTCTTCCATGTTTCCTACCAACCACAGCTCTGTCAGATGTTTCAGTAACTGAGTTTTACTGACTGGAAGCCAAGGTGTTCCAAACTTCAGACACTAGGTGTTGTTTTAAAACAAAAACTTGTTGATTAGAGAAGCACCCAGAGAGACCAACTGCATACAGCCGAACCAAGGAGATCTAGTTGGTTTATTCCAGCCTGAATGAAACAGCTTCTCGTGGTAACACACGCACACTCTAGAAGGCTTCTTGTGTGTTGAATTGGACATCACTCATAGTTCAGCATGATGGATTATTGCTCTCTAAATGTAGGTAGCATATGTAGACATTCATTTTGGTCACTGTAGCGAGGCGGTGTGGCTCCCCTCCTCCACAGGGAGGGTTGAGCCCCGTCCATCTTCCCCCAGGGCGGAACTTCCGGGCGGAAGCCCTGCCCCTCAAAGGGTCAGGCGGCGACCCGGAAGTATAAAAGCCTGGGCTACGCCGGCTTCGTTGGAGGCGCAGCCCGGGCGACGAGACGTGCGGTCCGACCCTCGTCGCTTGGGATGCTGCCGAGCTCGGGACGGGTATCAGGCCTATGCGGAATGACCGTTGCGCAACCCTGACCCTAGAGCTGCTAAGGGAATACTCAAAAGCTGCCGCAGCCCCACTCGCTGGGGGAACTAGAACCGGACTGGCCGTTACAGGGTGACGGATTACCTGCTGGTACTGGGAGGGCCATGGGATGTGGTACGACGTGCGGACGGTCGGAGGCGAGGGATATGGAGAGTAGCCGGGGCGGCTGATACAGTCAGGCGCAGAAGCCTGGCAGGATGATCGTGTGTGATAGGATCAGGACCCACCTGGCATTTCTGTCAGTTGTTTCGTTGTCGGCCCCGGATCACTGTCAGCGTGTTTCGACTGGATCCCTGATGCCCTTAGCGGCGACAGCTGCTACTAGGGCCTGGGTGGAACGCGGGGAGTGGGTGGGATGCGTTCCCGTGCCCCGTAATGGGGTGTCAGATCAACTGCGCACTCAGCCTGACGGGCCGAGTTGTAGCCGGTCACTGCTTGCCTGCCCCAAAGGGCAGGCGCTCTGTGGTACTGCGTTTGTGCCGCCTGAACACAGGCTGGGCCGGCTATGACTCTGCTACTGTCTTTTGCCAGCGCCCTATTGTTCTGCGTTGTGCCCGCACCGAAACACGGGCTGGGCCCATTGACTCTGTTCGCTCTGCCCTGCCCGTACAGGGCGGAGCCGATTGTCTGTGTTTGGGTGCCCGCGAGCCGACGAAGGCGGGGCCACTATTGACATTACTGCTGCTCTGCCTGCCCCAAAGGGGCCAGAGTGTAGCGGACCGTTCGGGTGGTGCCCGCCTGTATTCAAGGCGGGGGTCCTACTGACTTTGCTGTGTCCCAGTCCGCTCCACAGGGACCGAACGCCCGGACAGTGGACCGCGGACCCGAGGGACAGGACCCAGCGAGGACAGGACGAGGCCGGTGTGGCTCCCCTCCTCCACAGGGAGGGTTGAGCCCCGGCTCCCCTCGTCACAGTCACCTGATATAACTAGTGGGGAAATCTCTCCCTGTTTGATATATATCTGCTCTACCTACCTGAAACACCTTTGAAGCTAAATTGATATTGTTATATCTTTGAAAGAGAGAGAGTGTAAAAAAGAAAATTATGCTCCTTAAAAAAACTCTCCATGCTATATCTGAATGGTAGCTCATATCTGGGCTTTTAATGCTTCCTAGGCTGAAGAAACAGTTTACTCTTGAATGCTCAGCAGTTGTTTCAACCCTGGCAGATTAGATAAAGACAAAAGAATGGGAGGATATTAAATCCAAATAGAGCTGTGACGAGTAATCCAAATAAATGAAAAACCCTTTATTGATAATCAATACATAGTGGATTCTGATAAAGAACTCCCACATAATCAGCAACCCTTTTACTCACCCCATCCATGGAACGCTAATGGAGGAGAGAATTCCTCCAAAATAGAAGTTAGACACTAAGCCTGCTATTAGAATAATTACAAATCTTTAATGCAGGGAAACAAAGTTATTTGCAGCTAAGATGTACCCTATTTTCATGTTGCCATAGTAACAGAAAATGTATGTATTTTTTTAAGTGAGAAGGTTACTGTTTCTCAGTAAAGCAGTGAGAACCAATGAATGAAAGTACATAGGTTAAGTTATAATATTCCATATCTCATGTAATTGTAGTAAAGGTATTTTTCATGTAAAAGAGCCTGTGTCAGACTGGCAATATTCTGCAAGACCCTGGACAAATCTTATGGAATTCAGATACATTTTATTGCATTAAGTTAAACCCGATTGAGTCAGGCTTAATACCTTTGGGATCCATTGTATTAAAATGCAATTGTGTATGTGGCTTTGTGGAATTGTATGTAATTCTTCTAGGAAGAGGGAGATGCTAATATAATTCCTCCAGTTATCAGCCCCTGTGAAGCAACCCCAGGAAAGGTTCACATAGACTACTTCAAATTGGATTATCCAGGGATCAACAGACAGAAAGGATTTTTTTGATAAATAGCCTGGCTTTAACCAGGCTTAGGTTTTCTCCCTGATCCAGCAAATAAACAGGATTTCTGGTCCATAGACAGCCCCAATCCCTAGGGAAGGGTTGGAAAGTTTGGGCCTAATAAAGTACCATCAGACTGTGTTCTTGTTCTGAGCTAAAGCTGTGAGGAACTTGAAACCACAAAGAAACTCCTGGGATGAAGGACTGTTCTTGCCAGAACCCACATTAGGATTGGGGTGATCTCTAGTAACCATGTAGCATGTGTGTAGGTTCTTTTTTTTTTTTAAATACCTTCTCTCTCTAAAGGTTTTAATTTCAGAATAAAATGGGCTTGCATAAAAAGAGTTTTGTTGTAACCATATCTGTGGATAGTCACACTGCTAGCTGTCTCGGAAGAGAAAGCAAGAGGGCCAGCTTGGGCAGCCTGTCTCTGTTGGGGATAACACAGTGTAGGTAGGGAACTGGTCAGCCTGGAGAAACCCAAGTAGGTGTTGGCCAGAGAAGCCTGAGAGTGGGTGCTTTTGCTGGACCACTGAGGGGAAATACTATGTGGTTGCCCTGAACTCTGACAGCCCCTTTCATGTCAAAGGATTTTTACAACTGTATAAATTAAGCAACCACTGAAATTTAGGCCCCTCTATGCAAGAGGGAGGCCTTCATGTACTCTGCTGCATCAGGCCAGAGCACTCAGCCCCTTGCAGAACTGAGCATTCTCTGTCTGACTTTCTGCTATGTGAGTTACCTGTAACAGTAGGAGGTAAAAGATTTTAGTCTAGCACTTCAGGAGTTAATCAGAACTCTCTCTCTAGCTGCCAGCCACTGTTGGCTGACCAGTTTTGGAGTAGGCACCAATCAGAGCCACCCACTGACGAAAGTAGAAGGGTCTTCCTGCTACCCCAGGTTAAGCTCGATCAAATTCTGGGGTGTAACATGCCTCAATTCTGGGGTAACATTCTGTGATGGGTTGGGTCACAGAGACCCCCTTGGGACTGCCACCTGATGTTCTGAGACTACCTCTGAGCCTGTTTTCCCTGCCAGCTAGGGATTTCAGAACCCTGCCTTGTTGAGCCAGACGTGCTTACCTGCTGCAAACACAGATCCAGGTCTGAACCACGTCCCCAAAAGCTGCAGACTTAACGAAAACGGCTTAGAAAGTGCTCCTGTCGTGCACCCAGACACCCAGTGGGATCCAAATCCCAAATAAATCTGTTTTACTCTGTGTAAAGCTTATACAGGGTGCTCAAATTGTCCACCCGCTATAACACTGATAGAGATGCACAGCTGTTTGCTCCCCCAGGTGTTAGTCACTAACTCTGGGTTCAATAATAAGCAGAAGTGATTTTATTAAATATAAAAAGTAGGATTTAAATGGTCCAAGTAATAACAGACAGAACCAAGTTACCAAGCAAAATAAAGCAAAAACATGCAAGTCTAAGCCTAATACAGTTAAGAATCTGAATACAGGTAAATCTCACCCTCAGAGATGTTCCAGTAAGCTTCATTCACAGGCTAGACTCCTGTCTTGTCTGGGTCCAGTCTTTTCCCCTGGTACAGTCCTTATTCCAGCTCAGGTGGTAGCTAGGGGATTTCTGATGACTGATGCCCCTTTTGTACTGTTCCACCCCCCTATATAGCTTTGGTACAAGGCAGGAATCTTTTGTGTCTCTGGGTTCCCACCACTCCTCTTAAATGGGAAAGCCCCAGGTTTAAGATGGATTCCAGTATAAGGTGACATGGTCACATGTCCTGTGAGACCCCAAGCCTTCATTCTTCCCATCCTGACTCACAGGAAAGCTTGCAAGCAAACAGAGCCATCTACAATTAATTGTCCTGGTTAATGGGAGCCATCAAGATTCCAAACCACCATTAATGGCCCACTCTTTGCATAATTACAATGGGCCCTCAGAGTTATATTTCATATTTCTAGTTTCAGATTCAAGAATGATACATTCCTACAAATAAGATGAACACACTCAGTAGATTATAAGCTTTGTAATGATAAGTTACAGGAGACCTTTTGCATGAAGCATATTCCCCAGTTACGTTATATTCACTGTTATTAGCATATTTTCGTAACATCACGTGGAGTGCAACATCACACATTCCCAGCTTCAGGCCCACTCACCGATGACATTTTCATAACTGAACACTCTCAGCATCAGAACCCCACTCACTGTTATCCCCAGCTCCTCCCAGCACCCCATCTTAGTCCCAGGATCCCACTACAACAGCAGTCTCACAACCCTCTGCATCACACTCCACCACTCACGTCAGTAACAGAGACCCTAAACAACCAGGACCAGAGCCACCAGCCACCAGTTGTTTAAATTCTCCATTTATCCTCATCCCAGTTCTCTCTTACTGACCAGCCATCTCTCTGCTTCTCCATCTTAGTGACCTTGTCATTAACTCACTGCCTTGTTACTCTCTTGGTTGATTATTTGTACAAATTGTTTCTTTTTCCAATTGACTTATTGCATTATTAGTTCTTGCTAATTAATTTCTCTATCAGCCCTACCATTCACTTGGCATTAGTGTTCAGTCATACTTACCACAGTGCTTGCCTGTTTCCTTCTTTGCTCCTCCCATGCATGTCCCCTCTCACGCCTGTCACCTCCATCTCCCAGTTTCTTCTACCACTCTTTCCTGGTCCCGCCTCTTCCTTTCTATTCCTTTTGATACTATTCCCTTCCACTGCTGTTTACTCCACAAAGCCCTACGTCCACTTCCTCCTCTGGCTCTTCCTTGGTTCTGACAGTATCTCCACCAAACACTGGCCCACACCTGGGCTCTCTATCTCTCTCTTTGTCATCACCACCAACTCCTTCCTTAATCCCTTTCAGGCCTTGTCATTGCAGTGAAAAGAGGTGTGTTTTTAATTGAGTTAGCTAATCTAGTGAAGACAAAGCAGTTTGTAGTTCTCACACAAGTTAGCGTGTTGAGGTACAGGCTACATTCCCCCATTGGCTTTAATTCAACCGGCAGTCTTGAGTTAAAACAACAAACTACCTTGTCTTCACTAGTATTTTACCTTGAATCTGCTTGCTGATCCCTGCACTCCAGAGAGACTGCTCTTCTATGCACAATATCCTGTGCTAGGGTGATGTTGGTGGGGCACCCCAGAACAGTGGTTGAAGTTGACACTGCATTGAGATATGTGGTACAGTTTACATATTTCAGAGCTATTATTTCAGGCTGCCTGCAGACTCAGATAGACAACACCACATCAGTTACACCAGTGTCACACTTTCAAATGCTTTTCTTTAATCCCAACTTCTAGAAACATTTTTTCAAATGAAAACTGATGAGATGTTGATGTTATCACCTAGAAGGTGGGGCCCTAGTCTATAATCCAGCCTTGGTTCTGGCCCTTACAGTCCTTCATAATTCCCTACTTGTCAGGGCAGGGCCATGGGTGGCCGTTGTGGACTGGTCAGTTACCAAGTTGTGGTCAGGAGACATGTAGCGGAGTCTGGGTAGAACTGAGTTTGGATACCAGGAAATTGGGATCAGGCACCAGGGTACAGACAGGAGGCAAGTAGCAGAGTCAGGGATGAACTGAGGGCAGGAGTTGGAGTCTGAGGTCACAGTAAGGTGAGGTGTGGTATGGAAGCAAGCAGGAGTTCTGACAACATCTGCCTGTAAAGGCTTCCTGGTTTATATACTGGCATGGACTGGTCAGTGGGCTACGGGAGGGCCACCATGCAGGGTGGTAATTCCTGCAGTGCCTAGCTTCACAGCTCAGGCAAAAACCCAACTTGAGCTCCCTGTTTTGATGCAGAGGTGTCAAGCAACCCAGAACCTCCATGTCCCAGGTTTTAGCCCATCAGGTGTTCACACTACTTAACTCCTTTTGCAATTTCTCACGTTACTCCCCCTTATACTCTGGCAACAGCGCCAGCTTCTATCACCTGTTCAAACACTTCTGCAAGTACCCTTGTGCTTTGTACCATGTACCATGGAGGTCCTCCATATTGGTCAATAAATCCACTATCCCTTTTTTCCTCCACAACCCCTTCCATAAGACTGTACAACAGTATATCTGTAGGATTCAATAGCTGCTAAGACAAGGTCCATAGGGATTTCAGGTGTTTATCTTATTTATTTGCCCTACATAACTGCTTGTTCTTGTTACTGTTTTCTTGTTCTCCCTGTCCCATCCCCTTTGACTGTTGCACTGTCTTGTTGCATCTCGTCTTAGTACAATTGCAACTTTCATTCTGGAACCATCTTTTACTCTTTAGTTTATACAATGTCAAACATGAGATCCTGATGGGGATGTTAAGGTACAGTCATAATAGAGAGACAATAATAATATAGAAAAGGTTTTTTTTACAGTTGACTTTATCCATTTGACAGAGATGGAAATGTTCCATGTTAGTTAGCCTACTATTATGACTTTCATTTTAATTTTCTTAGTATAAAACATCAAGAGACCTTAGCACTTCTCATATTCATCCTTGGAGGCTTGAACTAGGTTGTTCTGCTTTAAGGATGCTATTCATGCTATCCATGTAAAATGATTTTTATTTAATTTGAAATATCATATGTGGAAGGTGCCTTTCTTTTTTATCTAATGCACAACTTATCTTCATCATCATAATTTACTTGCTGCTGGAGGATGAGACCAATGAAGTGACATTTGCATTGGGAAGTGAACATGAGATCATAAATCCTATGTGATAAAAGACATTCTGGCAAAGTTTTGGATGCTATTGACCATTGCTTCCGGGTAGATTAAATTTACTGCCCTGATACCTGAGTGACAGATACTGCATCACGTGAAGTGAGATGTTGACCTTGTCAGTCACAGGGGCTACATTTTGAAGATGCTGAACTGTCGCTGCGTAATGTCTCTAAGTTATTATACAAAAATGTGCTTTTCATTGGCTTCTGATAAACATGTTCTGTTGTTCCAACCTGTTGTATGAGTCCGGAACATATGTTTTATACAATCTCCAAAAGCAGACTCACACTCTTCATCTAACATCTCTCCCATCCCAAGATTGTTTACTCATGGTAAAGTTCATGTTCTATACCTATATATGGTATGAATGGGGTCCCACGGGGGCCGTGCCAAGATTGCTCAGTTAGGGAAAACTGCAAAGCATGGGTCAGACGATCCCCACAACTGGTGGTTATTCTAATACTTAGATTCACCAAACCAGCAACAAAACAGCTTCTACAATACATTACTGGTTACCCAGAAGCCAGAAATACAGTTCCCTTAAAGCAACCCAACCTTGAGCTCCCACCCAGATAGCCAAGTCAAATATGATGAGGATTACTGAAAATCTTGTTCATCATATAAAATTCCAATCCCAAAAGATCAGACACATTACTCACCAGGTTAATGAATATTTCAGATCTTACCCAAATACATGGTTATAGCCAATACTTGTTAACTAAACTAAAATATATTAAAAAAGAAAAGAAAGAGATTAGTGGTTAAAAGATCATTATACATACGGGTATGATTAGATTTCTTAGGTCAGTTTCATAGTAGAGAAGATTAGTTTTAGAGTTACAAAAAGTCCTTTCAGAATTAGTCAATAGGTTACAGTCCAATGTCCAATATCCAGGAGATCCAGAATGTTACTGGAGACCTCGGTTTTGTGACTCAAATTTCCCCTGATGAGGCTTAAGCAGATCTGAGATGAAAGGATCAGGGCTGAAGAGTTGTTTTCATAGGTCTCTGGTAGGACATCCATGGCCTCTTGACAGCATGCAGTCCTTAGGTGAACAACAGGCAATTATCCTTCTAGATTTGAAGTAGACCTACTATTTCCTAAGCATCACTGGTAATTAGCTACATGGATTAACATAAGGCAATTGCCTCTCTCCTGCTATTTACAGGTAGTTTACTACATACTTCAAAGAGAAATGAAGACAGTGATATCACTACATTCACAGTTCATTTAAATGTTAACAGCTCATTTTGATCGCTGAATTAACAGAATACAACGATAGACAGGAACTGTCAACCTCTAACAATATATGTGTAAACATATGTCTCTGAATGTTTAATCTGGGTCAGTTAGCCTGCCTTTCTGGCCCAGTGTCACATATGGTTTTTAGTATTCCCTTCAAACTCCATTGACACAGAACAAGAAGCGGTGCTTAATGATGACCTGTTTTAGTAGCTTTCAAACAGGAATCTAAATATAGTTTTCGCAAGTCACTGTGTGGAAGTTCAGAATGACTCCCTTGTTGCATTAGCTGAGAGCACGTATTATCACCAAGCTGACAGAATACATAATTGGAAGATTGTCAGGATCTACTGGAGGATCTGCATGAAGAGTCTGTATTGAATCAGTTCTTCAGACCTGTACCAGGAGTCTTATTAGCTACTATGCATAGGCTGATGGAGGCTGCCCCTTTTCGGATAAATACTGCAGAACAAAGTGTACAGTTAAAACAGAATACACAGCGTCTGCAGATGGTCTAAAGACAGATAATCTATCTGCCCATATGGTAAACTTGCACCCAAGGATACAGGCAGTCAAATTCCTCTTAGGTGCCAGGTCAGAAATGCACATTGTAAGTTGTTTTCTATACTTAATCTATTTAAAATATTGGGATAAAAATTGATGATGTACAGAATGGCGTACCTTAGAGAGACAAGGTGGGTGAGGTAATTTTTTTTATTGAATCACCTGTGGTTGGTGAGAGAGACAAGCTTTCAAGCTTACACTGAGCTCTACAGGTCACCTTTTTCTGGGACCAACCCTGCCTGCTGATGTGTTCTTTATTTCACAGTGGTTTATACTACTCCCTACATAGATTAAAGCAGCCAGAGGCTATTTTACTTCACATGTTTTCACCTGAAGAAGAGCTCCATGTAGGATCAAAAGCTTGTCTCTCTTACCAGCAGAAGTTGGTCCAGTAAAAAATATTACCTCACCCACCTTGTTTCTCTGATATACTGGGACCAACATGGCTACAACAACATTGCGTACAAGAGTGGTCACATGGAAAATTGGGTAAGGAGGGTTGTTTGCATCCAGTGAGTGTTTGAAATGAGTATGAGTTGCATGCAAAGGGGCGATATGGGGGAGGGGAGGATGAAGCAGGAAAATCCATTAATGTGTGTGTGTTGGGGACGATTTGCTCCCCCCTCCCTTTTTTTTTTGGCCTCTCTTTTTAGTAGTTTTCGCTGCTGTTCTGTCCTTTTCATTTCATTGGCTATAAGAGCCAGGGTGCAAAGTGCTCAGCACCCACAACTGGAATTGGATTTTCAAAAGAGCTGAGCACTGCATGTGCACCCAACAGCCTAAATCTGGCCATTTAATTTGGTGCCTAAATATGAACTGAGATCTTCTGAAAATCTGACTTCAACTGTAGGTGAAAATTATTGTGTAAGCTGCGTGTTTGACACACTCACGAATGACAAACCAGTGTCCTTTGCCACTTATGTACATTTTCTGACTCATTTACACCCACATGTTATTTACATGTTGTGCATGTCATTGCTTGATTTATCTCTGAGACTTCCTGAGGGAATTGCCTTGCTGATGCCAGATCTGAATGTGGTCCAATGTGTTTGAATTTCTCACACATGAAGAAATGGTAGAGCTAAAAAATGCCTTACATACTACAAATGGATAGGATAGTGTGTGGGGATCACAGGCTAGGAAAGGTATGTTTATTTGCAGTAACCCTTATGGATAAAGTGGAAACCACAAGTCTGAAGGGATGTGTGATATGCACGTGGAGGAAAGAACCTCATTAACATGATGATGATGCAGGTATAATTTTTCAAGGAGTTTGTCACATTAGAGTCATTCACAGAGATTTTCAAAAGAGTTCAAGGGAGTGAGACATCCAACTTGTATTGAATTTTACTGGGAATTGGGTGCCTAACTCCCTTGGGTTCCTTTGTAAATTTCTGCCATTTATTCTAATGAAATCCCCCCTCCCCCCAAGTTCTCTAGAGAGGAAAAACAGTCTCCTTTTTTCTCCCACTTTCCTTCATTCTTGGGTGGAACACTTGTCATTTTTATTAATAGTTCAGCAGTGTGGGCATATTTCGTATTTATGGCACGCACTTGTGTGCTGTGTTTTGTTTATGCCACACGTATGAAGATGTGCATATATACAATATGTGTGTTCTGTTCTGTATGCTTGTGTGACTCAAGTGAGAGTTGTTGCCAGCATGATTAGTGATAATTTGCCTGGAGATCATCTCCATGCTGTCAGTATAAATTACTGGAGGCTTGTGGGGGCTATAATTACTTTTGCCTAATGTATCTTTCTTTACCTAGGATTACAGCCCAAATTGACTCCTTTCCCACTTTAAGCAATTCCTCCCAGTAGACCACATCTGGACACCCCAACTTCATTTACAGATGTAAAAACCCTAAATGAGCAGAAGTGCTATGGTTCTGCTGCACAGTGTGGGTGGGTGGGCCATAGAAGAGCCATGCCGTGGGACATCACATCTTTTGCACACTACTATGCAATGTTTCTCAGCAGCTGTCTCCTTGGCAACATGTGAGCAAGACCAAAGTGCCATGTCCAAAAGAAGTGAAAGAACAGCATCACTGGACTGTACTAGCAAGCTGTGGGGCACCTGCACTGGTGCTTTGCTGCTCATAGGAGAATAGATTCTATTCCCCTGTGTGTAAAGCTTATTTTCTCAGGCTTTTTACAGGAAATCAGGATTTGTCCCTGCCCACAGTTCATTTTGAAATATCTCCTTCAAATTCTTGTTTTCCAAACAATTCTGCTCTTCCAAGACTCATTGGGCATATATTTAAAATCATTTCAATGTGTGATAAACTAATTTCTTAAGAGCAGGCTCAGAAATAGTCTATTACAGAGGATTTTAGTTGATTTGCCAAATTAATGTTTTAACTCACCATGCGGCAGCAGATATAATTAAGTAGCAGAGAGAGAGAGCTAAATGCGTGAATAAAATATCTTTTATTGTATCATTACACTTTTATAATAAGATTGACTTGTCAACTTAAAATGTAATAATGTAACTAACAAGATAATTTATTTCTGAATATAATGAAGATGTGTGGGAGGAGGAGGCGGGGCCTTGCAAGATGCCAGCTTCACTCTGTTGGCAAGAGCCTGCCTCATGGAGTTGGAACTATGCATTTGACTATGGAACACCCCGCTGAAATAAGGAAGGGATGAGGGGGAGATGAGAAAGGCATGAGGTGGGTAGGGAATGGAGGAGGTCAGAATAAAAGAAAAAAAACTTTGGGGATAGAGAAGGAAGAGGAGTAGGGAAAAAAATGAGATGACTGAGGAGGAGGAAATAATAGGGGGAATGGGTAAGGAAGGAAAAGAGATAGGGTTGAGTGAGTGGTCAGGAAAAGAAGAGCAGGGATGTGGTAGGCTGAGATGAAAGGCTCTGGTAAGGCAGCTGTGTGTGCACTTGGCAATGTCAACATTCCTTAAAGACTGCCTGGCCTCCCTTTATGAGCCCCTTAGAACATAAGAACAGCCATTCTCAGTCAGACCAAAGGTCCAGCTAGCCCAGTATCCTGTCTTCCAAAAGTGGCCAATGCCAGGTGCCCCAGAAGGAATGAACAGATCAGGTAATCATCAAGTGATCCATCCTCTATCACCCATTCCCAGCTTCTGGCAAACAGAGGCTAGGAACACCATCCACTTAATTAGTAAGTAATGCGCAGAACCTTGTTAGAGTGAATGAAAACACCCGCTTTGATCTCACTACTTCCCTGACATGCCAAGAAAATATCCTGGGTCATGATCCCCATGCTCCTGCTGTCTCATACTGTTGTTTCACTTTGGCCAGATTGTGCTGTCTTTCCACAAATACTGCACCCCAGTAATCAAGTGACACGTCATGGAATGAAAGCTAACTACTCAGAGCAGTAAGGCTACATCCTTACGCTAGGTTTGCCAATTCAGCTCATCTAAGCATACAAGCTTAGCACACAACAAATAGTAATGGGAGCAGCGGTGCATGACTGCCCGATGAGTACCAGCGAGAGTATGTATAACCAGCGGGGAACAGCAGGTTGGTTCTGGGGCAGCTAGTCTTGTTACCTACTTTTTGGCCCTGTCACCAGGCTACACTACATATTTAGTGTCCAGCTCATGTCTATGCTGAGGGGGACACACCTAAGCGCGCAAGGGTAGAACATAGCCTGAGGGCGGATTGGGACAGGGTGCCACTGGCTCGGCAGAGTCTGCCATCACGGTCACAATGTGCCATGCCAATTGAACAGAAGAACGCATCGTACCAAAGAGAAGATTCAAATATGATACAGCTAACTTGATATACAAAGTGCAGACAAAAGCGAATAGGTGAATGTAGTTCAAAGTTCCCAGTGGTGACACCTGCTTAGGACCTATAGAAGAGCTGTTCGTGGCTAAGAGGTGACAAGACAATGAGCGATCTAACATTTACGAGGGGGAAAATCGATCTAGATTACGCCACATCAGCTACATGCTAATCGAGCTGAAAGTCGAGTATCTAAGATCGATTACTCAGCGCCTCAGGCGCGGGATCGATGTCTCGACGGACTCCCCTGTCGATTCCGCAACTACGTTCGGGTTGTGGAAGCGTTTCGGAATCGATATAAGCGCATTCGGGGATGAATATTATCCGCGGTCTAGATAGACGCAATATATCGAATCCCCGAGCTAATCATTGCACTCCGCCGATTACGGGCAGGAAGTAAGATTAGCTATACAAAAGAGCCATTTTATAAATTGAAAGAAGTAAATATAGAGAAATGTAGTCTGTGGTTTGAGACAATTAAACCTAGACCCCAAAACACTGGAGACCTGATAGCTGCCCGAGGAGCAATTGGACTGTGGAAGGAGAGAAAGCAAGGACCTGAGAAGTCGTCCACTGTGTCGCTTTAACAACAAACAGAACAGAGCCACAAAGCCATGCCACATGTCTTAATGTGCTAGTGCGCGGAGAGCATTGAATGGCTGTGCTGATAATCAAGGACAACAGAAAATCTGCAAGGGATTTCTTCCAAATTGTAAGCAAATCTCTAATTGAAACAAAATTTTAAATCCAAGACTGGATTTTTTTCTGAAAGCATGAAACTACAAACTTGCAGCACAGCATATTATGGTCAGAGCCGAAATGAGAGGAGAGAGATGGGCTATGGTTGCGGATTATACAAAAGGTCAGATAGATGATCAGATGGTACCTTCCATCTTAAAAAACCCGTGACTGAATAACGGCAGCTATTTCAGTTCACTGTTGCTGTTTCGATTGTGCTGGCCCCTCTCACATGATTTATTAGCACATTTTATTGCCAAGAGAAAGATTTGTCATAACAGATAGTTAGGGATTAAGCCTCTTTTACCTGCTAAAGAGTTAAGCACAGGCTCAGTAAACTGCTGACCCTCTGCCAGGAGGAACCAATATAGGCGAAAAGATAACTCAAAATTTAGGCTGGCAGCGAATCTTGTTTGTGCTCTTTTTTTGAGTGTTGTTCACTTCTGGAACTAAGGGGGACTCGACGTCAATGCTAGCGCTCTCCAAATCTTTCTGAGAGTCAGTCTCTACGGATCGCTGTTCAAAATTGAATAACACCAGGCAAGGCCAGATTAAGCTTTTATTTTATTTTCTTATGCTAAGGATATATTCCCTTTTGCTGAGAGGATTTACCTCTGCTTGCCTGTACTGTTGAACCCAAGGGGAGGAGGCGCTTCCTCTGGGCTATATGAATCTGAGTACCCTAAAGTATTTTCCGTCCTGATTTTACAGAAGATGATTTTTTTAACTTCTCTTTCTTAATTAAAAGCTTTTTTTAAGAGCCTCCCCATGATTGATTTTTTTTTTTTTTTGCCTTGTTTTAAGATCCAAGGGGATTGGATCTGGACTCACCAGGGATTGGTGGGGGAAAAAGAGGGGGGATGGTTAATTTCTCCTTGTTTTAAGATCCAAGGGGTTTGGATCTGTGTTCACCAGGGAATTGGTGAAGCCTCTCAAGGCTGCCCAGGGAGGGGAAGGTTTTTTTGGGGGGGACAAGAAGTGATCCAGACATTGAAATTTCTGGATGGTGGCAGAGTTACCAGATCTAAGCTAATAATTAAGCTTAGAAGTGTCCATGCAGGTCCCTACATTTGTACCCTAAAGTTCAGAGTGGGGAAGGAACCTTGACAAGGTTATTCAGAAATATGTATAAGCTTATTAAATTGCTCTGCCTTTGGTCCAGCTGGAGTAAATTTCATAGAGGCCCTCACAAATTCTACAAAAAGCCCAGGAGATTTATAAACCAAGTCACTGTGCAAAAAAAGGTGTCCATTAGCTGAATAATCAAAAGAATTTTTTACAGAATATTTAAATATCTCTGTATTCAAATAGCCCAGCTTTATTCCTGTGGGATGCCCATTCAAATGTATGACAAATCAAGATGCAACAAGCGTCCAGTTGTGCTATACCAATTCACGAGCTTGGAGTTTTTGCTATGACTGGGTCCAATTCTGAAAGATCCTGAGCACCATCAACTCCCTTTGAATGGGAAATGCCCTCAACCTGCTTTTAATGGGAGCTGAGGTATATTAAACACAGAGATGGTCAGCAAAGATGCCAGCAAAGAACTTAAATGTGTCTAACTTGAATCCCACCAATATCCCATTGATTTCAGTGGGACACCATACATGCTTCAAAACTGGCATATCCTTAAGCACATTGCTGAGCTGGGAGCTTTATGTTTTCCTAAGAAATCACAGCACCTACATTTAGGAAGTCATACTCTGAGGATTAACTTTGCTGTCTTTTATTACTATAATGAGCAATAAAATCCTGGGGCCAGAACTTCAGGTGGTGTACACTGACATAGCTTCATCCACTTCAGTGAAGCTATGTTGATTTATACCAGCTTTTGATTGGTCCCCATGATCTTCACATGGTTCCATCATGAATGGCTACAACAATAAAGATATCCATGAGGGTGGCTATCTTAAAGTATAGTCCATTTTAGTGTAGCAAGCTGTAAAACCATTCTTGTGCACTATTCAAATTAACATAGTGTGACTTACAGCCTATATGATTTTATAAAAATATGTTAATGAGTGAATATAATGTAACTGGAATATGCTTCATGCAAAAGGTCTCTTGTAAGGTATCATTACAAAGCTTATAATGTACTGAGTGTGTTCATCCTATTTGTATAAATGTAACACTCTTGTATTTGAAACTAGAAATATGAAATATAACTTCTGAGGCTCTTTGTAGTTATTGCAAAGGTGGCCCATTAATGGTGGTTTGGATCTTGATGACTCCTAGTAACCAGGGCAATGTGACTGCGATGGCTCTGTTCGCAGCGGCAGGCCTTCCGTGAGTCAGGCCTGGCCGAGCGAATGAGGCTTGAAATCTTGCAGCTGAATGTGATCATGTCACCTAACTGCGAATCATCTTTAACCTAGTGTTTTTCCATCTTTCCATTGAGAAGGAGTGAATGGGAACCCAGAGAGGACAAAAAGATTCCCGCCCCCCCATATGCCCAAAGATATATAAAGGGAATGAGCCATCATGAAGAATCCCCTAGTTACCACTTGAGCTGCCGCAACAAGGCTGTCTAGCCAGGGCAAAAATTGTGCCCAGGCCTGCGAAGGTGTCCAGTCTGCAGAAAAAACTTACTGACACATTCTCTGAGGGTGAGATTACCTGCTATTCAGTTTATTAGACGTAGATTTGCATGTTTTATTTCTATTTGGCCTTGGCCTGACTTCACTTTGTTCTGCCTGTTACATAAAAAAATAAAAATAAAAAAATACTTGGACGACTTAAATCTACTTTCTTTATTTAATAAAATCACTTTTTACTTATTAATTAATCAGAGTATGTGCTTAATTCTGGCTGGGGCCCCAAACAGCTGTGCGCATATCTCTCTACGAACAATTTATGAGTTTACCCTGCTATAAGCCTATTATACAGCGCGCTGTGAACGGATTTATTTGGATTGACCCCACCAACCCCGCAAACCCCCCCCGACCCCCCACCCCCCACCTTTGCGGAGCTTGGGCATCTGCGGGGTTAAAGCAAGCACACTTCTGTTAGGCTGCTTTCTAGGCCTAAACCTGCCAGCTTTTGGGCGCATAGTGAATTTTCAGCACCCTGGGTCTTTTTTGCAGCAGAAGGTATGTTTGGCCGCTCAGCAAGACAGGGTGCCCTGTGGTCCTGAGTGGCCCAGGGAAACACAGAGCAGGAGGTAGTCTGGCACATCAGTTGGCCAGTTCCCACGCGGCGTTTCTGTGATCCAACCCGTCACACACATTCTGCGTCCCCCATCTTTATGCCACTCATTGATAATAAAAACCCCACCACGTCTGAGTTTTTCTTTTATTTTAATCTGCAGCGCCCTTCTTATGAATTTTTTATTCAACATTAAATTGCGAAATAAAGCCTACATCCTGCAAACTGTAGCATGTGCTAACAAGAAGTGATTCCCAACCTGTTAATTTATATAAAACCTCTCATTTTCTGGTTTCTCATCCATAAGCTTCTTTGCTTATTGCAATATCAAGCTTTGTTTATGATCACCCTGGCAAAAAAGTTCATGTTTTCGCTAAAAATAACAGTCAAGACATGTATGCAGGTTGTTGCTAGCAGCTGTTGCCCGCTGTAGGCATATGCGCGAAGAAACAAGGTAAATCTTTTATTGGGCCGACTTCTTTGCTAAGCAGAACAAGCCTTTCCAGAAATTCTCTGCTGTAAGCTCAAAACTTGCTCTCAATTGGAGGGCCACACAGATTTACTGAAAAGTAATATGAAAATTCTAGACTTTAGCCTAGAAACCACTTTATTGGCTTGGTCTGCGTTGCCTTCAATGTGGGGCTGTTGCAAAAAGTTAAGAACATGCTAGAATCAGATCCCCCATGCTGCCAAAATGATACACAAAATGTTTAAATGGTTTGTTCAACAACCGTGCGCCCTATAAAAGAAAGCAGCTGCCGATGTGGCTATGCCTGTAGCACTTCTGAGTGTCCCATGCAGTATCAATACTAGACTGGTGCTAGGCAGCTCATTAGCACCGTCTCATATCACATGGCGCTAAATAATAAAAAATCATTTGTAATTGGCAATGCTACTCCACATGGGTCCTCACCTTAATCTATCCAGAAACGTAAGCTGGCGTGATGTATGGCAGGTATACTTATTAAATGACACCTCTTGTGGCAGTGCGAGTGGCTATGTTGGAGTGCGTCGCCTGGCTGCCCTGTTACTTTCTAGGTGCAGTGTTTAAGGTGCTAGTTGTTGACCTACAAAACCCTAACAGCCTTTGGACCTGTCTGCTGAGAGAAATGCTTGCTCTTGCTTCCATCTTGCTGCCAGCTGTGATCAGCCACAACCTCCGAGCTGTGACCCACTTTATTTTTTTGCTTCTAAAAATAAAGGAAGGCTGCCCTGACAGCGATTCCCCATAACAGCCGCCTTCCCTGCATAATGCCCTTTGCCACTCTCAAGGTCTAAATAAGTCCAAGCCTAGCCTAAGGAAGCCCAAAGAATCCTGCTAGCACCTTATAGACTAACAACATTTTGCGAGCATGAGCTTTCGGTGGGTGAATACCCACTTCATCGGATGCATGTGAAGGCCTAGCTAACCTTCTGAATGTGCTGGCCAAATCCCATGATTTGAGCAGGCCATTGGGTGAGGACTGAAATTAGGGGCGGGGGTTTGAAGTTTCATTTGGTCAGGAAAGTGCCCAGTGGCAGTTTAATCTCTATGGTTCATGTGACTGCCGCCCGTGATTAGAGGATCTGTGGCCCAAGAAAGAGAGAAATGCTGCACCAGGAGATGCCTTTTATGTTATACAATAGAAATGTTACACAAGCCGGACTCCAGAGCATGCGGATTTAGGGACCAAAAGTCTACAAAAACAATGAGCTCATGAACATCTTCTATAATATTAATCAACGCATCCTTCAGAATACAGTTTCATCACACCATGTTCTATTTAAGTTCTGCCTAGCTAACTTCAGGCCTCTAGAGTTGCGGCCCTAAGAACCAACTTAGCTGTTGGATGGCGCAAGAGGAAAGAAATGCCTTAATTGCTCAACATTAATTAGCTTCTCAATTTTACAAAAGGTGGCACTTCCAGCAGCACAGTGCCTGGGTTTATAATGAGCTCAGAAGGAAAAAGGCACTTACTGAACCACCTGCATCGACTCCTGTCGCACTTAAATTTTCTTAGAGGCATTCCATCAAAGCATTGATTATGCCTAATCCTGTTGATTTCAATGGAGCTCTACATGGGTATAAGAATGCCCATGGATGGACATCTTTGGAGAATTAGGGCCACTGTTTGAGATTTGATGATATTTGCGCATGAAGGAGTATGGTGACGGGCCATAGGTAAAGAATGATGACTGCTATTTATAGCTGGATATCTCTGGGTACCCACATGGAAGAAAAAGCATCAGTATAATGGTAGAAAAATAGCACGTACAGGATGCTCCAAATTCTATGATGGTGCTCTGTGGAATGTATGTTAATAATATCATGCCTCAAACTACAGTATATTACACATAGAATGTATAGCTATGCAGTGCATAGGATACATAATTACACATAAATAGGTATACTCCTGCATTATGTCACATAAATTAGAGTTAGTAAGACAGTACTGCACTTTAATTCCTTGCCTATTGTGCAGTATGTCATGACAATTAGTAGATGATGGTACATTATTCAAGTGTAAAGTACAGTATCTGTAAATTATATTTTGTTTTCTCCTCGCAGCTGCCAGATGGTGTGGAACCACTTACACTACCTCAGAGTGCTGCTGAATTTTAAGCAGGCCATAAGTAAGATTATACTCAGCATTTTTTCTCCTTCGGATTCTTGGCTTCATTGTCAGCCCAGTTGATCCTTGTGTGGAATAAAAGAATTTGGTGCTTTGTGTTGTCCTTGTCTTGTCTTTGTCTCCTCGTGAATTTACTGAGAGAATGCTGTGTGTGCTTTTCTTTCAAAAGGCACGTAAAAGACATTTCCAGGTTTGCTTTTATAACACCTTTAAAATATAGAAAAGACTATGAACCATGGTTGTTTAGCTTCTGATGTGATGCCTTGACTTGATGGTACCATACCTGGGTTAGCAACTGGACCTGTTGTACTCATTTTAGGAACAATTTGTGTCCTCTGTACATAGTAAGAACATGTGTACAGCACATACAGTAAATCCACACCTAAATAGGTTATCATTAAAATGGCGTCCTGTTCAAAATAGCAGGACAAGAGAAGAGAAGTTCACATATTAATTTTGGTCATCATCAGTGGGCCACATCCCACACTCTTTCTATATACTGTAATAGGAACCCTGCATGTGTATGGCCTATAACATTTGCCTATGAAAAATTTATTCCATTGTTATCCGAGAAAGAGCTGAGGCATCTGATATATGTAATTCTGGCCATTGCTGCAGAAAAGTTATTGGCCTAGATGTACAACTAGTTCGAAGCAGTTTGGGTAGTTCTCTGTTTGGACTCAAGTATACTAAAAGTGTGGATGTTTGTATTCTGACCTCTGCTATGAAGACCGGGATTCAACCTCACAAACTGTGTTTGTTCCAGTGGCTATTCCATTTGATCTTTTCTTTGCTTCAGTAGTTTCTGCTCTCTACAGAATAGGCAAAGGAGGAATTCAGATCCCAAAAGAAAGCTTCATATTTATTCACCACTTACTAATTTATTCACCTTTTCTTCTAAAACAAAAGAACTATTTTCTTCTTGCATTTAAATTTTAAAGGAAAATATTTCCTGAATTAAAAAAAAAACATTCTGCAGAATTTTCCAACTGGACTACTACAATTTCACATAAAGAATGCAGGATTTTGGGCAGCATTATAAGCTTTGTTACAAATATATTTGAAAGGAGAAAAGGAGTTGTTTCCCACTTTCAGTTTCCAGTATTCTCCGGTCTGGTTACTTAAGGTCATACTATAAGGAATAGCTGTCATTCCAAAGTCAGATTCCTAAAGAGTCTGAAGAACTTAACCTTCCTTACATGATAAGTTGGTACTAAATGACTTCTGTTTCACCATGGGGGAAGGAAGAAGAGGGAGGAGAGAGAGTGTCACATTACACCGAGTTTATCGAGATCAATCAACCTTATGGAATGCAATATAATTTGGTCTAATCTGATATAGTACAACTGAAGAAAGATATTTTCATAGTGGGCAGAAGGTTGTGGGCAGGTAACAAAATTCCTGCAATGACCAGATATTGGTTGGCACATCTGTTTCTTGACTACTTAAATTGCATTGGGCAGTCTCTGGCACCTATCCCATGTTCTAACAGAGTAAAAATGAAAGAAGAGAAGAGTGTAGCATAAGAAAATCCTGTTGGGATGTAATCTTCCCTTTTGTACTTTCTAGTTTTTCTCCCTCCAATAAATCTGTCACATCTTTGTTTAGAGACCCATAACATCCTTTATCTCTCAGATATATTCAGAGCTGCCTGTATGCTTATTTTGTTTAGGTTGATTAGACACATGCCAGGATTCATCATTAATTAAAAAGCACCACAAGAGAAAGAGAGAGGTCTCCATAGAAATGTTTTATTGTAGGGAATTTCCTGTGGAGCTACATCAGCCCTACAGAAGAACAATCCCTGAAAGAAAAGCAGGCCTCTTTCAACCATTATTGCTTCTTCCCTTCCTTCTCTCTATGCATGGTAATTCTCAAAGCTAAATACCATCCACACGTCTTCTGCATGCATCAGTCAGTCCTCTGTATGATCTGCACCTCCTCTGTATGACTCAGTCAGTCACAAGGGTTGGAAGCAGGAGGTGGTTAACATTCATGTAAACTCCCTCCTCTCCCACCCCAAAAATGTACTGTGATAGGCTAACTAGTTATCATGCCCATTTTAAAGTTGCTTTTTCCCAATCATTTCCCCCTATTTTTCATTTTTAAAATTATATCCTGCTTCTTTTTTAAACCCTGTAGCTCTACACTAGCAGTGTTAATGAAGTGTGGCAGCCTTTTCACAATGCTAGGAACGTAGTTTGGCTCAATGTAACATCTTTTCCAGGGAAAATAAAATCAACAGCACCAATCATTAACTCAACTTGAAAAGAGCAAAGTGATACTTGCAGCTCTGAGTAACATGGCACTTTTTGTAATTGATACTAACATCACCTTACATTTATTTAGCACTTTTCATTCTGATGAATCCCAAGGTTTCTCATTGTCTGTTTATACCAAGATTATTTCACCTATCACTGAAATGCAGCTGTCTCAAGTGTAGAATGTGGTAATTATAGTGCAACAGTAACCGTACACAGCAATGATTTAGTTAGGCAGTAAAAAATAATGCATCTAGTTTAACTAGGTAAGGATTTAGTTAGGAATCCAATGACTTCGGCACCAATTCTACAGCTGCATCCCACACACCATCAGTTACAAGATTGGAGCTCTAGTTCAGATGGGGCCTGAGTTTATCTCATGTTAACGATAATCCCTCCAGCAGCACAGTTTGCCCCAGCAACATGCACAAACATTAAGTATTCACATTCATTCATTCATTCAGGAATACATTCACACACATTCACTCTCGGGTATAGTCCCATCTTAGTTTGTTTGCATTAGTTTTGGTTTATGCATATAGGATGGCTCCTGAAGATCTTACTCTATTTTTTACACTTATCTGAATCTCACAAATCTCTCATTTGGAGCTGCAGTTGCTCAACATCTCAGAAAATAAGGCTACCTATTTAGGTGCCCAAATATAAATCAAGTTGCCTAAATTTACCCACCTATGTACTTTTAGGCCTTGATTCTTTGGAAATGGCGGGGCAACATGGAGTCTAACATCAGATGTCCTTCAATTGTCTGACCTCAGGGGATGCTACAGCTGATATTTTCTGACAAAGAAGTTTGAGAAATCCTTTTCAAAATATTCTTATAAAGCTAATATGCATACAAATAAACACATACTGATTTAAATAATAACAGCAAAAGTTATAATAATGATGTTTGGTCCATATTCTTGGTCGCATGAAAATTCTGTAATCCCTTCTACAACTCAGAGTTGCATAAAATTGACATCCCCAAGAATCTTTTGTATGTCCTATGGGAGAAGTACGACATTGTAAGTATATTCTATCCAACAAATATTTTAACCCAGAAGGTGATTTTGACAGTGTGATTTGGAAAAGAGGCAGCTGACAAAGATCTTGGCCATGAATGATGGGACAGTTTCTACACTAAGAAGACACTTTTGTACATCTTTCAGGTTTGTACTCTATTAGTGTTTCCGAACTGACAGTCTCTCTCCTCACAATCTCAGACTAACTTGGCTGCAGTGACACACAAAAAGGCAGTGCAGCTCATCAATCTAATCTGTGAATTATTTCAAGTGTTGGTACAGGTTACAAAATTCTTGCTGAAGTGCAAAATTCTTCTACAAGAATGATCACTCCCTGTTGAATCCTACACAAGGTCATTAATTTGCACAATCCAAGCTTGCTTCATCAAAGCATTTTTTCTGCAACATTAAAAGACCATTAATAATTTACTAGCAGCCCAAACAAAACACAAACAAAAACTAAACCAAAAGAAAAATACTCTACCCCCTTCCTCGCAGCAAGATTTCTCTCCCTGTTTTATTAAGGCCGCATCACTAGAATCTGAGCTCCTTACATGTATATAAAATCAGAATAACAATAAATCTCCCTCTTTGTTCCTTTCCAGCCTGTAGGAGTAATAGGTAGATTAATTTATTGGTATGTGTGAGAAAACTTCCCTTCAATAAGTTCAAGTCTAAGGGCATGGCTACACTTGCAGATGTAGAGAGCTTTGAGTTAAACCAGCCTTTGCAGAGTGCAGTAGGGAAAGTGCTGCAATCTGTCCATACTGACAGCTGCAAGCACACTGGCATGGCCACATTAGCAGCTCTTGCAACGGCCACAGAGAGCAGTGCATTGTGGTAGCTATCCGAGCATGCAAGTGGCTGCAATGTGCTTTTCAAATGAGGGGTGGGGTGGGGTGGAGTGTGTTGTGTGTATGTGGGGGGAGAGAGAGTGGGTTTTTGGGGGGTTGAGAGCATGTCAGCATGCTGTCTTTTAAGTTCAGACAGCAACAGACCCCCCACCCTCCCTGTCTCTTTCTCTCTCTCTCTCTCACACACAGCATTCCACAGTAATGGTTGCTTTGTCTCGGAGTAGATAAGCATGCCAGCTGTCAGAAACAGAGCTTTGAAAGGGCATAGTGGCATGCCTGCAGTGATTCCAAAACAATGACAAGAGTGGCCACTTGACTTAAGGGGATTATGGGACATTTCTGGTGGCTGATCAGAGCGCAGTAATGCAATACCTTGTTCACACTAATGCCCAGGCATTTCAGCCAAGGCACACCAAGTGTTAATTTTTTGCTGAGGTGGAGTACCAGGAGCGCTCTAGCCCTGGAGTCAGAGCGCTCTACGTGCCTTGCCAGGGTGGACGAGTAGTGAGCTAGTGCATCCAGGGCTGGTTTAATGCGCTCTAACTCACAAGTGTAGCCAGGCCCTAAGAAACAAGTTTTGCTTTTACTCTGGAAAGGAGGATGTCCATAGTGATTCTTGACTCTTGTGAGAGTAAGATCTACATATTTGGCCTAGCCCACGGGAAAGTTCTGTCTCCTGTGCTCATATACCTCCCCTTTTGTTTAACATATTCCAGAGGGAAGTTCATAGTCATGCAGTCAGCAGTGAGATTCCAGGGATCGGAAACCTTCACCGGGAGACAGCATAAACTGCAAGGACACTAGGGCAAGGTGCTCATGGTGACTTGTGTTGCTGAGCAGACTGGCTGCTGCATAGTGTGACAACTGGAACTATTTCAGCTTCTGCAGCTTCATTCCTAGACAAAGTGGCAATAATCAGAAATCGGTAATTCCTACATACCAGTGTCAGATCTGTGTCCAATAGAATGAGAAACAATCTTCTGCCCAGTCATAGATGGAAAGAAATGTTTGCCGTTATGGCTTTTGGAGTATCCAAGAATATTGGGCAATCCACAGAGCCTGAGGCTGTGAAGTGACCAAACAATCTGGGAGCAGATGTTCTTGATACTTGAGAATGCTATGCAGCAGGCATATTCTTCAGTATGCTTCCCAGTCTTGCCTGGATTCAAAAGTTAGCCAGTCTTCATCAAGGTATTGTTTTCAGGGTGCATTAGGAGAGCTGCAAGATGAGGCTGTATATATTTGATGTAAATGGTTGCATATAGCTAGTTGTCTCCTGCCTTTTGCTAGCATTTCACTCAGGTTGTGTCTGACCATCTCTCCCAACAGCTTTCTGTATATATCGAGTAATATGAAGGAAAGGACTGATCTATGCTTGGTTCCTCAGTTGAGGGATCTTGAGGTGGAAAAACAGCTGCTCATAACAACCAACTGGATTCAGTTTTGGCGGACTGATCTGAGCCATTTCATTTCATATTTTCATTTAGTCGATGGTTTCTGTCCATTTACAGAAATTTACCTATGAAATAATTTTAAAAA
Organism: Chelonoidis abingdonii; assembly: GCF_003597395.2. Lineage (NCBI taxonomy): Eukaryota > Metazoa > Chordata > Testudines > Testudinidae > Chelonoidis > Chelonoidis abingdonii. The sequence goes on from NC_133769.1 coordinate 34,034,307, forward strand.
ATGTGCTATAGGTCTTTTAAATACTTAATGATCCAATTAAACCTTATTAATGCAAGATTCTTTATTTTACAGAGTGCAAATTCACACGGATTTTCTGCCCTCTAATTTTTATTAGAAGGCATGTTTGTTACAATTATTTGTTATGCATAATTATAAACGTTGCATGAATACACACTATTTAAAATATAAATTATTTGAGCTGTAATGATAATCTAGCGATTCCATGAGTGCACAAATAAGTGATGATAGTGCCTCTGCAGGAAATCATTGGGCTTGTCTGACAATTTTGTCAAAAGCGGCAATTATTTCAACCATAACTGAAATCTAAAGGTATGCTAGCAACATTGTCACAGCCACCCATAGATAAGTAGGGGTTATCATCATTGTTTTGTGGATGGGGAAAAGAAGGCACAGAGAATTTAAATAACTTCAGGGCATGAGAGGTCTTGTGGATTACACGTAGGATGCCTCCGAGTTCTAAACTAGGTTCTAATGCAGACTTGCTTTATAGCTTTGGGCATGTCACTTAACTTCTCTGAACCTCAGTTTCTTCATCTGTACAATGGAAGTAATGATATTTACCTATAAATAGTATTTGCAAGGAGCTATATAAGTGAAGAGTACTACTGAGGCCATCAACAGCAAAACTGGTAATATATTGATAGGGTTTATGGCCAAAAGAGACCATTATGATAATCTAATCTGACCTCCTTTATAACAGAGGACATGGAATTTCACCTGTGATTTCTGCATCAAATACATAACTTCTGATTGAGCTACAGCATATCTTTTAGAAAGACATCCAGTCCCCATTTAAAGGCTTTAGGTCAGTGATTCTCAAACTTTTGTACTGGTGATCCATTTCATACAGAGAGCCTCTGAGTGTGACCCTCTCCTTTATAAATTAAAAACACCATCAATCAATGAAACACCATTTTATATATAAAAAAAAAACACTATTATAAATACTGGAGGTAAATCAGGGTTTGGGGTGGAGGCTGACAGCTCTCAACCCTCCACATAATAACCTCATAATCCCCTGAGTGGTCCCAACCCTCAGTTTGAGAAGCCCTGCTCTAGGTGATGGTGAATACAATACATTCCTAGGTAAGTTGTTACAATGGTTAATAAAAGAGTTGGGCAAAATATGTGATTTTTTTGTTTCATGGGGAGCTTTGCAAGTTCAACTTTTTTTTTTCCTGTTCTGAAATGGAATGAAAGCAAAAAAATTGAAATTTTCATTGAAACAAAATTTCTATTTTTGGGTGGCTAATCAAAATGTTTCATTTCAACAACATAGAAATGTTTTGTTCTGATTTTGACTTTTTTTAAAAAACTATATAAAATGGGGAAAAATGAAGTAATTTCAAAAAAGAAAATTGAAATGTTCCATTTTCAATAGGCTGACATTATCTAAACATTTTTTTCTAATGCATTTTTTAATTTTCAGATATTTTGTGTTCAATAATTTTCAGGCCCTCCCCACTCCAAACTTCTCAAACATTTCAAGAGGTTCAAAATTGGTGAACAAAAGTTTTCATCAGTGTTTATGTGGCTGTTATAAGAACTGCCCAAGGCCTTGATCCTTCAAGGGGTCCCTGGGAAGGGAGATCATTATGTCAGTGTGGATTCCTCTGCAAATTTGGACCCCAAATATGTCCTAAGCTTCACATTTTCTAGAGGGGCCCTGCCCAGGTTTTCAGGCTCGGAGTTTCAGAAACGCCTCAACACTTTTGGATTCTTTGAGTATCTTCTGGTTTGAGTTTTAACATATTATAAAATAAATGGTCAAATAATTAAAAAAATAAAATAAAATTAGCTCATGGTGAAATCAAGGACACCAAATTCCAGTTTAAAGGGAAATTTATGTATTTGTTCACATTATACTTGATTGAAGTCAGGATTTATAATGGAAGTGTCATCTTAACCATAAACATATCATAGCTACTCTGATATATACTGATAAGATTGAATAGGTAGAGTATATTTTTAGTAACATTAATTTAACCTGGAAAAGTGTTAATTCTTTACATGAACATTTTATGTGCTGTTTTATAATTGAGCTCTGTGATTACCACAGCATCCATTATCTGGAGATCTGTTTTTGCTTTATCCATCACAGATACAAGACTAAATTATGAAGGCAGAGTGACACCAAGCAGGAGATGAGGACAGTGATTTCTGGAGGAGTTACTCCTTGGTAAGGACAAATGCAAGCACCACAAGAGTGTTGAGCAGCAGGACTTGCTGCATCTGTAGGAAATCAGTCTTCACCTGGCACAGCATTCTTGGCACCATATTCTCGAGTTCAGGAGAAATAGGGCCCTGGCCTTTCCCGTTTCCCACCCAGACATATGCCTTCTTTGAGGACTAGCCAGCACTCGCTTGCAATTACCAGTGCCCAGAGTCAAGTACAGATAGCGATTACATGTTTCTATGGAGGGGCTCACTGTACCCTCTCCCCACTCTGCCGTATCAAAGAGAAAGGTATACTTTGGCCTGCATGGTAGAAGGCTCTTGCACTCATAGGTAATGACTCTGTGGGTGGTCCAGGGCTGAATTAGTGAGTGCTTAGCACCAACTGGCAGCCAGCTCCCCACCTCCTTCCCAGCACCTACCACCCACCATGAACAGCTGTTCTGCGGTATGCAGGAGGTGCTGGGGGAGGAGGAGTCGGGATGGAGTGCACTTGGGGGAGGGGGCAGAACTGGGCAGGAAGAGGTGGGGAGGGCTTGGAAGAAGGGGTGGGGTGGAGGCAGGGCCTTAGGTAGAAAGGGGATGGAGGCTTGGAGGAAGAGGGTGGTGGGGGCAGGGGGTTGAGCACCCCCCGGGGCCTGGAGGAAGCCGGTGCCTGTGCTTGAACCGTTAACAAACTGATTCTCAGATTAGTTGATAATTTGCTTTTTATTGAACTCAAACAATTAGAGATACTGTATGGACTTGTCATGGGGTTCACTCACCTCTGAGACGCCTCCTCCTAGCTGCTCTGGGGTTTATCTGCTTCCAGGTCTGATGCCATCCTATGTAATTAATTCATGCACCCTGCTCTCTCTCTCTCTCTCAATCTCTCTCTGCAATTCAGGGTGCTTGCTTTTTATGGCTTGGCCCTCTGGCCATGTCACTATAATCCTCCTCTTCCAGGGCTGCAAAGTCCTTTTGGACAATTGTCCCAGGAAGTCTTCTGCTCCACTGCCCAGTCTGTGTCACTTCCTCACTGGCAGGTAAGGGAAATCAGGCCCACCCTCTTCTCCAGGCTCCAGTCCAGGGACCCTATGCCTCGCAACTGTGGTCTGCTTTCTCCTAGACTCTGTTGCTCTTCCCCTGGACTCCTTCCTGCATCTCCAGGCTCCCTGCACTCTCTGGATTTACCAGGCCAGACTCCCTCATCCCAGCAAGTAACTGGAGGCTATTTAACTCCTTAGTCCCAAACACACCTGGCTTCTCCCAGGAAATGACGGCAGACTACTTCCCCTGCAGCCCTCTTTCTTTTTGTCTTTTCCTTTTTCTATTTTTTATGGTGAAGCACAATTGACTGAATAGTCTATAGCCACCACCAGCTGTAATTCCTCAGTACTTAGTGGTTTATATCCTCTCACTCTGCCCTGTGTCTTTTAAGTAATATAACAGAATCTCTTCAATAATGCTTCATTTCCTCAGTGCTTTTACTAAATCACATAATTCAATTTTTTTACCTTAAAATGTTTGAAGTCCTCAGAAAGTTTTTCCCCTTCCTTATGAAAGCCCTTCCAAATCCACAAAAGGTGATCAGTTGTTTCTTCCATCTTCTAGAGTACACATAGTCCATCTTTGTGTCTTTTTATCTGAAATAGATTTTTGTTTAAGACACAGTGGCGGATAGTACTCTAAACAAAAGAACTTCATTAGTACTATCCAGGCCCTGAAATATGTCATCATCCTCAACTCTAGGGCAAATTCAAAAGATCTTCTTCTGCTTTTTTCATTAATCCAACTTCTTTGCCATTCCTCTTTTAAAATTTCAGTATTAGATTTTTGATTTCCTGTTTACTTGAGTATTTCTATGTCAACCCTTCCATTTCTTACAGCATTTTAGCTGATAAGTCTGCTAATTCTCTGTTGTCCCAATATGTGCTGGGATCCTAGTTAATGCCACATGTGCCCCCATCTGTATTCATTCTGTTATTTGAAATATAACTTCATTGATTAGATCACTTCTACATATTGAGATACCATGAGACTGAATCTGAAAAAATGACCCGTGTGGCTGGGCTTACATCCCAGATCCAAGTTAATGCTAGCATTGTTACTACTAGTTCAGCTGTCATGACAGCTATATAGTCAGATATGTTTTTAGATGTACTAATTCCCAGTTTTGGTATACAATATAACATATCTACTCTTTCTGATTTTTTTTATTTTTTGGACCCATCTATGTGTATTGGACAAAGCCAACCCCACTTTTCATCTACATATTGGTATACTTTATTTTTAATCCCTCCTGTCTCTGTTTTTTACCTGCAAGTTTATAAAATAAATCCAAATCCACATTTGGACATGAGACTTTCCCTCCATAACTAATTTCCCCATAAATGAACGTTTTGACTTTGTTAAGCTTTTCCTTGTCTTTCAACTCCTGCATCAACAACTTAACTTGAACTTCCATAAAAACGGACTTCATTAAAATAAGACAGGAGATCTACAGCACTCAGTTCACCTCTCTACAAAGGAAAAAGGACTGTAAGCTGTCTAAATTCCTACCTGCCACATGGGGACACAACCGTAGTACCCCTAACCCACCCAGCAATATCGTCAATCTATCCAACTACACACTCAGCCCAGAAGAAAAGTCTGTCCTATCTCGCGACGTGCACAGGCAGAGAAATCGTGGAAAAACAACATTTGCTTGCCTCATAACCTAAGTCGTGCAGAACGCAATGCCATCCACAGCCTCAGAAACCACCCTGACATTATCATCAAAGAGGCTGATAAAGGAGGTGCTGTTGTCATCATGAACAGGTCTGACTACCAAAAGGAGGCCGCCAGACAACTCTCCAATACCAATTCTACAGGCCACTTCCCTCAGATCCCACTGAGGAATACACTAAGAACTGCACCATCTACTCAGGACACTCCCTACACTAACACCGGAACAAATCAACATACCCTTAGAGCCCCGACCAGGGTTATTCTATCTACTACCCAAGATCCACAAACCCGGAAATCCTGGACGCCCCATCATCTCGGGCATTGGCACTCTCACTGAAGGACTGTCTGGATATGTGGACTCTCTACTCAGACCCTATGCCACCAGCACTCCCAGCTATCTCCGTGACACCACTGATTTCCTGAGGAAACTACAATGCATTGGTCACCTCCAGAAAAACCATCCTAGCCACCATGGATGTAGAGGCTCTCTACACAAACATCCCACACACAGATGGAATACAAGCTGTCAGGAACAGTATCCCTGATGATGCCACAGCACAACTGGCTGCTGAGCTCTGTGCCTTTATACTCACACACAACTATTTCAAGTTTGATGACAATATATATCTCCAGATCAGTGGCACTGCTATGGGCACCCGCATGGCCCCACAATATGCCAATATTTTTATGGCTGACCTGGAACAACGCTTCCTCAGCTCTCGTCCACTCACGCCCTTCTCTACCTACGCTACATTGATGACATCTTCATCATCTGGACCCATGGGAAGGAGACTCTAGAAAAATTCCACCACGATTTCAACAACTTCCACCCCACCATCAACCTCAGCCTGGACCAATCTACACGGGAGGTCCACTTTCTAGACACCACGGTGCAAATAAGTGATGGTCACATTAACACCACCCTATATCGAAAACCGACCGCTATGCCTACCTTCATGCCTCCAGCTTCCATCCCGGGCACATCACACGATCCATTGTCTACAGCCAAGCACTGAGGTACAACCGCATCTGCTCTAACCCCTCAGACAGAGACCAACACCTACAAAATCTCCACCAAGCATTCTCAAAACTACAATACCCGCACGAGGAAATTAGGAAACAGATCAACAGAGCCAGACGTGTACCCAGAAGCCTCCTACTGCAAGACAAACCCAAGAAAGAAACCAACAGGACTCCACTGGCCATCACATACAGCCCCCAGCTAAAACCCCTCCAACGCATCATCAGGGATCTACAACCATCCTGGACAATGATCCCACACTTTCACAGGTCTTGGGTGGCAGGCCAATCCTTGCCCACAGACAACCTGCCAACCTGAAACGTATTCTCACCAGCAACTGCACACACCGCACCATAGTAACTCTAGCTCAGGAACCAATCCATGCAACAAACCTCGATGCCAACTCTGCCCACATATCTACACCAGCGACACCATCACAGGACCTAACCCCCCTGGAAATTTCCACTACCTGCGTCTGACGAAGTGGGTATTCACCCACGAAAGCTCATGCTCCAAAATGTCTGTTAGTCTATAAGGTGCCACAGGATTCTCTGCTGCTTTTATGTGGAGTTCTGACATTGTGTGCTATTGTTTGCCTATCGAATCCTCATAAATTTGTTGAGCACATTCATCGTTGCAGTTCTCATTAACTTTGGACTAGAAAATTATGTTCAGTAGTTTCATTCATAGTGTAACTGGCATTTAACTAGAAGCTACCTGTAGTGTGCCTATAGGTGTTGTAATGAATGCACCATACCCAGTTCATAGTGCCTGGGCTTGTATTAAATCTAATTTTTTAAGTTATAATTCTGATGCTGAATCAAAAGCTTGGCAGACATAGTCTAAATCTGGTCAGATTAAGGCTCTGTATTTCATCAGCCATGTTTTCTTATCTGCCCCCTAATTAGTCCCAGCAAGACTTTTAAGCATCCTTCCTGTACATTTATCTTTATGATCTTCACAAAGTAATTTATTATCAAATATTACCCCTAAGAATTTGAAGCTTTTAACTATACCTATTTGTTCTCCATGCAGATGCAGTTTACATTCCTTTGTAACCTTCCTTTTTGTAAAGATCAATTCTTTGATTTTAATAATGGAGGTCTTGAAACCCCATACATTTCCCCACTCACAGGTTTCTTGTAACACTTTGTTGATTCTCTTTTTTGCCAGCTCAGTATTTCTGCTCCTAACCCCAGAGCACAATTATCTGTGAACAGAGTGACACCTACCCCAGCACTTGTCTGTTTTGGGAGATCATTTATCATAATATTAAGGTTGGGCTGATAACACTTCCCTATGTTGTACCATTTTTAATATTATATATATGTGCCATAGCTTTTCCAACTCTTACGTGCACAGTCCTTTTACTCAAAATGTCTCTAATCCACCCATATATTCTTCCCTTTATCCCTAATGCACCTACTTTGTACAATTAGCCTTCCACCCCATAGCATGTCATATGCCTTTTCAGTATCTAAAAAAACAGCTACCATGAAACTCTTGTGCCTCATACTTTTTGTATTTCAGTTTCTAATTTAGCAATGTGATCAATGATGCATCTTTCTCTCCTAAAATTATAGATAAATCTCTGTATTAAGCATCTTAACATAACTTTCATATGATTTTGTATTATGCTTCTTCATATAGCCCTGTATTAAGCTATTTTCATACAACTTTGTATCAAGTCCTTTGATATAGGAACTTTGTATCAGATCCCTATGTAGAAAAACATAGAGAAAACTTTTGTTAAGCCTTGGTATAATGTTATAGCCCCTAAGGATAGTTAAAGTAGAAGAAAAATGTCTTTTTGCTAGTAGAATAAGATCTTCCCCTTCACTCCCTTAATCAATTGCCCTGTTGAATGAAGGAGCTGTGAATGAGCAAGGTGTGGAAGGCAGCACCTCCAGACAGTTGCAACCCTTGGAGAGGGGATGGAAGCCAGACCCGAGAACAATAAAACCTGTCAAGTGGGCTCGTTAAAGAACAGCAGACATATTGATGGCTTTGGGGTTTAGAAGCAAGGACCTTCTTTTGGAAACACCCTCTTTGTGGCATTGGGACAACACCCAGAAGGAAGCAGCACAAAGGACTAATGGACACAGACACAGATTTTGACTCTGGTACAGATTTGCATAAGAAGGAAGCTGCTATAGAGGTGAGGTGTCTTGCAGAGGACCCCGAGTCTCCTCTTGTCAACATGGGGGTATTGATCTGGATCGGCAGAAGCCCGGCTCCATCCCTCCCCCATTTAAGTCACCTGGCCAGTGCAGTTAGGGGGAGCAACTAATTGGTAACAACAAGAGGATGGAGTGTGTGTGTGTGTGTGTGCATAAGTGTAATATATATATATAGAGAGAGATCATATGCATATGATACAGTGTTAATTAATACATGTATTACTAATTCGTGTGGCGTTTTGCCTTATTTCCCCTGAAAAGATCCTGTACAGTATTTTAAGGACAACAAAATGACTCTGCACCTTATCTATAATGCCACTGTTTTCTAAATAGGCAACCAATCTTTCATTCACTATTCTCTCCATAATTTTACCCAGACAGGACATAAGGTCAATTGTTCTATATAGGCATCCACTTTTGTTCGCCTGATTTTCGTACTGGAATTACTACTTGTTTCCACTCTATTGGTATTACTCTTTTTTCCCATATTATGTTAAATACTTGAGATAACCCTCAAACTGCTTTCAGAGAGACATTTAAACATCATTACATATATTATCTGTACCTCGGGATGTATTATTGCTGGTATCAATAGCTTTCTCAAGTTCTTGCATACAAAACCACTCATTCAGTGTAATACCTTCATGGTTACCCCAGTTACATAGATCATGATTCTATTCAATGTATTGTCTTTTAATCTGGTGGAAAACTTCCTTTTGGTTCTCCTAATTTCTCACGCTTCAGAAAGTTTCTGCTAAAACTTCTGCTTTTTCATTATTGGCACTTCTAACTATGTTGTCAGTCCCAATAAGACCTGGGATGTGTCTCTTAGTCTGAATTCCATTCATTCTGATAATTTGCCTGTATATTTCTGATGTCTTGGCATCTTTGTTTATCCACCCACAGTACCTTCCTCCAGCTCTTTCTTTGATTTTTAAAAACAATTCTTAGATCTATTGCTTTACTTCTTTTATACTTCATTAGATCACTATTAATTTTTTTTCTTTTTTTCTTTCTTTTTGCTTCTTAACAGGCTTTGTTCCTTTCTTTAACTGCCATTTTGTACTTCTCAATTCACCATGGAAGTGAATTTTTAATTTTGGGATACTTCAATATCCTAGGTATGGCTCCAGTAGTTGCTGCTATTAATTCCTTAGAGAATTTCAATGATAATTAACAATGTCATCACCCACACAGTGATTCCCTTCAACCTTACCGTGCCCTTGGAAAATAATAAGTATAGGGAAGTGATCACTCCCCATTCCTTCTTCCTTGTATATTTCCCAGTTGTATTTACTTGTAGTAGCTGCTGTTATCATTCCCAAGTCTAAGCAGGAAAAACTAGCATCTATTCAATTAAATTTAGTTAGGGTACCATCATTTAAAACCACTAGATCAGTGATGGGCAACCTGCGGGCTGCACGCAGCCTGCCAGGGTAATCCGCTGCGGGCCAGGATGCAGTTTGTTTACATTGACCATCCACCGGAAAGGCCTCTTGGAGCTCCCAGTGGCCACAGTTCACTGTTCCTGGCTAATCAGAGCTGTGGGAAGCGGTGTGGGCCTCAGGGACGTGCTGGCCGCTGCTTCCCACAGCTCCCTTTGGACGGGAATGGTGAACGGCAGCCACTGGGAGCTGTGGGTGGCCGTGCCTGTGGATGGTCAATGTAAACAAACCGTCTCGTGGTCCACCAGTAGATTACCCTGATGGGTCGCATGTGGCCTGCGGGCTGCAGGTTGCCCACCAGTGCCCTAGCTTGTCTTCATCTATGAACTTTTCTATTTTCTACACATTTTTATCAGTTGTCTTACTTCACCACAATTTATTATGACAATTTAGGTCACTGAATATAATACATGATCTTTTAGCACTCTTCACTATTTCTTGTAGCTCTGAACTTTCTAATTTCCCACATGCCATAGTTGGCGCATCACTCTTTCATTTATATGAGCGCTGAAAACTCCCTAGAAGTGGGTGGGATCACCAGTGCTCAGACTGTGGCCCTGTTCCCTGCTCCACCCCCAGGTTATACCCCTGCTCAGCCTTTTCCCTGAGGCCTTGCCTCCACTCCACCTATTCCCTCGAAACTCTACCTCAAATTCAGCCTCTTCCTGCCCCACTCCGTCCCCGCCCCGATGCCCCCACATCCACCGTTTGCTCCTTTCCACCACCTCCCTGTTGTCACTCGCCCTTAAAGAAGAAAAAAAGTGATGGGGCCAATGCCTTCTGGTCCGCCTTGTTCTGGTCCTCCTAGCTGAGTTGCTCTGGCATCAGCAGGAGGAGGAGTCCCACAGTTGGGCCAGCCAGTGAGAGGCTGTTCATGCTGATGCCAGACCAACTCAACTATAGGGTGCTGGAACAAGGGGAACCAGGAGGCCATGGCCCCATTACTTTTAAAAGTGGGAGGCCTATGTCCTCCCACTTTTTTCCTCCCTTAGGGGCAAGCGACGGAGGGGGAGGGTGGAGAGGAGCAGATGGGAGGCTTGGAGAAAGAGGTTTAGTGGAGATGGGAAGAGGCAGAGTGAGGACAGACCTCAGAGGAAGAGACAGAGTGAGGGCAGGACCTCGTGGGAAGAGTTGGAGGAGGGGGGGGACCCAGTGGAAAAAGGCGGAGTGCGAATGGGGCCTTGGGGCAGAGCGTGGGTGTGGGGCATAGTCAGGGCGCCAGTGGATCCCCTACTTCTAGGGATCTTCTGGCTGCGGCGCTGCAAAGGCTGCAGGCTGGTGTGTCTCCAAAAGGAGATGATTCATGCTGCATCCATCCTTTCTTGCCGGCTGCATGGCCAGCCTTTTCTGGGGAGGCTTAGCTTCCCCAAGCATCTTATATGCACTGCCCATGATACATGAGTTATAGATATAAATCCTTAAATAAATATTACTCTTCTGCATTGGGATCTCAACAGTAGTATATTCTAGACATCTTCATTTTCTATAGCTATGTAGTTTAATAGTTACCTTATGAAAGTACAAACACCATCTCCTCTTCCTAGTTTTCAGGGTTGCCTAAAGGCAACATACCCTGGAATTTTAAAAGCAAGCTTTTTAACCAACCACATTTCCTGGACACATGTGACATCTGGTTTAACTTTCATTTCCAGAATATTTGCTTTTAGTTCTTGACTATGGCCTATCAGATTGTGAGCATTCCAACAAAAGACTGAGATCCCCATATGAGTCATATTTCACTATTGACTTCATTCAAAATTGCATGACTACAGTTTATTGACAAGTTGCTAATCAACGAGTATTTTTTCTGCTGCCCTTGCTATAATTTTCATGTTTTTCTGATTTCCCCCCCAGTTTCTGATATGCAATTAGATGAAACAAACCTTTCTTTTTCATTACTAGTATATCATAGTCTATTCCTTCCTAAGTATTTTTCACATTTTTTATAGAATGAGCCGGTGTCTACAGTTCCTCTTTTCCTGTGCTGATTTTCTCTTCCTTCTCCATCTGATGCTTTGAGAGCCTCCAAACAGCTTTCGCATAAGATATATTAGTAACGATTTTTTGTCTTTTGTATCTCTTCAGCTTGCCTTGCTGCAATACACCCTGCATATGCCAGACTGTGATTACACCTCAGTTACTACATTTTACTCTGTCCCTTCTATACGATTTTCATAGCAATGCTTTCCCCCACATTTACTGCATCTTGTTTTCCCTTTAATAACAGTTGCTACCTACCCATACTGTTGGCTCTTAATAACACCTTCAGGAAAGGGGGGTTTATGGCTTGGTTGTGAATATCTGAGATCCTAGTGTTACTTTCTCAGGTAGAGTCCCTCTCTTACATGTAATCAGTACAGCTGCTGATGGCTTGCCTTTCCTCTTTATTTACTAATTAGTCACTTACTTACTAATACTTTTATCTTCTCCTATACTTTTTGTTATCTCATCTTTGGCCAGCTCTAGTGGTACTGCAGGTATTACCCCCTTTATTTCAGTCAAATACTTGGGTAGCTGGAAACTTATTCTAACTTTTCCTGGCATTTTAGTTTTTAGCAGTTTATTAACTTGCTCTTTGCTTTTATATTCATCTTGCAGCCTCCTAGCTCTTACAACATTCCCCATGCTTTTTTATAAGACAGCTAATTTAACATCACCTGATATTATTTCTTTAGCTTGGGATCTTACAATTATAATATTTTGGTTTATTTACTTCCCAGCTTTGCTTTTTTGCTGATATCATCATCATCTGATTCTGCTTCTACTCTTCCTCACCCCCTGCTTTGTACCCATTCTCCCTCTTTAAAAGACTCTTCCTCAGTTTCTAGAGTGACTTTATCTGGGGTCAAATAATCCTCCATCTCCCAGCCTACTCTTTTTCTGCTGTCAACTTCCTTACTTTATACCAGCTCCGCCTATTCCTTCTCAGCTGGGGTCCATCATTAATCAGCCTTCTTCTTCGAGTGATGGTCCCTACTGTTTTCCACTGAGGGTTTCTGCATGCGCACCATGTGTCCAGAACTGGAGAATTTGAAAGTAGTAGTGTCTGTTGGTCCATGCACGTGCACTTGCTTTGCTTCATGGTTTTGTCCAAGGAAATAAAAGGCAGGGTCAGGGCAGATGACTAGTCCTGCAGTTTCTTCTCACTGCTGCTTGGTCAAAGTTGGATCTATTAGTATCCCCTTGTCTCTGACACACTTTAAAAAAAACTGGTTTAGAATTGTACATAATTCATTTTATTCTAGTTTTTGTTGTCTTTACTGTAGTTTTAGTGGTTAGTAGTATGATGTTAACTGGCTGGGATTACAATTTAATTTGGAAAAGTGGCTACTGCACATATAGATTAGTTGTTTTCATAAGGATTTTTGCTGCAAATTTTAGAAATATTCTATATATATATAGTATTACATAATTAGATTGTGACTGCTCCAGTAGAGCTGTTATACTCCATCACATCCATAATACTAATTTTTAAAACTCTTTTAAAAAGGATATACGCAATAGAGACTATGAGGTGAATAATACATCTTTTCACAAGTTCCTGAATGACATTTGCATAATTTCATTTTTAAAAGCCCATAAATACATATTTATGTGCAAATCCTTGATGTTATGATCTGCATATAGCAGCTCCAATGCACCCTAATGAGGATTAAAGACATTAAAAATCAGGGGATTGCTGCGGGAAAAATAAAAATGAACATATACAATAACCACAAAACTACGACACGAAGGAACAAAAACCAGATACGTTTAAAATTAATACTGACACTTTGTTCTGAATCCACCCTACCGTGTCAAGGAATTGCTGAACAGTGGATGTTTTAGTCATTGTTTTTCAAACTGAATTTATTTCTCATGAATGGTGATAGACTGACAGTACTAGAATGCAGGGTTTTTTTTCCCCCTTCAATAATCTACATAGCAGATGCATCTTGTCACCCAATCCTGTGAAGTGTAGGGCACCCTCCCGTGAACTGAATAGGAGCATTCAGCATCTCATGGGATTGACCCCAAACAAAGCAGCAGGAGAGGCTTCCTCTACACTGACCTTTAATTATTTCTTAACCCTGTTGCATAGGAACCAGCTCCAGGGTAGGAATGGGTTGTTCGGTTTCCATGCCCATTCAGCCATTCTTTTATCTGCTGATGCTGCCAAAATAGTGGCCTACTCTTATGTTTCATGCTGTAGCAATATGGCCACCAGGTACTGGCCTGACAGCACGAAATCATTTCACATAGGCCTTGATACAGATAATACCAATGTCTTTTTTGCACAAGTGACTTGGACCAGATTTGAATCAGTGGTTATGAACTAAAGGCTCTGTTTCTCCTTCCCAGTCCCCTCAATCATCCAGTCTTTCTGAGTGGCTGATTCTTGTGTCTTTAAATCTTCCCATTCACTTTAGTGGTGGTGTTGACTGAGTAAGGAGCGCAGAACTGGTCCCTGGGGATAAACATGTTGTATTCATCAGGGTCCCCTGGAGGAGAGCAGCCAGCACAATTTTACTGCAGCATGTTTGAAATTACAATTTTATTGTTGTTAACCAAAGAATTGTGTAAAATTGCAACAAAAATTGAACTTTTGTAAATGTATGATTTTTGTTGCACTCATTTACAAGCTCAAAAATTGGCCCATTTTACTGAACTCGCCCCTCTCCCCCCAAATGTGGCAGATCACTTAAAAGTCCCATTTCCTGAATGAGTCTGCTTTGCTGAGCTCATGGTAGGACCAGAGCCTAAAAATGGATGCAATCTGAGTGAAAGGTAGCTCCCAAATTAAAATTCAACATTTTGTGTGTTTGAATTAGGAAATGCTGTGTAAAAGCCATGTGTCAATTTCACAGAAAAATAAAATGTGTGACGAAATCAAACAAAACAAGATTGCAGAATTTGTCAAGTGAAATTGCACAGAGAAAAATGCATTCATTTTTTTACAGCTCTTAACCACATATAAAATGTATGTTTAAGATATGAAGATAGTAGGTTATTCTGACTGTTTTGGGCTGCTACCTTGAAAACCTTCCTCCTCATTAACAGATACTGTAAAACAAATTGACTGGTGTAAGCAAAGCATAAAATTTCAGTCTGCATCTGAAAAAGTGACCACAATAATTATTAACATATGAATATAATGCAATGAAACTCTTCTGACAGTGTCCCTTGGAACCTAGAAGAAACTCCTTTACTTGTTTCTTGTCTAAGAGAGAGCAACTATTTTCTAGTCCATTCAACTTTTCCTCTTATACAGCAATGAGGAATTGGGAAAGCTGCAGCAGGCTACAAGACAGAATCTCCTTCTTTGGATAAAATTTGGGAGGGACACATCTCGAAGGAGGCAAACTACCTAGAGCTGGGCCAAGGACCAGAGATTATCAGGCCATAATACTGACAGAGTAAATAATCAGCTTGAATTATGATGGGTCATTTGGATCAAGGCTGGTGTATGTGCTACAGTATCTGTGATTGGTAGGATCCGAAGGGATTCTTTTTCTCTTCCATGTCCAATGTAGCTTCTGTTATAACATTTTTTCTTTTTCCTAGTTTTAATTCTCTCAAAGGTAAACAGATTTAAATTATTTTTAAATTATGCATTCAAGTTATATAGATCTCATTTTACCTACTTCTGAGAGATTGTAGAAACCAGATGCTGGTTCCTTCATATGAATTTGGAACAAGAAAGCTCTATATGAAACTACTGTAGGGACATATTATAATACAAACCCTGTCGAGGATATCAGAAGATGTGAGGTGAATTGCTTCAAATGGATCTTATTGATTCTACTCTGCAATGATGTGCATACCTGAAGGTGGAAGCCTCATTTAAATACATTGGCACTACAGTAATTACATGAACTCTTGTACAATTTACAGAACAGACTAACTCTGTTCTTTAGAAAACAATGAATTTCTCTCTTAAACATGAAATATTTTAGTAGCAAAACAGCTCATTTATGATAATGAAATGAAAAAATACCATGCGGCACCCTTGGAGTGCAGATTATGCTACAGCAAGTTATTGTTTTGATGAATATGGATGTTGCTCTGCAGATAGATTGCGAAAGTATTCTAAGGAAAAAGTGAATTCATTTCTCATTCTTTATTAAAAAGGATTATTCAATCCCTAAATTCTTCCACTAAATCTCGAGTGCAGTATTTGAGTGCTAGAGCCTTCCTGATTCCTACCAGACACAGGAAGATACTCTTGCAGGCTATGGATGGAGATGACTGCCTAGGTTGTGTAGTGAGTGGGAGGGTTTGTGCAGCAGGGCGGCTTTATGACCCGCAGGGCCCGAGTGGAATACTCGGCAGCGGTCTGGGGCTTCGACAGCACTTCGGTGGGGGGGGGGTCCGCTCCGGGTTTTCCGCAGCACCGAAGGACACCCCTCCCCCACCGCCGAAATGCCACCAAAGATCCCCAGAGCAGGGCCCCCTTAGGTGCAGGCACGGGGCCCACTTCGGCACGAGGCCTGATTCTATGGAATCAGGTGAATCAGCTTAAAGTCAGCCTTGTTGCCCAGGAAATTATTTGCTCCCACAAAGTCAGAATCTGCTTCTCAGTATCAGGCCCCAAATGGGGTCACTGCCTTGTGAGTTCGTTTCCAAGTGCAATTCAAGGTGTTGGTTTTCATTCCTTTGATGATTTTGACACTGTGTACTTACAGACAGTCTCTCTCCTTAGGTATTACCAGTTTCATATGGAGACAGAGCTCTGACTGGAGAATCCTTGATGCTGGAACTGACCTGAATCTCAGTAACTGATATGTAAACTACTCTGTTATGAGAGAATCATGGCATGTAACCTGCTAAAATACATCACTGGAGGTTAAAACTATGTGAGAATATTTTAAACTCAGTTGAAATAGGTTGGTTTGTTGAAAGTTAGTGACAAGTCATATATTGCCCAGAGTAAGGTTTCATTTATACACATGTTGTATTTGCCCTTATAATAACTATGAATAAATGGCCAGATATGCTTATTTCAATCTGCACCATGTATCAAAGAGCTATTTATTCACAACATAGCAATCATAAATCTGGTTTCCTAAGTGATTTCCCTTGTGAGCATGAACCCTGGTTTCTGTTGAGATTCTTTTTACTGTTAGATCAAATTGTTTCTTCTTTGGGGAAGATGGGTGAATGTGTCAAGTGACAGAATAATATGGTTGATGAAATTCTTTGGTGCAGAAGTGCTTTTATGGTTGATTAGAAGATGCAGCTTGGATTGAGGAAATGTATATTTATTTTATTGTGCTAAAAATTATGAGCTAAATTATCCTTCAGCTTTTATGTGCAGAGATGGGATGGAATGTAGCTATTAACCAGAACTCTCTTGTAGTCCGTTTGGGGAAGAGGAGTGTAATCAGATAGTGTTCACAACAAACAAAACATAAATCTCGTATGTTTGCCTAGTCCTAGGGAATTTCTCCACCTGGATCCCTAACTATAGTTTATTGTGCATGAGAGAGAGGGCCTCAAATCCTTTTCTATTATATCCTGCATTGGTGCTAATAGGAGCCACCTGATCAGCCTTAAGAAGGAGTCATAAAAATTAACCCAGCATCTCTATGTATTATTCAAGCATCTGAAATCAATATGGCTCAACAGAAGATCCCTGCATTTCTATGCAGTGTCCTTTCCCCCAATACAGAAAGCCTAAGTGGAATCACTACTTTCCCACTTCCACTGGCTCTGGATCTGCAGAAGGCTTTCTGTGTGAAGAGCAGACATCTGGGATTCTGTGGGCTGAGGGGGCATGGCCAAGCACAGGGATATGGAAATGGAGAAAGGCCATTCTACTCCTCTCCCACCCCACAGGAATTCTTATTGTGGTTTCCATTGACTCCCTCACAGTATTAACTTCCACAAAACTCTCTTCACTTTTTCTAAGACCAGGGAGACGTGGAAGCCTGGGGGAGTGAACATGCATAGTCCCTCTGTGGGGAAGGTCTGAGATGCTGAGTTAGTCACAGTGTTAGAAAGCTAAGTTCCTGCTTACTCATCAGGGCTATGCAAACTTTACTCTATCCTGTCTTGTTAGAATGCTCTCCCATGAAGCTTCTGAGTTTCCCATTGAGTTGTGGCTTTCTGGTAGGTTTTTACACCAGAAAGCACCATACACACACCTATAGTGCTTAATAAATAATAACAATAATCTGGCCCTGTGATTTCTGGATCTGTATTCTTAGCTTTTATATGCATATATGTATTATTTGTATTATGATAGTTTTGGAAGACCCAGATCAGGCTCAGGCTTGATTGTGCTAGGTGCAAGAGCATGAGTGTAACATACTGCAGGGCTACCCAGTCCTGTGATCCACTCTGTTACCTCTATGCCTGAGTAAGGATGAGCTTTGCTGGCAGTTAGACTATGTGTCAGCTCCCTGCCACACCAGTCTGTCTTCCTCACCCGCAAACTCCTCAAGGCTTTCCCTGCCCAAACCTCCAGCCCCCAAACACCTCAGAGATGTTTCTCTGCAATCCATGATGAAGGAGCAGGGATTAAATCATACCAAGTGAATGAGCTAAAGGGAGAGATGGTTACAAGCAAATAAAAGTGAAATCATACATTTTACAGTCTAAAACTTAATCTAGAAAGATGTTCAAGACGGTTTCTCTATGCCACAGTCTCCTTTCCAGTTTTAAACTGGCCGACTTGGCCTGGACCCACCACAGAGATTATGTCACTTGATTTCTTTGTTTCTTAAGGTGAAGGATAAAGAAGGAGTGTCTCTCTCTCTCTCTCTCTCTTTGTTTCTTATATTCCCCAAGGAATTGCCTTTGTCTTACAAGTCAGGAAAGCCTCTTGGGGATTCAAAGTCCTGTGTGACTCTAGGGTTCAGGGGCCACATTAATTCTCTCTTTTGTTCAGGAACAGGAAAACCCCTTGATGATTTAGCTCAATAGCTTTGTTTGCTCTAAGATGAAAATTGATGTAAACCCCCATTCCTTTGTCTATCATCTTTACATAGAGTAGACTGTCTTATCTTAAACATGTTCTTTTCACGTTATACAGAGGGAATTCATAACTTCACATATAAGGATGACACATGCATATTACAATGATATTTTTAATCATAGTGTATCTGTTTTTATAGAATACCTCCCAAGGCATATCTTATACAAATATTATTGCAGTAATGGGTAAGGTGTGTGGGGTGAAAAGGGTGCCTAGGGCCACAATGAGTCATGGAAGCAGTGGGTTTTCAGGAGGGATTTGAAGGTTTGATGGTAGTGGCTTTGTTGATTTAGTTCAGAAATGGCATCATTCCATATGTAACAGGCAACATGGAAGAAAGCACAGGGATGTTTGTGGGAGAAGCTGACAAATAGGCCATCAAGGTGGCATCATTGTAGGGTGCAAGAAGTTCACCTTTGACAACCCAAACAACCGCTCTCCATGCATGGGGTACGCTTAGAAACAGATAACAGAATTGTCCAAATGTTCAGATAATTACTTTAATTCTAATTCACACTCATCTTTTTAGTAACATTACTGTATTCAGCTGTGTGCCATAAGATGTCCTGAAGAGTTTTAGAAACCTGAACAGCAATGCAACACTTTACACATAGGCCATTTTTGCCTCGTTTTTATCAACATTAACACTTGATTTAGTTGCCCACCCTTGTGTGATTGTAAATACACAATTACCTTTTATTTAAATACTACTTGACTGTGCTAAAGAAATGAAATGCTTACAATAGACACACAGCTGTACAGAAAAGGAATTGAGAGGTTAGTTCTTATGTGAAATTTTTTTTTTTTTTTTTAGAAATCTGAGATGCCTGGTGCATTAACTTAGGAATTGATCATTTTAATGCATAGGAGGACTGAGGGTGGTTTGGGACCTAATTTTTACCTGCAAGATACAAGTAACTCCTTCTCAAGTCTCATATATTGCAGGAAGAGAATCTCTGGTGTTTAGCCCCTTGGGTAGCTCAAGATGTATAGTGCAGTTGTATCTAGAACTTACAGAGCTATATTGAAAGCAAGGCTTGCTGCGGCTCATTGTGATAATTAATTGGTAATCATTTTAACAGTAATGTAGCCCCTAAATATTTCGGAGAGGTGCATTCTTTAATGGTTTAATGTTAGCATAAAGTCAGCATTATGCTATTCATTTCTTTTGAAATCCGCAACCAGGAAAGGGAAACGTAATGGACACCAGCAGTTAGCAAATGGCTTGCTATAGGGGAGATGTATCACAATGTGTAGGATAGATCTTGCCTACCTTGTTCAAGATGCAATACAATGTGATCTTTATTCACTGCTTAAAAGTGCTCTGAAGATATTCTTCTGCCTCAAATGTTACCCATCGCTTCTAGTTGCTAGCTAATGACCCAATACAAAACTAGCTTGGTGAATTGTAACCCTCTGAGAAAGCATTCCTTAATGATAGAATTGACTAATTTTAATGGAGCTCCAACTGGTCTAAATGCAGCCACCATAGCATCATAGTTAATTTTTCAAAATTACATTTGTAGTGCAATTAAATTAAGATATTGGCCAATCTCTATTGGATGTTAAATGCTTTCCACCACTGAGCAAACAGATTTTCTCTGCTCTTCTTATCATATTTTTGAGCAGTGCTTGCCTTGAAAGGGTCCCCTACCAGCTGTGAACTTACAGTTTGTTGTTTGATGTCTGAAGGTATAATGCTTTGGTTAACTGGCTGTTAATTATGTTAATATATGCTTTGGAAGGGATTATTATGAAATGTAGTTAATGGTCCTGTGCTGTGCAAAAATGTTGCCTTAGTATCTAGAAGAAAAGCTATGAAGGAATCATCTTAGTGTGACTCAGATAAGAATTTAGTGCAAAAGGTGAAAAACACCTAACCAGGTATCTGTGCACAGCTTAAACCTCAAAGAAAGATGAGGAAAAGGTTTCAAATTATATAATTTCAGCTGGGACATTATACTGGCAATGTCTAGTCATTACCTCAAGCCTCTTGTAATGTAATGTTTCATCCCAATTGTTACTTAAATGCTCAGATTCCACAGTGGTGGGCATGGTGTAAGAACTGGAATAGATTAGAAATAATGAGAATGAAAGATCCCTGACGAAAAGTCATGTGATGAGATGTCACATTCTAAGACGTAGCACAAGCAGATATTGCATGATGAACAATATGCTATTAAAATTGTATATATATAAAGATAGATTCAATGGAACAAATCATACAGAAAATGAAAGAGAGAACATCCTATTGCAATAGAGACTGAAATTGTTAGCTATTGTCCGTTATCCAAGACAAAGTAGCTAAGAAAGTAAAAGTGTTTGCTCCATAAATGAGTAGAAGTACAATAGTTACTTTCTGTCTTTCATTTCATCAGGCTTAAAACTACTCAGAGAAATAGAAGAAGCCTTTGCAGTAGTGATCTGTAATTACATTTACCGGGTGTATAGTGTAAGGCTCAAACATGGCCACATGACACTACTGTTGCTGTTCTATCACGCTTTCAGCTACAGAGTGAAATGGCTCTTTGTGGAAAAAAAGTTGCACAGCTGCAATAAAGAAGAAGACTAGAATGTTCAGCTAACCTTTGATATATGAGTATAAATATAACACTAGGGACAAATTCAGTTCTCATTTACACCTTTGCTAATCTGGAGTAAGTGCCTTGATGCTAATTGATTTATACTGCTGCACGAGAGTAAAATGTGTCCTTTGTTTCTAAACTAAGTAACTGCTCTTATAATAAAGTTCAAACATTATATCTCTAATATACTCCTACACTTATTTGCAGGTGTGTGTTCAATTTTAGGGTTTGGGGAATTGATAGGAAGTAAAATTCTAGTGCTGATGCAGGACAGTGGATGTGACCATGGGCAGTGATGAGATGGTTCCACAAGGAAATGGTATTGGTTTAAAATATTTAATCAAAAGTTTATCAATTGGAAAAGCATATGCCACTTCACTTGGAGCTAAAACAGGAGAAATTTAATTCAAATCAGTGAAATAGCAGCAGAATATATCACAGTTTTCATTTATTCAAAAATCATCACTATACCATCACCACTGCTCGGAATGACACACTGTTGTGAAAAGAACACACTTTGATCAAGGCTTCCTGTAAGGAAATATTTTCAGAAGTCACATGAACAAAATGGTGTGCAGATTTTCCTCTCTTGCTGTTCTCTCCCATAATTTATACTGTAGAGAGCAATGGGAGACAGTAAACTAATTTCACACACATTATGCATTGCACACTACAGAATAATATATAACTTTCTTTGTTACAAAACCACTGGGAATATATTAGTGTTGCTCTGCAGAATACCTCTCACTCAGAAATGCACAGAAAATTATCCAAGAACTTCAACAATCTGTTAATGCATTGTTCAGAGAGCAAAAATTAACCAATATCTGCACTCCTGCCAGTGCCATGAAGATGGCAAATAAAATGCAAATGCATATAAAACCAAATGTGATGCACACTTAATGGGCAGCAAGCATAGCACAGTGCACATCTATTACTACTATTATTTCTTTATTTTAATCATTGGGCTTGGCTACACTCAAAACTCCAAAGCGCTGCCGCAGGAGCACTCCCGCGGCAGCGCTTTGAAGTACGAGTGTGGTCGCAGCGCCAGCGCTGGGAGAGAGCTCTCCCAGTGCTGCAGGTACTCCACCTCCCCGTGGGGATTAGCTTGCAGCGCTGGGAGCTGCGCTTCTAGCGGTGGGCATTGTTTACACTGGCGCTTTGCAGCGCTGTAACTTGCTGCGATCAAGGGTGTGTTTTTTTCACACTCCTGAGCGAGAAAGTTGCAGCGCTGTAAAGCGCCAGTGTAGCCAAGGCCATTGTTTAAGTACTAGTCTCTTTGTAATCCTATGGTGATATAAAGGGACTAGAATACTGTAGAGAATCTGGCTCATATGATCAGCCACCTGGAATTTGCAGTCTAAATAGGTGGATTGACTACTTAAAACTCACTGGGACACCCAGAGGATGATGTGAACTCAATAAAGCATTAGTGTTAGCAGTCCAATGACAACATTTCTGCTATCATGATAATTTTTGCAAGAGACCATGATTAGAAGCTCAGCTTTAGAGGTAGATAAGAGAACCAAGAAATGTCATAAGTACCACAAAACGTCACATCTGAAACTTTTAAAATGAGATTTTAGTACTAATTAGGAAATAGTGCATTGTCAACTACATCTGTGTGGAACAACAATGGACAGCTTGCCACCAGCTACGAAAAAGCTTGGTTCATAGTTCCCCTTCATTGCAGTGGTAATATAAGCCAAGCTTTTACAAAACAGGTGCCTATGCTCAGGCTACCAAATCTCTATTTAGGCATCTAAATAAATTACCTGATTTTCAACAGTCATGAGCATAACTCCCCACTACAGTAATTGGTAGTTTTACCACTGACATAAATGAGACTAAAGTTTTACTCAATTAGAGTTTGGGTGTGCAGGTAATGAAGGCTCTTTTCCCAACTTTGTAACTACAAGGTTAACTTAAGCACTGGACCAAGATACCTAGGAAAGTTGTGGATTCCTCATAACTGGAGTGTTTAACAACAGATTTGACCAACATCTATCATGGATATTGTAGATATACTTCATCTTGCCTCAGCACAAGGGGATGGACTAGGTGACCTCTTGTGATCCTTTCATGCCCTAGAATTCTATAATTCCATGGTTTTATGAAAGATGAAGGAAAGACTCCTTCCCTGAATGAAACACTGGCTATTTTGGTATGAGTGGCACCAGTTGCTAGTGTCTCTCTTTCACAGGCCTCCAAACTCAGTAGCATCCTGCAATTATAATATACTTTAGCTAAATTACCAAATCTCTAGGGCCAAATTCTACTTTCAGTTTTATCTCCTCCTGGTATCAGGGCTCATAACTGGTGAAACAGTACTCCCACACAAAGGTATCCAGAAACATGCTTGGAATTCTCCAGAAGGAGTCATTTGGAACCAGATTGACCACCTATATATTGGAAGGAAATTCAGAAAAACTCTACAGGGCATATACACATACAAAGGAGGTGATGTGAGAAGTGACCGCAATTTGTATATGGCCAGACTCAAGATCAGACTTAAGAAAAATAACTTCCCAAATGCACCAAGAAACCTGACAAACAAAGGCTAATACACATGACATTATAGAAACAATTTCAAATTGAATGTATGAACAGATTTCAGGTGTTACAAGACTTAGATTCACCATAAGAAGTTAATATTGACATGTCATGGTCATTTCTGCTTGATAATATCATAGATGCTGCAATTACTGAAGTCGGTTTCTAGACAAGCAAAACTGTCTGGATAAGTGAGCATATGTGGAATTGTATGAGAAAAATAAAAGAAGCAGAGCAAACATCAGCTCCTCAAAAACATCTCCAGAAAGAGAAGGAACAAAAAAATCTGTATAAAATAAAGGGCAAAGCAGTAAAAAGAAGCTCAAGAAGATATAAGAGGAAATACATGGATAACATCACCAAAGAAGCTGAAGCAGCTGCCAAAAGAGTGATGTAAAACATTTTATCAACTCAGCAAGATTCTAACTGGCAAAAGTTTCTACCAGCCAGAGGACCTATTAAGAATAAACAAGAAAAGATCTTCACAGAAAAAAACAGAGAAGGGTGATGGGCAGAGCATGTTCAGTGGAGCTAGACAGAACACCACCATAAAAACTATAGACTTTGACCGATTTAAACACCCAGAATTAGATAGACTAACATCTCATATCACAAACAAAGACGTGAAAGATGCAATAAAGAAGTGAGAAAACAGCATTATAGTCAAAATACCAGGGAAAGTTGACCTAAGCAACTGCAATAACTGGAGAGACATTTTACCCATTTCAGTGCCAGGCAAAATCTTCTGCACTATAATCTTAAACAGAATGAAGGAAGCAGTTCTGACAAAACTAAAGGTAGAGCAGGGTGGATTTTGACCTGGAAGACCATGTGTTGACCAGAGTTTTACTCTAAGAATAATTATTGAGGAGATCTTTGAATTGCAAAACCCATTCATCGTATCAAATCTGGGACATGGTGTTGGGAATGAAGACACAGTAATTGCCATGGCAGACGTAACATTGGACAGCTGCAGGAACACATAAAAGGGACTGATCCAAAGATCCAGATCAGATCCAAAGGGTTGATAAAAATCAATGCTTTAAAAAAAATCAGATTTTTTTTGATAAGTTTTTTCCTCAAAAAGCATTTTATCTGAAGATAGTTTTAATTAAGGTACATTATAGCTCAAAGATATCTGTGCAGGTTTATATCCTACCAACTAGGTCAGGAGGAGGGATAACTCAGTGGTTTGAGATTGGGCTGCTAAACCCAGAGTTATGAGTTAAATGCTTGAGGGATCTGGGGCAAAAATTTGTCTGGGGATTGGTCCTGCTTTGAGCAGGGGTTGGACTAAATGACCTCCCGAGGTCCCTTCCAACCCTGATATTCTATGATCTCATCATGGAATAGGGATTATAAATTCTATAGTATGAGACAATATATTCATGAAATGTTTAAGAAAAGTTTTGTAAATGAGTTCCAATTGTTCATGGATTAGGGACCGAATCTTACGGGATTCCAGGGGCTTCTGTATAGATTATTTAGGTTAATCTTTCTAGCTACCCAATGGGACTCAGTGCTCAGTCTAGAATAGATGCTTAGTTTTGCAGTTCTCAAACTGTGGATTTGTGTCTCCAGAGATAACATGCTTGTTAACAGCAAAAAATGTTTTTAAATAAATAAATAGAGGTGAGACAATAAACGACCTTAACCCTATTGTCCCTCTGTAAATTTGTGTCCACAGAGTTAATTCTCCATCTCTCTAAAAATGAAACATTCAAAAAATTCAATGAATAGAAGATTGTTGGGGGTGGAACAGATCTGGACAAGGAGAAGAAGTCTAGAGATAAATGTGAGAAGGGAGGAACAGGCAGTAGAAACACACAGTGAAACTGGAAGCCTATTCCAGAAGTCTTGAGGTCTTCTGAGTGTAGCCTTCATTGATTTGAGATCTACCACACCATTCTCTCACTAGAAGGGAAAACCTATAATGCAGCAGGATAAAAAGACTCAGTTTGGGAAAATTTAATGAATTTCCTCTACCTGTGGGTAGACAGGAAACAAAATGCAACAGTGCAACAAAGAAATGCAAGGCCTGAGTGCCTGAATGAAACAACATCATGAGAAGTGTTCCTTCTAGGGAAAGCTGTGTTGAAGATGATGAAAGGAACATGTCTGAACATGCAGGATCTTCAGGTTGGTAAACTTTTTGTTTCATACGTCTTTCTTAGGGACTGCCTGTCTTCCTTCTGGACTATTGTTGACTTGTCATTGAGTAAAAAATATAGTTGTTACTCTATGGTACTATCATTTTAGACGCAGCTGTGATAAAAAATAAATCACTGAAATAGACAGATCTAGATCTTCCTTTACAATTTCACCTTTAAAGTAGAACTGACTACTCATTGTGTCAAGTATCAGAGGTAGCCGTGTTAGTCTGGATCTGTAAAAGCAGCAGAGAATCCTGTGGCACTTATAGACTAACAGACGTTTTGGAGCGTGAGCTTTCATGGGTGAATACCCACTGCGTCTGACGAAGTGGGTATTCACCCACGAAAGCTCACGCTCCAAAACGTCTGTTAGTCTATAAGGTGCCACAGGATTCTCTGCTGCTTATACTCATTGTACTACTAAAGTAAGAAGACAGAATCTGGAGCAGAAGTATAGTCAATATTGTTGTTTTAGTATTAGCTTAATATATTTCAGACTAAAGTACTTTATCTTGAAAATTTTGGTGTTTAAATAATTATCTATGAAGAAGCTATTAGTGTGTTCTGGTTGATTTAATGTATTTATTGCTCTGTTTTAAAATGGCACTTAACTCGAGGTCCCAAAGATTTTGTTGCTGTGCTTGTTGTGCCTTCATATTAAATGAATCCTCCCCTCCCCCAGGAGATGTTATCCTTTTTTCAGAGGGTGCATTTTGCAAAAGGAAACATTTGTAAAGTGAGAACTAGGAATCACATTTAGGTGACTGCTTGTTTGAGAGCAAGTTTGAAAGAAATTGTATGCCATCGGGAACCCTAATGCCACTTTTTATCAAGGCAAAGCAGTTTCATGATGAAACACAGGACTTGTTTAAATGTTTTAGATTCCTGAGGATAAAGAGTTATTGTGCAGGTTGCATTTCAGTTAAATATTTATTTCTAGTGAAGCTAAAGAAAATGTTGTTATGTACAGAAATAAAAGAGTTGTACATTCAGACAAATGATGGTGAAATTCCCCAGACACTCTAGAGCTGCAAGTACAATGTTGCCTTGCCAGAAATCTTGGAAATCTCAGATGCCTCATGGCTTGAGTAATGAGGGGGAAGTCAATATAGATTATTTGTAACATACTGTACTGTGCTTTTAAAGTTACCAAATGTGGATGGAAGAATGTCTAAACATGGCAACTATAATACATCACGCACAGCTCAAACTGTGCCTGGCAATTGATGGTTTCCTAATTTATAGCTCAGGAAAAAGCCAAGAACAGTTAAGTCCCTAAACCTCAGCCTTGCTCATTATTGTGAGGATAAAGAATGCTTGGAACAAAGTTAGTTCACGGGCTTCTTTGGGGAGTAGTTGCATGATCATATTAATTTTTAAATATATTTATTAAGTCGCACAATAATTTTCCACAAAAACAATAAACAGAACAGTCGTTGTAGGAAAATCATAAAAAAAAAAAACCCTCTGACTGAAAACACCTTTGCTTTAAATGGTTATGAAGCTGTAGTTTGATATTTGATATCTAAAAATATAATGCGAGAAACTGGCAGCTTAGAATGTCCACAAATATTTTCAGGAAGCATTATATACTGCGAGTAATGGGTATGTGTCGAGAAGTACATTGTATGCCTCTGCTCTACCTACTTCAGAGAAAATATGGAGCATGCAAGTTGAACATTCCAGCTGATGCCAGAATGATTTTTGAATTGTCATTTAAACTGTATCAGTTATTTAACCATTTCACCACCTAGTCTACTTGCCACTTATTTTATTAAAGGAATGCAATGATTCTGGGGGCTAATCTTGCTCATACACCTGTAACTCTGTTCCATTTAAAATATATATTATTTTGTCTCCCACAGATTTTGTACTTTTTAAATAGTGCTAAAGTTATCCCTGTTCCCCCAGATTATGGGCCAAATCTCTGCTAGTCTTGCTTAGGGTAAAGAGGGTGGACCTAAGAGAATGTTCCTGCTGGACTCCTGAGGACAATGGGGTGGAGTCCCTGGGGAATATAGCCAGCCAGTTTGTTGATTAGTCAGATGCTGAATTCTCTTCACACCTGCAGCATCTGGCAGCAGGTGCTAGGGGACGTGCATGCACCTTATACCAGCAGGTGTGAGGAGGAACCATAATGTACTCCTCCCAGTACTCTCTGCCCGCATCTGCCTTGTTCATTTGGAAAGTCTCGGGCCTCTATGTCTCTTCCCTTCTAGCAGCCCAGAGAGGAACAAGGGCATGATTTGGTCCAATACGATAGGAAAATTCTTCCCACAATGCTGATGTTGATGAATGTTGTACTGCTGTCTTATATACAGTATATTGCTGTCAGTACAAGGAATAACATTGATGTCAAGATTTTGTGGTGTGGAAACAATTGCTTGGCAGTGCATGCACCAGTCATCACCCCAATGCCAAGATGGCTAACTGTCCAGTTGTCATATTTATAAAGAATGAGTTACTTGTGAAATTTTTGCATTGGTAATTAGTTAGAAAACGTAGACTGTCAGGACCTATAAGATGAGGAAAGAGATTTTTCCATTACAGTGTTTTAGTGTAATTGTTCTTATACACATGCCTGGGTATATTTCACTGTATGGCTCAAATTTTCAGAAATGATTATATGTAAAAATGGATGCCTGATTTACAAATGCAGTTATGGTAATTATATGCCTGACTGAATGGGTGAATGAACAACTGGTCATTTGCATAAGCAATTGAGGTGATTGAATATACAAATTCACATGCTTTTTGGCACATACAAATATGTGCATGTTTTGCTATATGTGCTACTTAAAGATTTAACCAAATAGCTTGCAATATTAAACTATATGTGATAAAGGAGGGGGAACAGAAAAGGATGTAAGTGGATATGCATAGATTTACATAAGGAGAGAATGTTGCTGTACTTTATTATCACTTATAACATTACTGCTATTGAATAAAATCAGTAGATCATCTCCTTTACCAGGTCATCACTGTGAATTTTTATATTTTACAGCAGCTACTGATTTGTTAAGAAGAATCTTTGATGTTGTTCTTGTGAGTGGAATGACACCTCTCACACTCTCATAATATTCAGGGCTGCCAGGAGGTGGTTCTCCCCCAGTCATGTCCCTATAGAAGTGGTGGCTGTGAGGAGGGGTGACCCAGGGCTGGCCATGCCAGTTTTCATCACCTGGGATTTCTCAAAACTGAGGGAATCATCAGCTACTCAGTTAGGTTTATGTCCCTTTCTGTCACCAGAGCAGAAAAAGAGAGGCCATTTTAGGGTTAGGATATTTATTTTTCATAGTTCAATACCAGAAAGAGCTTGAAAAACCGAAGAGATTCCAAAGAAGAGTTTCACTAATGGTCAGGGGCTGGAGTTTTGAATTATGAGGGAAGATTAAAGAATTAAATATGTTCAGCTTTATTATCATGTCTCCTTTAGTCATCTCTTAGTAATCATCGGACATTTGAACTTCAAGGACGGGGAAGAAATATCTGAGGTGGTAAAAGGGACTATAACAAGGGAAGTAAGCTCTATGGAAGATGGACAGTCTTCTTGTTCTGTGTTGGTATAGCATAAAACACACTGGGGTCTTGGCCCATGACCAGGTATCCTAGGTTAATTTGCTTATAGGGAAAAGCATACTGATAGATTTAACTATCTGGGCTTTGAATAGTCTCTCAAGGATAGTGGTAGAAACTCAATTGTTTGTGACATTTAAAACTAGACTTGAGAAAATGCTTCTGCTGCAGGGAAAAATCCGGAGTTAGCAAAGAAATAGATCTCCTTCTCTAACTTCTCTGACTGTATGTAACTTACTAGTAGTGCAATGTCAAAGCATAAATTAACCTCAATTAAAATGGAATGATATCCTAATTGCTACCATTCAGGCAGTCAATTCCTTAATATGATACTGCCAGATTTCCTAGCTCAGAATATGGCAGCTGCATGGCATGACTAATATTGGGTAAGTAACAGTCATATCTGTCTGTCTAGATAGTCATATCACACAACTGAATGTCATTGAACTGTAAATTAAGCATTGCTCCTGGGATCAGCATTTTTCTATGGCAAAATCTTTTATTTCCTGCCTGAACAGGAGGAAGATGGGGTAGTTAAATTTCTGTAGGAAAAATTCTGGCAAAACCAGTTATTTTTGTGTCACTTTTGTCAAAGTTTACAGAGTTAAATATACCTCCTTTTTCTGATCAACTCTACTAATAACCCTGATGACTAGTTTCAGTCAATGGGAGTCACTTACCACCTTCCCCCAACACTTTTGTGTCCTTGAAAATCTCCCCTCCCCTCTTTTCAGCTAGTCTTTGGCCAACTCCTTATGCCTTTTCCAGTTCTTCTGTTTCTTCCTCTATATCACTGAGTTATTTGTCCTTCTTTCTCCATCCCTCCAATCATTACCACTACCCCCATCTCAATCTTTCTTTTTTCCTCACAGTACAATAACGTTAACCATTTTGAGCCTGATTGTAGAACACTTACTCATAATGGAGAGACTTACTCAAGTAAGTGCCATGTAACTCCGCCAAAAATTATGAAAGGATGGAAGGAATTGGTAGAGGAGGGAGGGGTGAAATGGCAGGGGTGCCAGTCTGTATTCCTATGTCCACATCTTTTTCAAGACTATGATAAAATTTGTACAAATATGCCTTGTAAAGTGTCATCTAAACCAGTGGTTCTCAAACTAGAGGTGCTGCTTGTTCCGGGAAAGCCCCTGGTGAGCTGGCCCAGTTTGTTTACCTGCCGTGTCCACAGGTTCAGCCAATTGTGGCTCCCACTGGCCGTGGTTCGCTGCTCCAGGACAATGGGGGCTGCAGGAAGGGCATCCAGCATGTCCCTCGGCCTGTGCCACTTCCTGCAGCCCACATTGGCCTGGAATCTGTGGATGTGGCAGGTAAACAAATTGGCCCAGCCTGCCAGGGGCTTTTCCGGAACAAGCAGCGGCCCTAATTTGAGAACCTCTGATCTAAACATTATTGTCCTGGTAAAATATGCATGACAACATAAAGTTATAAGAGTCTACTGTATAATGTTACTAGGACATATCCAAATCTGGAGAAGCAGCCACAAACCAGTTCCTCAAAGACAAAAGGTTAACCAATGCCTCTAATGGACCATCACCTGTTTAAGCTGCCATTCCTTGGCAGGAACAACGCTGCGAGTGAGAAATTAATTTACATCTTGGCAAAAAAACAGCTGAAGGTTCTGCTTCCCATAGACTTTCTAACCCCTGAACACCAGCTAGAGATGATTTTCAAAGAAAAGGAAAAAGTATAAAGAGTGGGGAACAGATGCCCCAAGTTATTCGTCCCTTTTTCTCTACCCACAGTAGCCTCAATACCTGAGGAACAAAGAAACAGCTTAGGACTGAGGGAGGGATCCTGTCCAAAAGGATTTCAGCCAACAAGACCGCTGAAACGTGGTGAGAGAGGCTTCTGCCTTAAATTCACTTAGCATATTAAGTTAGGTATTAGTTGCATTTACTTTTATTTTCTTGTAACCAATTCTGACTTTTATGCCGTGTTACTTGTAATCACTTAAAGTCTATCTGTCTGTAGTTAACAATCTTGTTTTATTGTTTTTTCTAAACTAGTGTGCTTGGATTGAAGTGTTTGGGGAAACTCCATTTGATTTAACAGGATCTGTGCATATCATCTTCTATTTATAAAATGATGGACTTTATATGAGCTTGTGTTGTCCAGAAGAGAGCTGGGCAGTACAAGAAGCAGAATTCTGGGGGAAATTCTGGGACTAGGAATTTGCTGATGTTGCTCTTCAGTGTAATTCAAGACTGGCTGGCCATAGCACTGTAGCAGCTGGGAGTAATTTACATGCTGGGGGCTGTGTGTGGGCAGACCAGGAGTAATTGCTGTCACAGTGAAGCAGTGCAAAACGCACCCCAGATTGGAGGATTGAGGGAACACAGCTGTTCAACAGTCCAGATTGTACCCTGAGTAATATCACACAGGAACCTATTGCTTTCACACCCATGCCTGGGTGCCTCCCTCTGGAATCTCTGAGTGAAATCCTGGCACCATGGAAGTCAATGAGAACACAATTTCACCCTTTGTCTTCAGTGAGGCTGAATGTGTGCCAACGATGGCAGCATTTGGTCCTGCAGCTGAAACTTAGTTAACAGGGTTTTGATGGTTTGTGAGAAGGAATAGAATCCAGTTCACTCTCCCTAGGCTGTACAGCCTGTGTAGGGATGAGGGGGTGTGATGGAGCAGGAAGCAGGGGAGTTACATTCGGGATGAGAAGAATCTACCTGTGCTGTAACCTGAGCCAGGAGAGGGGTTCGAAGAATTCACACCATCTGCCTAAGAAGACTGAACAAAGGGGCGGGGGGGCAGAGGGGAGGAGGAAGAGAGGGGCTGGAGGGAATTTTAGTTTCAGTTTGGGCTGGGTGGTCAATGCAGGGAACCCCAAGGCTGGGGTCTAAGCTCCCTGAACCCCCAGAAGGACTTGATTGAGGGGTCCTGATTGTGCCTACAAGCTCTGCTGCAAACTAAGTTCCTATTGTCCAGTAAACCTTCCCCGTCTTACTGGCTGGCTGTGAGTCACTGTGAATCCCAGGAAGAGGGGTGCAGGGCCCCAGCTCCCCGACACTATGTGACACAGGGCTTAACCTTTTAGTTTGTAACTATCAAGTAAACAGATAGTTCACAAAATACCCACAAGGAGTTAATGTTTTGACTAAACAGGGTGACATCGACGTGTGGTGGTTTTGGGGATTGAAGCAATGCATTGTAAAGCACGAACCACTGTTACCTGAGCTAAAGAGCCAGGTATATTAACTCAAAGGCTGTAACGGACTCCAACCTATGTGAACTAGCCACTAGAGTGGGACAGAGAGCCCCATGCTGCTAGCATATGCAACAGTTAAACAGTAGCGTTTAGATTAGAAGCACACTTTAAACCAAAATCAAAGCTATAGATTGCAAAACATTGTGGAGCAAAAGGTGCTATATCAATGTAAGATCCTATTAAGTAGCAATTTTGTAAACTATTCAGCCCTTTTGCCTCATTGACAGCCCAATTTTGCCACCCATAAACATGCTGACTAGGACTTTACTGTCACAAATACTCCTGTTGAAGTCCATGATGCTACATGTCCAAACTAAGGAAGAATGACAGAATCAGCCCCTGCATGTGTGGTTCTGAATGGCATCCTGATGATGATCCATGTGCTGCATTTGATATGACACAATATTTTGTAGCAAATGAACAGAGCTGATTTTAACAAAAAATATGCACTGGAATCAGGTTTATAAAGCTGGCAGGAAAATGACAAAACCAGGGTCAAAATCTTACGGGGCTGTGGTGGAGGGGTGTGACCCACTCTATATGAGCTGAATTTTGCAGGGCTGAATCAACTAAACAGCCATTTCAGCTCTGGCACTGTCAAGTTTAAACATTAAGCAGGAGTTGTTGTAATGCTTCATAACACAACTCCTGCAATAGTGGTTAGTATGCACTGTGTGCATAGAGGAGACAGAGTGAATGAAATTTAACTGGCCTCAGTACAAAACAAATGGGTAACATAAGGCTTTTGAGTCAGAGAGGTTTCACTGCCTCTTATTGTTTTAGCCTTTCCCTCTTTTTATTGTTGACAGTTGAAGTTTATCCTTAAAATTTCAAAGCGTCTGTATTTTTCTACTAAGCAGCTGGTGCTATTTGTTCCGCATGATTTAATTTATTTATTACCCCCTATTCAAAAGGCACATAACTCTATCTCCTAACAATTCTACTGCAGTCTCTTTAAATTTAAACAGTTGATCAGTTGTTTTGGTACATTGTCTTTTGGTTTTCTTTGAAAGAGCAATTAAACTTCAATGCATTTTTCCCTAAAGAAGGAATTTAATCAAGGTGAAGGATAGATAGAAGTAATGCTGTACTTACAATCACTTACCACAAAATATTATGGTTCTATAAAAGCTGCAATTTGACTTTGTTCTTTGACTAAGCAGTTGTAAAAGGTTGCAATTGCTGTTGCTATGTCACATCTAATCTGTAATCCAGAGAACATGTCAATATACATTAAAATAAAATGTGTTTATTTTAATTGTCCCCCCCTCCCCCATGCTTAGCTTTAGGTAACAATTATTTATTTTGGTATCCATATTTTATTGTGCTGCACAAGCAGGAATGAAAGAATCATACACAGAGAAGAACAACAGATTCTATCACCCCAGCACTTGATTTCTGATTCTTTTGTAAAAGATTAAAAATACATGTTTTCCTCACCCACTTGCCTTTTGCTGCCTTTTTACATTGAAGTGACAAGCCTGTCTATTGAGGAATCGTTGTTAGGTAGGTAACCTCTTTTGATCTTCATGAGAGTTAGCTGTGGAAGAGGGAAATGACTTTGCCATAGAGGAATTGGAATAAGAAGTGATGGTTGGGTAACATTGCCTTTTTCTATGTTTTTCTTTCCCTATTGAAGGAGAAGAACAGAGCTGCTTAGTAAAGGTGCTATTGCTTGCAAGATCTTCTATCTTCAATGAACTTTGAGGGGAAAGAATCAGCAGTGCCCTCACACATGCAAACTTTATAGCCTTTGATGCAAAATCTAAAATAGCAGTTGAGTGTTGTCACCACTGGATCATAATTGTCTTGCTGATGTACTTGTTTACCTAAAATAATCCATTTGGAGGCCGCTGTCTACATTAACTAGTTGGCAAATGGGAGAAGCAGCAGCTGAATAACAAAATCAGATTAAGTTTTGATATTGTGAGGGAAGAGAAGTTTCTGGTTTATACAGTGGATTCATTCACTACTAACTTGTCAGGTTTCTTTCTTGTCAAAATACCAAGAGAGGTGGCTGCTCTGCATTTTTCCTATTCTAAAGTTTCCAAGTGTATGAAGATTAAAAAGTCAAATTGCACTCTGGGAACCTAGGAGCAAGCTGATGTTATAAACCTCCGTGTTAGTGCAATCAGGGGCTGAATTTAAGGGAAAATCTATAGGTACTTAACATTCCATCTCCCTAAAAGTTCAGCTCTGATTTTTTGGAGAAAGCAATTTACAGCACACATGTGCCTCCCTGCAATCCCTCTGATGTTTCAACATGGATGATGAGCAGGGTGGGGGAGGAGTCATTTAAGTATTATTTTCATTCAGCACATGGGGAAACCAACGCAGGGAGGTTATGTGACCAGAACCATAGAGGATTTGGTGTCAGAAAAGGAAATAGTTTACAAGAGTCCTTTTCACTCAGTCTTAGTGCATTAGGTCATGCTGCATTTCACTCTGTTGAGTTGCCCCTCCTCGGAGCCAGAGATTGCACAGGTTACTTAAGAGAGAAGCCATCTCTGCAGCAGGCA
Organism: Chelonoidis abingdonii; assembly: GCF_003597395.2. Taxonomy (NCBI): domain Eukaryota; kingdom Metazoa; phylum Chordata; order Testudines; family Testudinidae; genus Chelonoidis; species Chelonoidis abingdonii. The sequence continues at coordinate 34,069,447 of NC_133769.1, forward strand.
AATTGCACCAGCCTGATCCACTGACTGCGGAAGTGCAACTTAGTTCTTTGCTGCAGGTTCCCCAGTATCACTGCTGGTGCAGGTACTGAATTAATGCATCTCCTGGGTGTTCCAACTATGCTGCCTTCAAAGTCACAGCCAAACACATTTAGGAAAGTGTGGGGTCTCCTGAGCAAAGGGAATCTGTGGATACCTTGTGCATTTTGTGGCTGGTGGTCTTTTCACAGCTGAGGCAGACCTGGTAATTTTTTCACTGCTCAGGACAAGTATGAATTCTCTCTCTCTCTCTCTCTCACACACATACACACACACACACACATTTTTGCATAGGAACCACTTTCTTTTTGTGATAGATACCTAATGACAGTCCCAGAGACTGAATTTATCCACAGAAAAAGGCAATAGCAGTACAAGCTTCCCCACAAATCTGACCTGGATGTATCACTTCTTTTATGGCTCAGAACGTAGTTCATACTCCATATCTATTTAGTCCTTGGCCTCTCTGCTGAGACTATTAGTAGGGGATCAATTAGACTATGTCTACACTATGGATCTTACAGTGGCACAGCTGTACGACTACATCTGCACTGCTGTAAGGTTTCCTATGTAGCCGCTTGATACCAGTGGGAGAGAGCTCTCCTGCCCAATGAGCAGCGATAGCTATGTCGGTGGGAGACACTCTCCCACCAACATAACACTGTCCAAACTGGCAATTTTGTCAGTGAAACTTATGTCAGTGTTTTTTTTCACACCCCTGACCAAGAAAAGTTTTGCCGACAAAAGTGCTAGTGTAGACAAAGCCTAAGTTTCAGTTGTGGCAGTGGTTTTAGTGATATAGACAGTTGGTCTACTGGGATATGGACTCAGATCCTCTTACTGTAGGGGAAAGACCTCAATATTAATGGAAAATATTACAAAAATATTGTAACTTTTTTTAATGTGAGGTCATTAAACTTATCTGTGCCTTTACTGAAGCTGGGATGTACTCATCGTATTTTCACACATACGGTACTTAGAGAGCAGTACCTCACATGCCCATGTTTTTGTTCGTTTAATTATATGAAATACTCAAGCTAGCCAAAGGAATTCCAGGAGGCTTTTTGCTTTCTGTCATCCCAGGGACAGACAAACCAGAAGAGAGTTTTATCTAGACCAGGACGCTTCTCTTTGTATCAGTGCCAATTTGGTACAAATGTAACCTTCTCTCAAGAAACCAAACATATAAAACATTACTGTTTTAGAAAAAGTCCTGATTGTGAAAAGCAATGCAGGGTTGTGTGATTGGAGCAATAAATCTAGATGTAAATTGAGCTTTTTCAGTCTCTCAAGAAAAATTTCTAAGTAAACCCACACAAAGAATTTTTAATGAATTTTATATTAGACCTTGATGCTAAAAATATAATTCAGAAAAGCCTTTGGGAAAAACGTGTATTTGGAAATGTTTTAAACCTTTGCTTATTTCTTAAGTGTTGAAATGGAAAATTGTTTGGAATGACATATTTGTGAGTATTTTAATTAAATACAAAGCATCTAATGTAATTTCATAACATTCTTGATATGTTAATAGAAAAGTGCTTTATGTACCAGCATAGAAATCTAATAATCTTGCAAAACTAATTACTAATGTAAGAAGCCATTTAAGTAGAGAATATTTACATAATGCTAGAAGACCAGGTGCCAGTTCACACAAGAGCCCCAGGCCTAACTTAATGTTTACAAATGCATAGCCAGGTCAATTCACTTGTGAATTAGTATAGATGAAAGGAATGGTTAAATGTATGAGAGTGCATTTGATGTTTAAACTTCATGAAAACGAATGGGAGATCACTTGCATTGTTTTCACTTATCTGTATCCTGTTATAATGTAGTCACAAACATTTACATTGTGTATATTCCTGAAACTAAACAGATCATCAAATGGAAAGAAGTTCTGTGGAATGCAAATGAAGCACTTTAACAGAAAAGAGCTAATTTCAAAGCAAGTGATCTTTGTGTGTGATGAGTGGAGGCCAAAGACTCAATATGCATTCCTTGCTCTCCATCATCAAAGGAAAAGCCCATGTGGGTAGTGACACTGCCAGCTTGTTTTCTGTGAGAAGAAGGTGTAAGCATGAATTCAAGGAAAGATCCTTCATCTCTGGACTCTTTGGACTCTTACAGAAAAGTGTACCTGATGCAAAATGGAGATCCCCAAAGACAATCTGGGTACCCTGAAAATATTTCTGGGAAACTGGTAGTTTATTACATCACTGCCATCATTTGGAATTACAAACTGTGACTCACCTGTGCATGTATTGCACCTGCTTTAAACTCTCAATAATTTTCATTTCCTTTTCTTAGCTAATAAATCTTTAGTTAGTTTACTATAGAATTGGCTGCAAATGTTATCTTTGGTGTAAGATCTAGAGTACCAATTGATCTGGGGTAAATGACTGGTCTTTTGCGAATGGGAGCAATCTGATGTGATTTTTGGTTTGAATGACCTTTTATAACAAAGTCCACTTTTTCTGGGTGGCAAAATAGACTGGAGAGTCTAAGGGAACTGTCTGTGACTCCATGATAGGACTGGTATAATTATTCAGGAGTTCACATTTGTTACTGGCTTGGTGAAATCTAATTATAGAACGTGCCACCAGTTTGGGGGTGTCTGCCCTCTTTTCTGACAGTCTGCCCTGAGGCAGGCACTCACAGTTATGAGCCACTCCAGACAGCATAACAATTTATATTAATGAAAATTAATTACTGGCAGTGCTCAAGCAACTCCCTCATCCAACTCAGGAAGACAAGAAGAATCATCTCTCCAAAAATTGTTATAAAGAATCAACAAACAACTATTTACTCTATAGTCTCTTTAGGAATTACTGAATTTTAAAAAGAACGTTTTGAGAATTAAAAATATTTCTATAAGGAACAGGACTTTTTGGACTTACTGAAAGCAGAATTTCATTTCCTCTTGAATTATAATTAAACTAGAAAGAGATCTCAGAAATGGACTGAATAAAAAGAAAAAGTTAAAACTCTAATTTTAAAGATGTTCTGAGAATCTCCCATCACAAAGACAATGGAAATATTAATGCCCAGAAAGAACTACAGGCTTCGCACCTATATGCACTAACAAATACATATTCATAAAACGAAGACGTTCCTAAGGACAGTCCATTAAAGTACTGAGCCAGTAATGATGACAGCAGCCAATTTGAACCTAAACAACCCTGAAAGAGGTGTAGTTTCCTATAAATATATGGAAATAGGAAAGAGAAGAGTATAGAAAAACTCTGAATTGAGCATACCTCTCTTACTCCCCTCCCACCCCCCGCTCAACAGCACAGAGCACTCATCAACATATCCTATCCATATCTACAAGCAAACTACTACAGACAGCTAAAAAAAGACAGAGAAGACTCAAGAAGAAACCAGCCTAAAGAAAACCTCCCTGAGACTTCAACATGGAGTGATGAGAGGAAGTTAACTAAGACACCAAGGGATTGTCTGAGTACACCAAGAGATTGTCTGAGTACACAGAAGGACAGGAACTTGTTGTGGGTTTTGAATAGGCCACATCTTTATTATTTAGATATCTGGGACTACCCAGCAGATAAATTGTACAGTGCAGGCAAATCCATGCTTATTCAAATCAATTCTCTGGGGCTTCCACCAGGTCCCTCCCCTCTTTGTTTCTATCCAGGTCCCCCAGCTGACCCATGGCTTCGACCTTACCATCCACCAGCTTCATCAGAGGGTTAAAGAGGGCTATGAGAATTGGGAGGTGGGGAGGTTGGGTCCCTGCTGTACCAATCATAGGAGTCCCCAACCCTCTTCCCCATTCTGTTCCTTTATCCAGTATGTCCTTTTAAGTCCTTTACCAGGCCATTTATCTGGTCACTAGCTGCCCTCCCTATGGAGTACTTGCACTGAACATTTGCCCAACCTTACAAAATAAGTTGCAACATATGGCCTACCACCTTTTCTACTCGCCAGGAAAGGTCCTTCCTCACACTCGTTGAGGGGAAAGCGAAAAAAACACACTCCACCAAAGCCAATTCTGGTGGTGTGGGAAAAATTCCTTCCCAGGCTCCCTTTAAAAGGAGCAATTAGCGTAATGCCCACAGCAGGTCCTAACCCAGCCTGCCATTCGCCTCTGCTAAGGGAGGGAGGGTGGGGTGGGCTTCCTCACTGCATGGAACAAAGAGACTTGCCCCACCCAGGTTTCATACCTTTATGCCCATTCCTGGGTGGGGGCTCACTGCTGCAAAGCTGACCACCAAGCACCTTTTTTACAGCAGTTTCTGACCTTCTCTGCCCATCCCCCCACAGCTCCCCTCCCTGCTGTCCCCACCTCCTCCCCCCAAGCAGATCTGCCCTTCCTGGGTAAGTCCCAGACAAACTCTGCACCACCTTATTTGTGATGCAGTCATTAGTTTTAAAACTCTCATAATGATTCAATTGGGAGCTGGAAATGCTGTTGTAATTTAAGGTACTAACAGTTTCTTCTGTCAGTCACCAAATACTTACACCATGTATTCCTGGAGAGGAGACAGGGGTTAAACACTGGTAAATAGAGAAATACTGGGAGATAACTGGATTGAATATTCTTAATGTTCGTAATTAGTCTCTCCAGACAACTCCTTAGATGTCTTCTTCTAAGTAGATGATTTAATATTTTCTTTGATTTTGTAAGGTTTACTTATGATTACATACTTTTCCCAATAATAAACTTTTTAAGTTATCAATGATATACCAAATAGGCTCCACCTGCCCTTATGTTACCAAAATATATATCGTTTAAGTATCTGTGAGGAACAAATTAATAATTTTGAGAAACAATATATGTTAATTTTAACTTGCAAAACATAGAATGACCCAAGGGCGGTCCACTCTCAAAGGTGTAATCTCTGTTAAAAAATGTCTACAGAGAGACATACAGAAGAGAGAGCAATGAAAGTAACCAGTTTATCATTTGTGTTGTTTTGTTTAATGCTTTCTTTTCAAATAAAATCCCTATGGTTAGCAATTCTGATTATTTTGCTTATTTTTAAACTTTAAGATATGTAAAAAAAAAGTCACTTAAAGGGTTGGAGTTACACCCCTGAGTTGGCAGCACGAGAAACAATTACTAAGACTACGTCTACCATGACTTGTTTCTCCAACCTAAATATTCTTAGTAATTTTTAAAATATGATTACTTGACATCCAACAATTTAAAATTAGTTCTTTCTACTCCACATAACTCATTTCACAGAGCCATGGAACAACAATCTAATTTTAACTGAGTTCAGTTACTCTTGACTGGGGCTGGATTCAAACCAGCAACCTCAATGTGAAAAACTACTGGAGCCATTCAGACTTCTAATTTCCATATGTAGATCTCGTCAGCAATATGATTTAATGGTAACTGACTATGACATGGCAAATGAAGTACTCTCATTTATTCATATGTAACAGAGGCATTCTAACACACTCTGCTCAGAACTGGAGAGCAAACTGTGTTCCTTCTAATGTAAACATCCAGGCAAATAATTTCCTACCTAGGAAAAGGCAGATCATTTGAGGATAATCTCAAATGATCTTTAAAAGAGTTTTAATCATCATCTCAGAATTTTTTTTCATTCAGTTGCTCCTTGTTTGCTGTGCCCAATTAAGCGTGGTGATGTGGGTGTACTGCTGCCATCTACTGGATGGCATGTGTCACGTTGATTTAGGAAAATTAAAAGGGTGGGATGAGATTATGAAATTGGAGATGAAGGGTGGGAAATTAAGGATACCGCAGAAATAGAGAGCCGTGACCACTGGTGCATTGGTGCTAGCCAAATGGCTGTACAATGTCCTTAGGAGAGATGAAGACATTGTTACCTGTGAAAATATGATACAGCCAAAAACATCAATGCTACCTCATCCACAGACTACTGACATCCATGAACCATCAGCTAGTACCTCCTTGTTGTTCAAGGGTCACATAGCACTTTGTGTATCTAATCTCTCATAGATGCATTGCCTTGGTGAAGTTATGAGTAAGACACAAAAATCATAAATGATATTTAAAATTTTTTCTTCTTTTCTTAAAAATTATACCATAAGGAAGAGAAAAAAAATTGCAGGTTTGAGGACGTTAATCCTTTATGTGGTTTTTGTTTTAGTTTTTAAAAGTAAACAAGAAATTGAAGGCAATAAAAGGAATTTGAGATACAAAATGGCACATTTCAGTTTAAAATGGTGGTGAAGTCTGAGATCTGAGCAGGGTAGAAAGAGAGCCATAATGCCAAGTAGTCAAAAGATCCAGATTTTCAAAAGTGTTCAGCCGCTAACAGTTTCAGTTATGATACTTAGGACCAGATTTCAAAAGAGCTCAGCACCCAAAGAGCATCCAATACGCCAATCTCTTTTGAAAATCTAGCCCAGTTCTGGATGCTGAATTCTTCTGAAAATACTGGCATGTGTGTGTGGACTGGGACATGCATACTTCCTCTCCCGGGGGTGGGGAGAAGGCTTTGAGTGCGGGGACCCAAGATGTATGTCTGAAGATAGGAAAGCATATTTACTTCCTTAATATGTGTCTGGGGGAGGGAGGAGACGACGTACTCCCTGGTTGTTGCTTTGGTGGTATTGTTTCCTGGTTAAGTACCTCAGCTACAATGACTGGCATGGGTTTCTTTGGACTTTTCCATGGGCCATTTGAGAGTAATTTAATATTAGCTTTAAAAAAGGTTTTTTTTTTTGTTTTTTTTTACTACCGCTTACCATCTTTAAACAAACGTTTGTAAGTAGTCTTGGTTCCAGCATCTAGGTTTTGCAGTTTGGTTGAACCTAGAGAATGTTTAAAGAAATTGATGACAAATTGCTCATCATGGTGTTTTTCCAGTGTCTACCAGCCTAGTTTCAAGACTTCATGTCTACTAGGCCCAAATTCATTATTAATTCCACTGACTTCAAATACCAGCAAAGATGAATTTGATCCATTGTCCTTAAAATTAATCAATTCTTTATTAGAATTGAAATGTCATCCGTTTTTCTTTTAAGACACTCTTTCAGAAGCAAGAATGTAGCCAAGAAGCAATTAATTTCCCCATATGGTATCTCTTCCAGCATTAACCATTGCATCAGGTTTTGCATAGAGATCATGGGTGTAACATCATGCCTTATATTTACCTGATATCTAAACATCTAATATTGCCTAAAATGTGGACACACGTAAAGGCCAAAACATACTTTTTAAATATTTAACATTTTTCGTTTTTGAATAGTATGTAAAAACCGCTCCTGACTTGCACACTAAAGACATTAGCATAATATGACCGTTTAAATTGCTTAGTGATGGGTAGCATCCTCCTAGAGCAGCAGGTACTCCAGTCTCTGCAGTTTCACAAGTAATAATTGAATCGAACAAGCTTTTTATCAGACATCCTAAAGGTTAACCTGCTCCAAAGGATGTTCATCCTGCCCTGGATATTCTGTGCTAAAAAAATCCAACACAAAGAGAAATAATCTTGAAACCATGGCATTTCACGAACACAATACTTGTATCATCCCAAGAGCAAACAGAGTTTAAGATTAAATGGTGATTGCAAGTGCAAACCTGCTTAGAGTTTTTTTCTGAGAAAATCACCCCTAGCAATGTTTAGTGAAACATCAAGTATTTAGAGGTAAAATTATTCTTGTTACATAAAAAATTGTTCAAAAGTGGCATTTCCTCCAGTTGCAAGAAACAATCAGGGGGTTATTAATTGCTTACATGTTAAGGAGACTGGCAATTTGGTTGTTTCTAGTAAATAATAAAATGTACCTTACGGATTCAGTACAGAATTCATCTAAGCTTGTGGAACTGTATTAATTCAGTATATCATTGTTATAAGAATTGCTTTGTGCAGTTAGATAATATAATAAAGGGTAATTTAGTGCTCTTATTTTCAAATAATGTTTTTGTGCAACATTCGTTCACGTTTCTCTTTGTTTCATGTTTACAATTAATGTAAAATAATATTTTTCTGTTAGAGAAAAACTCATTTAACTATACTAAAGAAATGTTCTAAGCTGGATAATAATAAAAATTAATTCCTCTACTCTCTAGAGGGCTCTCGGATGGTTCAGGCGATGAAGTCAATGGTTTTGGTAGTGTGTTCGTCCCTAGGGTTATTGTCTGCTCCAGAAATTGATGAGGATGGGCCTACTCATACCCCACTGCACAGAGGTAGAAGTTTTATTTACCCAGGATGTGACAATCTAAGGGTATGTCTACACTACCCGATTATTCCAATTTTACATAAACTGGTTTTATAAAACAGATTGTATAAAGTCGAGTGCACGCGGCCACACTAAGCACATTAATTTAGCGGTGTGTGTCCATGGTCCAAGGCTAGCGTCGATTTCTGGAGCGTTGCACTGTGGGTAGCTATTCCGTAGCTATCTCATAGTTCCCACAGTCTCCCCTGCCCCTTAGAATTCTGGGTTGAGAGCCCAGTGGCTGATGGGGCAAAAATCATTGTCATGGGTGGTTCTGGGTAAATGTTGTCAGTCAGTCCTTCCTCTGGGAAAGCAACGGCAAACAATCATTTTGCGCCCTTTTTTCCTGGATTGCCCTGGCAGACACCATAGCATGGCAATCATGGAGCCCGTTCAGCTTTTTTTTTTTTTTACAGTCACCATATGTGTACTGGATGCAGAGTAATAGCTGGGTATTGTGTAGATCTGCTGGAGCAAAGTATTCCTGGTGCAGCCATCACAGAAGCATGCGACAGACAGGGATCACAGTTAAAAGTAATCAGCAAGAACAGGGGAATCTTGAAGGGTCTTACACTATTAGCCAGATCTTTCACTAGTGTAAATTAGTGTATGACTGCTTTAATGTCATATGCTCCCTTCTAGTGCAGGGATTGGCAACCTCTGGCACGTGGCTCACCAGGGTGCTTACCCTGGTGGGCCGGGCAGGTTTGTTTACCTGCTGCATCCGCAGGTTCAGCCAATCGCGGCTCCCACTGGCTGCGGTTTGCCATCCCAGGCCAATGGGGGCAGCGCGAAGTGGTGGCCAGCACATCCCTCGGCCTGTGCTGCTTCCTGCAGCCCCCATTGGCCGGGAGCGGCAAACCACCTGGCCTGGCCTGCCAGGGTAAGCACCTTGGCGAGCCGCATGCCAAAGGTTGCCGATCCCTGATCTAGTAAGTCCAAGAGAAGCTGAGTCTTCTGTTAATTTTATTGTGATTTTACAGAGATGATGATTTCCCCCTCGCCCCCATGTTTTTTGTGTTGTGGCATAATCACTGACTGCCTAGGAGAACAGTGCTCCAGTGATTGCATCACCCACTGCATTGTCATGGAGTGTGCCACATTGTTCCACTTTTGTAACACTCCTTAAGAATTTCCCCTGCCCTTATTTGGTGTGGCATATTTTGGGCTTACATAGCACTGATGAGCATGATGCCGAGTAATGGTGGTCAGGTGTTTTTGTTGAAGCAGTTTTTTTGTCAGAAAATGCAAATTTGTTGAAACCAAAACTTTTCATGGGATTGTATCACTTTTGTTTGATGAAATTTCATCAGCAAGGTTTGGATGGATGAAAATTCCACAATGGAATTTCTGGTAAAATTACGAGAGGCAGACACTTCCCATTCCATAACAGCTTGGTGGTTTGACCATCTGGCTGGAATATGGGCAATCAGGTTCAAGACCCTGTTCGGAATCAAGTAGATCCAGGATTTGACTCTGGGTCTCCCATGTGAATGCCCTAACCATCAGTCTACTATTTTGGGATGGGTCTCTCTCAGTCTTGCCTGTTGGAGCTCTTCCACTTCATATAAATAGTGGTTGGGTTAGAGACAGTGAGACTGACTCTATAGCCTGGTGGTTAGGGCACTCAGCTGGGATGCTGGAGATGTAGGGACTTGAACGTGTGACTTGAACATTCTGGGATATGCTCCCAACCACCAGGCTACAGTCTGTCTGTCCTGCTTTCTCTTTCTTATGTTTTTCATGGAAAATATAAAAAAGTTTTGGTTTCATCTTGATGCACATTGATAAAATATTTAAAAATCTATTTTTTTCCATGGGACAGGAAAACCATTTCCTGCCCAATTCTAATGCAGACAATACTTTTCTTACAATGTAATTATGAGCACAGAGTCTGTTCTTGTGCACTCAGATACACTATTGGCAGCATTCTGGACACCTAAAGTATTCTGACCTCTATGTTTGTAGGTCAGAGAGAGCAAAGGAAATTGCTAATGTCACAACGCATCAGTTAATTTATAATTAGTAATGTTTACGTGAAAGTTGGAAGATTATTATTGAAAGTACAGTGCAGCCTTTTGTGATCCATCTGTTTTTAAGGGATTTGGTGGACAGGTTATTTCAATAACTAGAATGTGCTGTCAGGAAGTTTCTCTTCAATATTCAGAGTATTACTTTAAGCAATTACATTTTTTCAGCAGAGTTACATCTAGTTCTACTTTTAGTGCTTTAACCCAGACACTACAGTTAATTCAGACTATAGGCTGGTTCGCTGCAGGGGATCTCTTGGGTTTCCTGCTTTCCAGAGAGGTACTTAACTACAAGGTTTAATTCTGAATCTTCACTTTTATGGAGAAATTTACAATTTCTTCATTTTCCTAAGGGTTCACTCATAACTCAAGTATTTTTTGGATTTTCTTTCACCACTGATATAATTCATAGAACTTTTTATAGGTAAGTTCCAAAGTCCAATCAATCCATTGAATTATATGGTTTTTTCTTGCATTTTTTCCAAACCTCTTCCCCTTGATCTCAAATACCAGCATTTTTGGGTATTTTTGCTGTTAAGTGGACATGTCTGCTCTGATTTTGTCCCATTGTTTCTTCCTTTGGTGCTGCAGTGATGAGCTGGCATCTTCTTTGCAGAGACTGAGTATGTCACTTAGACAGCTGTAGTGGCATGCATCATGCAGGGAGAAGTAATTCATGCCTACATTTTCAGAAGTGACTAGTGGTGTCTCCGTTTTTGTGTCTCCGTTTTCGGAAACAGCTGAGGACCGCCTCTGAAAATGAGATCTCATTAAAGTGTCTCAAACTGGGCAACCAAAATTAAGGCAACCAAAATCACTACTTGCTTTTGAAAATTTAAGCCTGGCCAATACCTTGCTTGGACACAATAATGCTGGCCAGTCTTTCACTTTAAATCGCCACAGTACCTTGTGAAACATAATGCTGATTTTAAGGTCCATCTAAACCAGTATCCTGTCTCTGACAGTGGCTAATGCCAAGTATTTCGGAGGGCATGAACAGAATGAGCTAAGCAGCAGTTCTGCAGAAAAGGACCTGGGGATTACAGTGCGCAAGAAGCTGGATATGAGTCAACAGAGTGCCCTTGTTTCCAAGAAGGCTAACAGCATATTGGGCTTCATTAGTAGGAGCATTGCCAGCAGATCAAAGGAAGTGATTATTCTCCCTCTATTCGGCACTGGTGAGGCCACATCTGGAGTATTGCATCCAGTTTTGGGCTCCCCATTACAGAAAGGATGTGGACAAATTGGAGACAGTCCAACGGAGGGCAACGAAAATGATTAGGGGGCTGGGGCTTACAAGGAGAGGCTGAGGGAACTGGGCTTATTTAGTCTGCAGAAGAGAAGAGTGAGGGGGAATTTGATAGCAGTCTGCAACTACCTGAAGGCGAGTTCCAAAGAGGACTGAACTCGGCTGTTCTTAGTGATGGCGGATGACAGAACAAGGAGCAAGGGTTTCAAGTTGCAGTGGGGGAGGTCTAGGGTGGATATTAGGAAACACTATTTCACTAGGAGGGTGGTGTAACACTGGAATGGGTTACCTAGGGAGGTGGTGGAATCTCCGTCCTTAGACGCCTTTAAGGACCGGCTTGACAAAGCCCTGGCTGGGATGATTTAGTTGGGGATTGGTCCTGCTTTGAGCAGGGCGTCGGACTAGATGACCTCCTGAGGCTTCTTCCAACCATAATCTTCTATGATTCTATAATTTTCATAGATTTAAGGACAAAAGGGACCATTAGAGCACCAAGTCTGGCCTCCTGTATACCACAGGCTATATAATGTCATGCAGTTACCCTTGTATCGAACCCAATAACTTGTGTAATTCCACTAGGCTACCTCAGAAAATGTGGGCTACCTTCATATATTAAGTGATAAACCATTACAGAGAAATAAGTAGACATGAATTTTCTTATGTTTATGTTTACATAACCTGACACTCTTGTTCAAATTTTCCCCTCTTTGATGCTCTCTTAAGTTAATTAGGTTGCATAAATTTGACTAACAACAGAATTTGGCTCTCCGTGTCTTAAAAGTAGACCCAAAGTATATTATTATCTTAATTAAATGACAGAGGAAGGAAGAATACTGTGTATTGTGAACTCTGCCCTTAGATGTGTTTACAGACTCCCATTGAAAACAATGAGAGCTACAGGTATATATATGAAGTCAATATATGACCCTAAAAGAATGACAAAAGTCTTCGACAGATTTAAATAGTAAGTGTCAAGTTGTTATGAATTCTCTTTGGCTGGCTGTAGTAAGAGGGAAATAGAAATATGTCCCACAATAATTTATAGGTTTGGAAAGATTAATGTTGGAAAAGGTGGAGATATACAAGGGAGATAAAAAGGAACTCTATCCAGGAAAACCAGACACAGAGACTAAAGATAATTTGAAAACTTAAATATTTAATGAGGAAACAGAGGATAACTAATGCTAAAATAAAGGGTGGATGCCACTAAAGAAAAGAAACCATAAGTTAAAGAAGAAACTGAAGATACCAGGAATTGTAGAGACTCTATAACAGAAAAGAAAAGGAAATCAGAAAGAGGGATGTAGTGCTAAGAAAGTTCCTAGGATTGATTTAAAAAGTATTGATGTGAGAGAGAAATTTGAGAAAGCCAGACTGTCTGAAGAATGAAACAGAAAGAGAAAATGGTGAATAGAAATACTGAATAGGATACGGATTTAGGGAAGTGGGGAGAGGTGTGGTGAATACACAATACAAAGCCAGAGTCTAGGAGGAAACAGGATCTGCATCATTGTGCAGATGTGTGATCAACTGTTAGAAAGCTTGCTGCTATTTTCTAGATTGAATGCATAAGAAGATGACATTCAAAGTGTTAATTAAAAAAGCAAGAGAGAAATGTCCCAGAGCAATTGGAATATCTGAAGAGACAGGCTAAGATAATATGGAGGAAAGGAAAGATAATATATTGTTGTACCAGAGAGAGAGAGAGAGATTTTGTCTCTTTCTCCCGCTCCTGATTTGCACCTTCATTCATGCCATCTTCCACACAGTTCTGCTATAGTGACGTTCCCTTTACCCCATCATGAACTCCCAGCGCAATAGCTAAGAAAACTAACACAATCCTTCAATGAATATTCAGGGAAATATCAAGTAAAAGTTGGGATTGGGTATTACTTCTGAGTATGGCATTAGTGAGATGGATGGAATATTGTGTCCACTTCTGGTGTCCATACTTCAAATTGGTAAGGTTCAAAGAGCTACAAGACTAATAAAAAATCTGGGAAACCTGCCTGACAGTGAGAGACTAGAGAAGCTATTTAATTTATTTCACTCTATTTAATTTATCCACATGAAGGTTAAGAGATGACTTGATCATGGGTTACAAGTACCCTTCCTACATGGGGAAGAGATTTCTCATAGGACTCTGATTTAGTCAACAAAAACAGAACACGATCCAATGGTTGAAAGCTAAAGATAGACAAATTCAGACTAGAAACAAGATGCCCATTTTTAATAGTGAGATTAATTAACCATTGAAACCATTTACCTAAAGGTGGATTACCTGTCCTCTGAATTACTTATATCCATAGGGACCTCAGGAGTTCATTTAGTCTAACTGCCTGCTCAAAGCAGGACTAATCCACATACATATTTTTGCCCTAGATCTCTAAACAACCCCCTCAAGATTGAATTCGACAACCCTGGGTTTAGCAGGCTAATGCCCAAACCACTGAACTATCCCTCCCCCTGGACTAGATAGCATCCAGACTAGATATTACTCCAAAAGCTATGCTCTATCTTAACCAGAAGTTACAAGGTTGACGCAAATATTATTGGGTAAGAGTCTGTGTCCTGTGTTACTCAGGAGGTCAGACTCAATGATCACAATGGTCCCTTCTGATCTTAAAATTTAGGACTATTTCTTAAAAATGCACCTCTTTTGTGACGATTTTCAACCCTGATCTCTTCCAGAACTGCTTCTGTGCTGCATTGTATTTGAAGTGGTATTCATTTTTGTATGCCAGAGATAAGATTATAAACTCTTTGGTGTTGGGACACTGGTATTTTATTTTGTTTGTTCTTTCTGCGGCACCCATCACAGTATTATCTGAGTGCTTGCAGAAGCACTGAGTACACTTCTGGAATGCTATAAATAAAAATAGCAAAAGAAAAAGTAGTAATCAATTTTGGAATATTAAAGCCTCAAATATCTTCTGTTTCTTGTAACAAAATGGGACAGATTCTGACGTCCTTACACACATGGAGTAGTACCACATTTCACAAATAATCCTATTTTCTTCAACAGCACTATTCATGGAGCAAGGTGTCAGTCAAAGTATAAGCCTAAAATGGTTACAGCACAAATATCTTTGTGTATATACGATTTCAGCTAGACTTTAGGCATAGCTCCACTAAAATACTATTATTCATAAGACTTCACTGTGTTGGCTAATTATGCCTTCCTTTAAGTCATGAGGTGCTCCAGGAGCATTCAAGGGCAGTTTCTTTCCCTCAGTTATCTTTGAGGGCATTTGCTGATCCTAGCTGATTTTACTGTTGCCTTTGAGGTGGAGGAGCTTTGAATTCAATTTGATTTGGCAAAATCTATGGCTGTTGTTATTAACATGGCATCAACCTGATTCTTTTAATGACCAACAAGCTGTTTTTGAATTTTCCTTCCATGAGTTATACTCTAGGATACCTGAGGCATTCTCCTTTTGGCTCACTGTTATTCCTTAAATATATGCTGCTGCTTGGGGATCTGATTCATTCAATGTAATATGAGTTTTCATATGTAATGTTTGCAGATGACTCATGCAGTATTTATCATTCATTGGGCTGCACTGCACTCTCAGTAATGCTCTTTTGGAGATGTTTCTCAGATTCCTAAATTGGATGCATTGCCAAATTATGCAGCTAAATATTTGGAGGGGGAATTCTTAGGATTCCTGGAAGCATTTCACTTACTTTACATTTATTTTAACCTGGCTTGGCTGACATTTGCTGTCACAAAATTTAGGTCCTTCATCTCTAGGGCTTATCTTTCAGGTTTATGTTTATTAGGTCACAGGAACATTTTTCCAGTTAAAAAATGTAGCCCATTGTGACTTTTCTTGGACACGGTCACTTGATGATGCTCTAGTGGTGTGTATTCTTTTGACAGTGCCACTCATTTGTCTACATGCTACACGTGTGATTTTACTGTAAACTTCCCTTTCCTTTTTCTGTACAGTGATTGTCTCTTCCTGAACGGTCCTTTAATGATGTCAGAAATATTTCCCTTTCATCAACAGAATTCTCTAGAGACTTCTTTGGATGTGGTGCTCAAAGAAATATTTTTTGCTGGAGAGGCTGATTTGTTGCCAATGAAAAGTCATTTCTGAAAGTGCTGGAGATGTCTACCTCCAGAGTATAATTTGTTAGAACTCAGGAGACAATCCACATTTAGAATTCTGTAGCATTCAGAAGCACTTTAATTTTGCAGAGTGTCATCTTGTGTAGCTTTCAGATCATTGGGGAATCTGAGTGGCTGGTAAAGATGTTAATTTTTTCCTAGTGGGATATGTTCTAGTCTGTGGATCGCAAACCCTAAGCTTTTGGTTTTTGTTAGACATCCTTTTGTGAAGGATTGTGAAATGGGCATGGTCAGTACCCAGTACCTCTCTGTACCCCTCAACCAGTCTGTATGGAGTGAACCCAAACCAATGTTGCCATACATTTTGATTAAAAAAGGACTTGAATATAAGTGCCAGGTATGCTGTTCCAGAAGCATCTATAAGTATGCTGTGGAAATAATACATATGTACTAAGTATAGAATATTTAAAATACTTAGGTGCAAGTATGTAGGGTACTTCAGAATATGTTCTTAAGTATATGGGAGCACTGATCCAGCCACATGATCCCACATGCTTCCAAGCCATGTAGGTTTGGGCAGAGTTTAGTAACCATACTGAGCTCTGAGTCTCCAGGGCTCATTCCCAGGCACAGGCCTCTTATCAGACCCCTTCCCTGGGACATGCGAGTCTGCACTCCAGATGCTTTACATTTACCCTCATTACTTGCACACATTCCCTCAAGTTCCACCTAGCAGCGGCTACTCTGGGCTTCTAGAAGGATCACAGGGTTAGCCAAGGAATTTCTTAACTACAGACACTTTAGTCTTTGAAAACACTTGAGAGTTACAGATTTTTGAAAGAATAACAGAACTCATTAGATACACCCTCCCCTCTCTGCTTTGGTGAATTTGAGGTTTGTCAATGTTCTGGCTGGGCAGAGTTCCTTCTGCCTTTTCCCTTCTTTTCCTTCATGTTCTGTTTACATGTGGCAATGGTCACCTCCCCATAACAAAAAGACAGAGAAACACCCTCCCACCCTCTGAAATACAGTCTCTCTCCTCTTGCCATGTGCCCAGGTTGGGAAACTGCAGTTCTACCAGCCAGACTGTGTACAAAATTCATTCCGAGGTTGGACCAGAACCTGAGAAAGAATCAAAGGTGATGGCTCCAGATTTCTTGGTGATGGCTCCTCAGTGATGGACCTTCAACAAAGCATCAAGCATCTTTCCTGATCTGGAATGTATTACAATAACTGGCCTTCAACGATGTTTAAACATGTACTTAGCACATAGCACAAAATTACAGTCCTAATAAAAAGTGGAGGTTACAATACAAAACTGAATGTATCCCATATCCACATCCCATTATTTCACAGGCATCTTCCAATCTCACCATGTATTATGCTCTTGCACATTTACTGCAGGGATTTTCTATCCCTATTCTCATTTGTATTATGGTAGCACCTGAGGGTCCCAATCATGGATCAGGGCCCCGCTGTGCTAGGAAACATCATACACAGAACAGACTGTCCCTGCCCTGAAGAGCTTACAATCTAAGTATAAGTTGAGATACAACAGGTAGATGCAACCACCAGATTGGGCTGCACAAGGAAACGATGAGGCAGTACTGGGCAGCAGGATATTCTCTTCGTCTTCTCTTCCACATTGTTATGAGTCTTGTTCTTTTTTTGATTGATTCTGCTGCCTGAGCCTGAGACCTGAACATATGGGTTACTCCTACACTGGCTGCCCTACAGGGAACAGTGGGAGCAGGAGAAAGGAAGGTGTGTGGCTTTGAAGTTAACATCCCCTGTTTTACATGCATCCACTAGTGCATGTTTATAGTAGAGATACTGGGAAGATCCACAGTCATGCAGCTATCCCTGCCCCCTCGCCCTCACTCCTCTGTGTTTTCCCCTGCACTAGTGTTGAGCTGTTCCATGTACATATACCAGAAGGTGGGTACCTGAGAGCCTATTCAATTATATCTCTACCAGTAATTGATCTGAAAATGTGCTGCACTATATACAGAATGTGTTAAGCGCTATTAGTAAGCAGATAGCACAATTTTAAAGAGATTTTTCAAAAATTCGAGAATCAGTTAATCATGTACTAATAGCAGCTAAACAGCCTGCAGATGTATTTGGAAGTTACAATAAAGCATAGAATGAAAGAAAATGGAGCAGGAGAATGGAATGGAAAAGAGTCAGAGATTTGGAAATCTTTCCAAATTTCTGAAAGCAATTTTTGGGTATGAGGGTTGAACTGGGTAAGTCACAATCCTGGGACCTGTGCTACAAAACCAGGCCACAGCTAGCATACTGCATTCTTAAGGCAGGAAGAAAACCACCTTCCTCCTCCACCAAAGACATGAGCAAGGGATGGTTCAGAGCCACAATGCTTTAAGAATGCCTTAGGGGATATAATTCCTTGAGGACTGCAGTGCAGACTCTATTATCTCTTCGGATGGGGTCGCATACCTGCCATGGACCCAGCCAGATCCATGGGAAGTGTCAGGGACCTGATTCCTGCCCACCCTATCCCCTTTGGGGTACTTTATGAGCCTGTGTTTGGTAGGAGGGAACAACTGTCCTCATCTTTGATCCTGGCCATTGCAGGGGGGTCCTTCCTTCTGCCTAGCTTGTGCAACCATATAGGGCCAGGGTCCAGCAGAAGCTAAAGTCTGAGACACAACTTGAACTCTTTGTGGTTGATGCTGATCTCAGCTTTTAAGTGGCAGATAGCATTAGTTTCTATCCCTGCTGGTTCATAAGATACCCATACCCTGAAAATGGGCCTTTGCCTTCAGATCAGCCAAAATTCAGGGCATTTGCAAGGCAGGCTAGGATGCTGTCCTGGGTGACTGTCTCTCTCTCAGGCAAGCTACAATATTACAGAGACAGATTGTTTTTACCTCGTGGCAGTGTGCAGCACTGTTCTAATATCATTTGACTTTACTATTATTTTCTTGCAGATTTTAAAACTAGGACAGATAAGCTGTTCTCCCCCACCAAATAAAGTGCACCAAAATGCATTAACATTGTTTCATCCTTTACCTTACACCCCCAACAATCTATTCTGCTCCATCTTTGTATGCACCTGCCATCAATTAAACTAAGGCTACAGAGGTAGATTTTCAGAGGCACAAGTGGGAGTTGGCAGTTGATCTCTTGTGGAAAGTCAGCAGGAGCTGGGTACATAACTCCCATTTGAATATCAACCTTGTAAAATTTATTATTGATAATTATTTATTATTTGTATTGTGGTAGTGCCTAGAGCCCCAGTCCTGGAGCAGGAACCCATTGTGCTAGGTACAAACATAGAACAAGAAGACACTTGGCAGAGAGCCAACTGGTGTAATTTAACAGTAAGAGGCCTGGTCTACACTGAAACCTAGCTACATTGCTCAGGGCTGTGAAAAATGTTGCACTCTTTGTGACATAGTTAGGTTCACCCAGAGGTTCTCAGACTGTGGTTCGCAGAGCACTGGTGGTCTCTGAGCTCCATGCAGATTGTTCCCTCTAAGGTGCATACCTGTGTGGCCACACATGAGAGAATGAAAGTCCACGCACCTAATTAATGGAGCTGTGCAGGCGTGGCTCCACTAATTAGGTGTCTGGACCCTGGAGAAGATGCACATGTAAGGTGAGGTGGTGGCCTTGAATGGAATAAGGGGGGGTAGGTGGGAGGGGTCATTGGAGTGAGAAGTGGGGGTGGGGGGAATTTGGGATGTGCAGGGCTGCGGCGGCCAGAGAAAGAGGTGACTTTCTCAAGCTTCAGGGTTGTGGGTGCTGGGGAGAGACCCCACCTCCTTCCCAGCCTCAGCTCAGGGGCTGCCACAGTGGGGGACAGAGGGCACATCCATCACATTAGAAAGGTAAGACTACTGATATTAAAATATGAGTTGTGTGCTTTATTTGTAGAACAAAAAAAGTTAATTATGTTTAAGTTTTTTTTTAATATAGCGCTTTTATCCAAAGCGCTTTACAATAGCTAGCTAATGGTACAAACATTTGGAACGATCATTAGTCTGCTGAGACCCTCAGCAATTTTCAAGTGGTCCTCAAAAAAAAAAGTTTGAGAACTATTGGATTGACCTAACCCCCCGTGTAGACCCAGCTAGGTCAATGGAAGACTTCTACTGCTGATCTAGCTACTGCTCTTGAGGGGTAGAGTTAGCACAGAAATAGAAGAACCCCTACACTACAGCAGTGTAGCTGCTTCTGTGTTGCTGTAGAGCATGTGGTGTAGACATACCCTGAGATAAGTTGTTACACAGTGAATGTGTGACTAAATGAAGTTGAAGTGAATATAGTTGTTCCTACTTGTGCTAAGGCTGAAGTTGATCTCATGTTTCCAAATAGATGAAAATGTGTGTGTTTAAAATGTTGAAAAACTATTAAAATGTTCAAGGAACAGTAAGAGCAAGAAACAAAACTGTTTTCAGATAACCTTAACAATGCTACCTTCTGCTACAATGGTGAGATCATGCCTCTGTTTATAATTCCAAGGTCCTGATTCTCTTTCCACACCAGTTTTAGACTGGTGTAACTTCACTGATTGCCGTGGGGCTTACTCCTGATTTACAGCAATGTAGGTGAGAGAACATTCAGGCACCATGTGGAAAAAAAGAATTTCTGTAACCAACTGAAGCTGT
Source organism: Chelonoidis abingdonii (assembly GCF_003597395.2). Classification (NCBI taxonomy): domain Eukaryota; kingdom Metazoa; phylum Chordata; order Testudines; family Testudinidae; genus Chelonoidis; species Chelonoidis abingdonii. The sequence goes on from NC_133769.1 coordinate 34,089,652, forward strand.
GTTCTCTTTGAACAAATATGCCTACCACTTTAGTCCTGTTTCTTACATATAAATAGGAATTTCTAGTCTACTAGCACAGAACATTTTAACCTTATTTGTGCTATCAAAGCTACCGATGTCAGAAAATCTGCTCTGCTCTTCATGAGGCTCCTTTGTTTTAAACACAGAGACATTTTTTATTGCAGTCTTCTCAGCTTTATTAAAAATGTTATTAATATTCTTGCTGCACAAAGGAGCAATGGAAAAGAGCTTTACACTCTTGGGTAAGTGTTCCATTATTTAAAATGTAAATAAGGCAGGCTGCAAAAAGCTAACTATTGTAGTGAGGAAAAAATAACCTAGTTCTCCAGCAGAGATGGTCTCATCACAGATATCTAATTCATGCATTTGAAATAGTTTGACAGCCCTACCTCTATAATCCCTGCAACAGAAAATGGTATGTTGCTCACATATGAAATCTTTCATTAAAGGGTCTCTCTATTTCCTCCCTAATTTTCTTTCTGTCTTGCTCCTTTGATTAAAAAAATCTTTATGAGAAATTCTCTAATTCAGCCTGTAAAGTCACTTTATTTTCACAGACCAATTCTGTTGGTATTATCAGAAAGCTGTCAGAAGAACCTGCCAGACATTTTAAGATTATGGATCCTTAACATGTACAAGGACTAATATAAAATGGATGCCAAGGGAATAAAGGTTAATGGGAATGAATCTCTATGTGGCATAGGATAGTTGTAATGCTCATGAACATTGCACTGTCAGAGTTATGCCGATGTGTGTAATGTATTTTTCATTCTTTCTTAAGTGGAATGCAATGTATATTACCAAGACTTTCTGAACAATTCCACATTGTTTTGTATCCATAGGAGACATTGTGATGTGTAATTCTCTGTTTTATGGCATACCACCAGCAGGCTTATAAATATCATGTTCTGTTCTGTGTGTTGTTGCTGTGGCTAAGGCCATCAGTTACTCAGGGGAACAGCTATTTAAAAAAAACCAAACCCCTAACTTAAAAGCAGTGCAGAATGTCCCAATTCCACCCATCATTCAGGGGATATTGCACTGAATTATACCAAGCCTCTGAAGCTCAATGGGACTTTTAAGGTTCCATAACTCTAACACCATAGATGTGTTTTTGGTAGATTCATTTTTGAACTATGGATTGATGATGTATAGTCAACTTTTGAACTACCAAACATTTTTTTTGAAAAATTCCCAACCAACTGTTGTGACATAGCCCACTGTAGGGTATGGCCTTTGCTGACATCCCATTGCAGCCTCATAGTCCTTCAAGTCTGCTCATCTTTGAACCTGTCTGCCATTTCTTGCTTGTATCATCACTGTTGGTGGGGGACCAGCTTCTGCACTGTTTCTGCCTTCAGTCTGTTGGGCGGTGTCCTGTTGGTCCTCTGTGTTGTTTGCTTCTCCTGACTCTCTTACACCAGACCACACGATGGATGAATCTCTTTCTATGCCCTCTTCATCCTGGCCTTGGCCCCATCTGTCTGGGTGTGCCGGCTGCCTGCCACAACTTCAGTGTTGCCTTTGGTTTTGTCTCCATTTCTGTCGAGTCTGTAGTTACCTCATATGACTTTTGTCTCAATGCAGATTGGACTGTTGTCTTTTGCCATTGCTTTGTATGGCTATTTGTATGGCTATTTGGTTGGAGTCAGACTTAGGGGCTCATCAACTGGAAGAAAGAGAGGAGGAAAGAAACCAAGGTGTGTTGTTTGATCACAGGATGACTATGAGCTACCAACTTGATATGGCTGCAAAAAAGGCAAATGCAATCTTAGGATGTAACAGATGAGGTATTTCCAATAGTGATAGAGACGTATTAATGTCACTGTACAAGGCACTGATAAGATCTCATCTGGAATACTGTTCTAGTTACCCATGTTTAAGAAAGATGAATTCAAAGGAGTACAAATGCAGAGAAGAGCTACTAGTATGATCACGGGAATGGATGGCCTATTTTATCAGAGGAAACTAAAAGAGTTTGGCTTGATTAGCCTACCAAAATGAAGTCAACGATGGAATATGACTGGTCTCTATAAATACATAGGGGGTAAACACTGAGAGGGTGAAGAGCTATTTAAGCTGAAGAACAATGTGGGCACAAGAACAAATGGATATAAACTGTCCATGAAAAAATTCAGGCTGAAGATGAGAAGATTTTTGACCATTGGAAAAATGAGGTTTTGGAACAGCTTTCCCATAGGAGTTTTGATGTGGTGCCCATGCAGATATTTTTTTTGGGGAGGGGAAAATTCTGGTGCCTGACCTCTTCCCAGTCAGGGACTCCATTCCGGTCCCCCCTCTTCTTCCATAGGGACCACGGGTGTCTCTCAGTTGAAGAGTTCCCCCTCTCTCTCTTACCCACATAGTGCAGGAGTCATTGCTGCCAGGAGCTGAGCTCTCAGTTAGCTCCCCTGTGCTCCCCTGTACAGCAACAGACTCTTGAATGGCCAGATTGCAGCACCATCCCACTGAAATTTGGCCCAGCAGCCCCTCTGCCTGTACAGAGAGTTCCTGGGTCAAAAATCAGTGATGTTGTGACCATGCAGCTGGAGTGATGCTCTGGACCACTCCGGCAGCAGCCATACTGATTTAGCCAGGGACCGTCGCTTAATAGTGATCGAGCCACGACCATCCCCCAGGTCCAAGGCCTGTGGAACTTTGAGCAAGTGAAAAAACCTTGGAATGTTGTTCACCCTCCCAGCTGGCACCCAGTTGTTCACGCTCCTCAGTTGGCACCATTGGAGTTGTAGGGGGGGGGGGGGAACAAATTAGTTTTATGAGAGAATTGGGGAAATTTAGGAGTGGGATGATATGACAGGGTTGCTTGGGATGGTGGAGGAGACGGCTTGGTAGCTCTGAGGGTTGCTTCTGATTCATGTTGGATGTTCCTAAAATCTCATGCTTCCAGGCTTCAGCAAATACTACGCATCAGTGTTTCCCGCCCCACAATTTCCATGCCAGATGCAAAAGAGAGAATTGGAATTATTGTCCCAACAATGACATTATGCCAGTGAGGTCCCAAGTATCAGTTCTACTAAAGGTCACAATGGTCTCTTTCAATAACTGTTTTCATCCTGCCTGAGGCTCCGCTCTTCTATCCTTAGATTTAAGACACTCACACACTGCTGCAAGTGCAATGGTGGAGGATGGCAAGAGCATTTCTTCTAACCTCTCTTACCAACTTGGGCCCTGACATTCTTTATGATTAGCACTGCCACACCTGCACTGGGACACAGGTTACAGATATATTTATAGTTGGATACATCTAGGCAGATATACAGCATAGCAATTTGAAAATTTCTGTTTTATATTTATTTCAATATTTATTAGGATGCAAGTGTGAAGCATAGTTGAAGAGACTGTGTAAAGAAGTAGGATTTGAAATAGAAAAAGGAGGTAGTGCTGAGTGCATGGTGATGAACATTCTAACCACTAGGGTGTAGCATGGTAGGAAGCACAGTTTCACTCTTGGTAGAGGAAGGTCATAAGCATGACCATTAAAAGAAGTACAATTACAATGTCTGCTTTCCTAATCATTATTTTGTGGCGCATGTGGCAACTTGCTATACAAAGCACAGTACAGGTATATACTGCGTCATATTAACATAGTGCAAAGTATTTGATATTATCTCCTGGTGGTAAGAAGATCAGTTATTCAAACAATGCTACATAGTTCCCAAGCTACAGAACTGTGTGTCATGGGATATGGGAATATTAATGACTGCTAATAATCCTGTTGGACCAATCATAAGAGAGTACTTAGGAACTGGACACACACATGTTTGTGAACAGTACCAGAAAAGAAATGACCACTTCATCTACCAGGACAATGCTATAGTTAAGTATTTTCTTCTTTTACTGTATCTTAAAAAGAGTTTAGCTCATAATTGCTTTTATGATGGAGATGGTACAAAGACCTAAACTACACTGCTTTATGTATGTATGTATTTTTTCTACTATATCTTCAAAATACCTCTTTGGCTTTATCTGATATGAATTGAATCTGGCTGTTTTAACTGGGAAAATTCTAGCAGTATTGAACCATCTTTTTAGAGTTTATTTATAGACATGCACAATTCTCTTTAAAAATCCAGTAACAGTTGTTTACGTGAAAAAAAGTCTAACATTTTTCTGCGCTTGCATCCCTTTTGTTAGTTTCCCATGAATATTCCTAGCAAATTAGATTACTGGCAAGAATTACTGTGAGATCATTGTGGGTATTTCCACTGGAAACCCAAGTCTGAGAATTATGCTCTTCTAATAAAGGAATGTAACTAATTTAATATAAACCTCAATAAGGATATATTTCAGATATAGAATATTTACAAAAATTACTCTTGATCTGTAGACAAAGAAGTGTGGGGGGTGCAGAGAGAAGCAGACGTTTTTTAAATTGGAAATAAGGATGTAAATATGTATCAAACCCCTTTATAGGACAATGAAATGTTAAAACCCACAAATGTCTGAAGGTTAGGATATCCAAAGGCAAGGTTACACTTATTTTAAAAACATCTCAAATGTATTTCATTGTCCACATCTCACAATAGATATTTCTGACATATCAGTTGTCATCTTTAAAGTTTAGTTGTCATGTAACATGTCTTCACACATCTCATTTATTGTCCAGTACACTATTAATGAAAGGACAACATATGAGGTTTAATAAGAAAGTGATAGCTGGATCCATCTAATTAAATGGATGACAGAACAGAGAACAGATTAGCTTAATATATGCTAATATATGCTAACATCTTGAACTATGCCACAACAATACAAAGGTCAAAATGATCAAAGGTGAGTGCCTAAAGTTAGGTACCTATATGCTTATTAGCCACCCATATAGCTGACCTGATTTTCAGAGAAGATCAGCTCACTGAGGGCTGCAAACATTCAAATGGGACTGTGATTACACTACGCCTCTCAAAATCAGGTCAATTAAATATGGAACTAGTTGCCTAAGTTCAAGTACCCAGGTTTTCAAACTTTTGGCCAAAGGTCTTTGGTATTAAATGCGCATTTTATCAAGTTGACTGAGATCACTGTTGCTATTCATTGCATAATGCAAATTGTCCCAAGAAAGATGTTTAATGCTATTGATTGGAAAGCGTAATATGACAAATAATGAACTCCACAGAGCAAAACTGTAGCACAATCAAGACATGAGCGCATACCAAAGAGATGCTTCATTTTTCATGTAATGACAAGTTAAGAGTATCATTTCACCTAACAACATTAAATATTTTTGTTAGTATAGGAAATATTATGGGCTTGATTCTGCTGCTATTAAAGTCAATCATAAAACTCCCATAGGCCTAAATTGGGCATGGTTGTGCCCAATTGTTGAATACGCAAAGAATACTAGACCATATATATGAGATATGTTAATGCTGACATTTAATACCACTGAGTAAGAGAGAGAAGCTTTATGGTTTGCAGTGTTGTTGTAGATGGGTTAGTCCCACGATATGAGACAGACAAGGTAGGTGAAGTACTATCTTTTATTGGACCATCTTCTTTTGGTGCCAGGGACAAGCTTTTGAGCTTCACAGCTCTCTTCCTCAGGTCTGGAGGAGGTAACCAGTGTGTCTAAGCTAAAAACAGCTAACATTTATTCTTTAGGCAATCTCTCAAGCTTTATGATGGATATTACACATTAGCAATAATAATAAGATAATTCTTTGTTAGACTTAGAGCCCTGTGAAATTCATGCATCTGACACAAACTGCATGAGTACTGTGTAACATCTTAGATTGAATATACAGATACAAGTTTTAAAGTTTTCTATTCAATTACAATTATGGGGAGATGTCTAAATCTCACTATGCTTTTAATAAGGTAAATGAAGTAACATTCATGAAATTCACACATGGCTTGATCTTATGTTTCTTGCATTTTTCAAAGTGTCATTGTCTTCACCTGATTCAGGTGCTTTCCCTTGATTACAATTATTAACATCACTAAAATGTACAAGACCTAATCCTCTCTCAGGCTATATCTACACTACAGCTTATGTTAGTGTAATTCATTGCACTCAGGGGTGTGAATGCATCTAGAAAAGCTTATACTATTTCAACCTTAAATGTTTTAAAGTTTAATTGGTTCTACTAATATTTTCCATTCTATGGCTAGGAAATGAAAGAGGAGTAAGGGCTTTTAAAATGACAGAACTATTTTAAGAGTGTTCACTGTATTTACATGCCTTAACATTATGCTTTCAGGTTTGAATATTTTGCCCAGGCAATCTGCAGAGTAGTCCATGGGGGCAGAAAAATTAGCTGTTTATTAACAAATATTTATATTAAGGTTGCTTTTGGTGGTTTTTACAGTATAACTGGAGAGCTGCTCATTTTTGAAGCATTTTATACATAATAATCTAGTATGTCTTAGGTCAGATCTGTAAGCTACTTCTTCTCTAAGGTCTTGACATGATAGGAACCATTAGTCTATCATGTAAAGAATCCACTTTGATAACTCCATAATTACATAATTAAATGAGGTAGTGAATATTAGGCATTTTAACAACAACCTAATTACATGTTATATTAACTTATTTGTTCCTATTTGCTCAGAAAGAGCCATTACAGGTTATTGAGTAAGGACTTAATTAGAGGATATCTAAAACATGTAATTTCTATCTGGAAAAAATAGTCTGATAACACTGCTGTACACCCAAAATGCTTCTGAAATAAATGTAGTCAAACTTTACTAATTCTGGGTCACTGAGAACGAAAATGATGCTTAAAATTGTTGATTGGTTCTAGTCTAGTGTTGGTCCAGACTACAGCATGGATCTCCTGGCAGGTTGTGTTAGGGTTCATGATTCCGTGACGGTCAAAAGGATCTTGTCCCACTTTTCTTCATGGAAGGTGATCTTGTAGCCTGCAAGAAATCGATGGTGTGATGGCAGCCCTCAACTGTTCACGATCCAGATAGTGGAGATTGTTCATTGATCATCGAGACAGTCTAAGCTGTTTTCGCTGCATAATGGCAATTTGCCATCATTCAGTTGGTCATGGCAGTCCATGATGAAGGAACCTATGACACATGAACAACTTTTGAGGTGCTTACAACTATGGCACCAACGCAGTGGATCTTTGTGCGATTTTGAAGGTTGTTGCTCTCTTGCTTGGTCTGCAGACGGATACCAAAGTCCTGCTTTTTCTCTGCGAATGGATAGTCGTGCAAGAGATCCCACTCTATCAAGAAGACTGGCCGCTCCGACAGTCATTGGAGCTGGAGGAAAGTGTTCAGCGTTCCACCACTTGAAATCAAGGAAGATTTTGTTTACCACACTTACACATCAAGCTGTGGTCTGATGAAGAACTTTGTCAAGGCCATTGACAAAACACCAACAGTTTTCAAGTACCTCGTGGAAAATTTCAAGGTTAAGTGAAGCTACGAACTAAGGAAGATTCTTTGTCCTCGATCTAGATTCGTGATTTCTTCGAGATGATGCGTTTGACCATGCACTGCATGGCAAGGAAAGACGGCATGGAAGCCTTCCCGTTAGTGGCAAATAAATTTTGTCGAAACAACAAGGCAGGACAACCTCAGGTGTTGGTGCGAAAACCTCCTACAGCATACAAAGCCTTGGTTGCAAACATGTCACTAAGATATATTTTTTTGCACTCTCATCTAGATTTTTGTCCACCGACTGCGGAGCAGTGAGCGCACGAGCATGGCGAGCGATTTCACCAGGACATTGCAACAATGGAGAAACGCTTCAGGGCAAATGAGCCCTCATGCTTGCGACTAGCTGGACGATGAAGAGATGCTCCATTTATGAATACAGAGACAAGGCCAAAAGCGCGAGTAGACACTGAATAGGACTAAAACTATGGTACATTAATAGTTTTTTGCCTTTTGTTTCATAATAATTTATTTATATAACCTTTGCTGATTTTTAAAGTATTACATAAACAGGCAGGTGAATATTATCATGTACGCAACCATAACACATGAAAAGACCTAGCGTTTACAATATTATTAAGCTCTACTATCTACACAATATACATACACATTGAAAATGTAAAAACTTAAATTTTAGAAACAGTAGCCAATCAGTTGTTTAATTGTCATATTTGAATTCAGCACATCAACAATACTAAATACCACACTTTATCTTCTGAAGCAGACAAACTTCTCACAAAATGTAGACCAGTGTAACTTAAGGATTTTAGCCGGTACAAGCAAAGGAATTTGTGAGGAAATTTTTCTGTTGTATAAACTGTAGAAGGAGCCAGGCACACGAAGGGGAGGAGAAGTTACCAAGGCAGAAAATCCGGGTATGTCTTACTTGAACAGTTACGAGATCACAGGTAATGTCTACACTACGGGATTATTCCGATTTTACAGACACGGTTTTTTAACAGATTGTATAATAATCGAGTTCACGCAATCACACTAAGCACATTAATTCAGCGGTGTGCATCCTTGTACTGAGGCTAGCTGTCGATTTCCGGAGTGCTGCACTGTGGGTAGCTATCCATAGCCTATCTACTTTTCCCACAGTCTCCCCGCCCATTGGAATTCGTGGGTTGAGATCCCAGTTGCTGATGGTGGAAAAAAACATCTGTGGCAGGTGGTTCTGGGACGAGCCTCACCTCCTACCTCATGCAGAAGCAGGCCACCCGTTTGCACCTTTTTCCGGTGACTGTGCAGCGCCATTAGATGGCAAGCATGCCACTGCTCAGCTCAGACAGCAATCATGACATTTTAACACCTACGCGCTATTCTCATGCATGTCAATGCTGAACCAGGACCTGCAAAACCAGTCGGAGGAGGAAGCAGGCTATGCCAGCGTGGCAACGAGATGATGCACGGACATGACACAGGAATTCTACTCAAACCGCGGCGCCCCTAGCGCTTTGGAGATCTGCTGGGTTAATGGGCAGGTATCTAGCCATTGAAAGCAATTTTTGGGCCCGGGAAACTAAGCACCTAGACTGGTGGTAGACCACATGGTGTTGCAATGTGGGACGATTCCCAGTGGCTGCAAAACTTTTGCAAGCGTAAGGCACTTCTGGACTTATGTGACTTGCTATATCCTGCCCTTGCTTTTCCCTGACCCAGATATAACCAAGCATGAGAGCACCCTCCAGTTGAGAGTGTTAGTGGTGATAGCCCTACTTGGAAAGCTTGCTAATGTGCCACCAAATCGACAGCTCCGGTCATCAGTAATCAATTTGGTGTGGCAATAGTTAACTGTGGGGCACTGCTTCGATGCAGTAGCCAAAGACACATCATTAAGCTGCTGCCACGAGGTTGTGCCATGGGAATGTGCAGAGTCTAGTGGATGGCCTTTGCTGGCAATGGGATTCCTATTGTGGTGGGATTGATAATGGAACCCAGTATCCCTATCTTGGCACACAGCGCACCAGGGCACCCATAGTACATAAACCGCAGGGGTGGCTTTTCCATGGCTCGCTGCTAAGCATGGATGGATCACAAGACATATCCCAACATCCATGTGGCGCTGCCGGAAGGGTTCATGACGCTCGTAGTCTTCAGACACTACTCGTTTAAAATGGCTGCCAGCCAAGGGATTATCCAGACCAGTAAATAACAGTTAGGCGATGTGCAATGCCTGCGTTACATCCTCGGAACCCAGGACTACCTTGATTGCCATGGCCATGAAAGCCATACATAGGCCGCCTGGACAGTAGCCAGGAGCTGCTTCAACTACAGACTGAGCACAGTGCACGATGGTGTGTAGTAAAACCAATCTTTAAGAAAAAATAAGAATGTGCATTTGGAACCGTTTAACGAGGCACTATTTACGCAAAACTCAGCTCAGGACCTACAGCCCAACCAAATGTCCCCATTGTATATCGCGGTGCCCAACCTCAGAGAGTAAGGGGGATCCCTTTATGGGGGGTGGAGGGCCTGGGCAAATCACCTGGCTTGCTGATTACGCAACAGCAGACCGAGGATGATTAGAAGAGCACACCTGGAAGCATTGTGCGCTATCAGGGAAGCCTTTGAAAACCAGTCTCATCATGGCCCAGAGTACAGTGTGAGTTGACTGTTGTTGTCTCTTTCTCCTGATGAAACCCCCCGCACCACCGTGATTGTCATCCCATGTAAGCCACCCACACTCCCCCTTTCGCTTACTGCTGCTCCTCAGGAAATAAAATCACTCTATTTAAAAAATATGTATTCTTTATTAATTAATTTATAAATAAGGGCGAGAAACTGACCAAGGTTAGCCCGGTGGGTTGGAGGAGGCATAGGAGGATGCAAGGCCACTAAAAAAATTCAAAATAATGACAGCTTTTGGTTGGGCTGCACTGTGGTGGAATGAGAGGGTGCACAGGAGCATTCCCCAGCGTTTCTTAGTCATCTGGGGGTAGGAGACTAAGAAACATGGTGCTATGGAGGCGCACGGGCGGTTATATGGGCTGCTAGCATTCACTCTGTGACCCTGCTGCCATTCCTGGAGCTCACCACGATGCCGGTCATTCGTTTGATCACGCAGCAGCGCCCAGAGTTGATCCCGACACCTCAGATCTTCCTAGCTGCCACCTCTTATCTGAGCGTCTCTCCCTCTCCTCACGTTAGGTGTCCTCCTGGTCCCTCACAGTCACTGGCATGCTTTCTGTTACTTTGTACCACGTACTTTCCACTCATTCAGATGAGCTCTTTCATTGGAGAGTCACTTCCATGATTTTCATCTGAGAACTTTTGTCTCACATCTATTTTTTCCGCTGCCTTTCTGAGACAAGCCTTGGGATGGAGGAGGGAAGACTTGAAAAATTGCAGCTGCGAGAAGGAAGGGCAAAAGGGAGAGAAGTATTTAAAGAGAACATTAGAGAACAAGGTTTATTCTATTCATGGGTGAACTAACACTATTCACCTACATGGCCACATATTGATTTCACCTACAAGGTTCCTTATTGCATCTTAATTATTGAGTGCCTGCGGCTTTGGTGTAGAGATCACAGACACAGTCCTTCGGGCATTGAAATATCGGTATGCATGCCAAGCATGGTAAGCCTGTCTTTCGTCTTCTGCAGCCTTCATACCAGTGCCCTCCATTTCCCAAATAGCAGGCAGAAGCCCAATTGAGTCTGCTCTCCTGTAACATGCAGCACCAGAACTGCCCCCATCAATTACTCTGGGATGATTCGCTTTACCCCTCCCCTCCCACTTGGCTGGTAATTATGGATGATCGCTGCCTAGCCAACCCTCCCCCCGACTGCATGGCATGGTAGTAGGGAGATCCTGCTTGCCAACGTGAAAGTTCGTGCCAATCACGGCCCCCCCTTCCCTACTTGGCTAATGTAGGGAAAGATTTCTTTAAGCCACAGGCAAACAGACCCAACATCCTGTCCCCCTTAATTAACTCCCTGAATTTCAACCAGTTACCATGAACAACTATCACTCTTGAGGATAACCAGCGAAGTCAAGAGGACGTTGCCCTGATGCAGCAAACTCAGGACCAATACACGCTGGCTGTATGCAATGATACAGAATACTTGCTACATGATGGCGTGGTCAGTGTCCTCCATGAGGACGGATAACGCTCCCTGACCATGAAACCTTCTGCAAAAGCTTTTGGAGTACCTCCAGAGCTCATGGAGATGTTCCCTTGAGAGAATTTCCGCCTCCATCCCCAGATATGTAACAGATTTTTTCAGGTAACTTTACTGGCTGTGGAATGAATCCAAGTCCTCAGGCAAATTCATCAATTAAAAATGCTTTAGCTATTTAAACCGATGTTTTTATATTTTACAAAGGTACACGTCCACAGATGGTTCCTTCCTAGCCTTCATTGTCCTGGCTTTAGTGGCTTGGGAGGGTCAGAGGGTAATTCTGTCAGGGCTAGAGGAAAAGCTCCTGAGCTGTTGGGGAGAACGGAGTGCCGTGTGTGTTCTCTGCAGCTCGTCCTCCTTCTTCTCTCCCTCCTCTTCCCCATCTGCAGAATCCTTCAGGCATGGCTGAGATTACACCCCACCGTCGGATCCACAGACGGGTTGGGTAGTGGTGCGCGGACCCCCCTAGAATTGCAGCAAGCCAGTGTACGAGCAGATGTTTTCGGCCATGCCTGGACCTTCTGTCTGCTTCTTGTTTCTTGGTAGGCCTGATTTGAGCTCCTACCTTTCACGATCTCTCTT
>NC_133769.1:34101888-34103062 GCF_003597395.2 Chelonoidis abingdonii
CTCTCCTGGCTTCCCTCCCTGGTGTACCCGTGAAGATCACTGGATTCAACTCCTTGAATCTTAACACACAGAGGATTCCACCTCCCCCTCCCTTTTTTCCCTCACCCAGAGCAATACAGATTCAGTCCGTGAATCTAAGACAAAGAGGATATTTACCTTTTCCTCCCTCCCCCTCCTCTCTCCCGGGAGAGAACAGAGATAACACAGAAAGCAGTTTTCCTCTCCTTCTTCTCCTTCTCCCACCAGTTCCTGGTGAGTGCAGACTCCCTTCCTTTGCCTTTACAAGGGAAAAAATAAATCAGGTCTTTTACAAGAAAGTTTTTAAAAAGACAGAAAAGTAGAAAATCTCTGTAATTTCAAGATGTAATATATCAGGGTCTTTCAGCTTATAGAAACTGGAGAAAAAGCTTCTCCAACGATACAATTTAAAATATCTTCCAGCAACTACACATTTGCAAATAAAGAAAAACAATTAAAAAGACTATACCGCTTTCTACCTTTGTACTTACAAAACTGGAAAGAGATTAGAGAGCCTGTAGTACGTGTGGTCACTCTCAGAAACCAGAGAGAACAGCAGACAGAACAAAGGACACACCCAAGCTTCCTCCATCCAGATTTGAAAGTACTTGTCCCTTGATTGGTCCTCTGGTCAGTGTTGCAGGTCACTGTTTGTTAACCCTTTACAGGTGAAGAGACATTAACCCTTAGCTGTCTGTTTGACAGAGAAGATCAGGCTGGGACCAGAGGCTGCTGTGTACTGTTGATCTCTGGCTGGTAGAAACAATCCCTTGGAGCTATTACAGCCAGTATAAGTTAAAAGATTACCCTGGGAACAAACTGGCTACAGTACCCTTGGGACTTGGGGATGCCACTTTCTAAATGGATAGTAACCGGACCACTGAGCCCTACCCCGTGCCCTGCCTCTTCCCCCCAGGTCCCATCTGCACCCCACCAGCTGCACACGCCGCTGCCCGGAGCGGCTGCTGCTGCTTACTGCCTCCTCCCTGCTAAGGTTGCCACAGATAAAAAGAACGGACATCAGGGCTCGTCAAATGCACCCAGACACACAAGCCGAAATCCAGACTGTTCGGGTGAAACCGGAATGGTGCAACCCTAGCATGAAGGTGCCCCTGTGGCCAAACAAAGCATGGCCAAGCTAAAAGTCAGAGGCCTA
>NC_133769.1:34105557-34151444 GCF_003597395.2 Chelonoidis abingdonii
AGCTTTCCGGAGCGGTCACAATGGTGCACTGTGGGATACCGCCCGGAGGCCAATACCGTTGAATTGCGGCCACACTAATCCTAATCCGACATGGCAATACCGATTTCAGCGCTACTTCCCTCATTGGGGAGGAGTACAGAAATCAGTTTTAAGAGCTCTTTATATTGATATAAACGGCTTCGTTGTGTGGACGGCAGGGCCGGCTCTAGCCATTTCGCCACCCCAAGCATGGCAGCACACTGCGGGGAGTGCTCTGCCGCTCGCCAGTCCCGCGGCTCCAGTGGACCTCCTGCAGGCGTGCCTGCGGATACTCCACCAGAGCCACGGGACCAGCGGACCCTCCGCAGGCATGCCTGCAGGAAGTCCACCGGAGCCACCTGCCTCCCTCCCTGCAACTGGCAGAGCGCCCCCCGCAGCATGCCGCCCCAAGCCCGCGCTTGGCGCGCTGGAGCCGGCCCTGGTGGACGGGTGCAGGGTTATATCAGTTTAACGCTGCTAAATTTGGTATAAATGAGTAGTGTAGACCAGGCCACAGTGGCTGTGCCACTGTAGTGCTTCAGAGTATACATTACCTACATTGATGGAAGGGATTCTCCCATCAGCATAGATAATCTGCCTCCCTGAGAGGAGGTAGCAGAAAGCTTGCTAAACAATCAGTGGGGCCACTGGATAACTGAGGTGCTAAAGAAGCACTCAATGAAGACAGGACTATTGTGGAGAAGCTAAATGAATTATTTACATCACTCTTCACTGCAGGGGATGTGAGGGAGATTCCCACATCTGAGCCATTCTTTTTATCTGACAGATCTGGGGAATTGTCCAAGATTGGGGTGTTGATAGAGGAGGTTTTAGAACATGGTGTCACTAGGAGGGCTTTGGCTTCCTTGAGCACAGCATGCTGTTCTGGGAAGAAGGGCTGCTAAGCAGAAATCGGGGTCCACCTATCAAGGAAAGGGAAGAGCATATTTGGATACACATTGGCTAATCTAGTTAGAAGGGCTTTAAAGTAAGTTAAATGTGGGCAGGAGACAAAAGCCCATAGATAAGTCAAAAACATGGAAACCCAGAAGAAGAGTTGGAATCTGAGGCTGTTATAGCAGGGATAAAGGATAGACAAGAGAAAACATAAGTGGGAAATCAAATAAGTATCTGGGATGTCTGAATACTAACGTGAGACATATGGGAAATAAGCATGAAGAACTAAAAATTCCAGTTAATAAATACAACTATGACATAGATGGCAACACAGAATTTGGTGGGATTATACATGTGACTGGAATATTGGTATAGAAGAATACAACTTGCTTAGGAAGGACAGGCAGGGCAAAAGCAAGGAGGTATTGCATTATATATCAAAAATGTATACACCTGGACTGAAGTTGAAATGGAAATAGGAGACAGACTTGTTGAAAGTCTCTGGGTAAGGATAAAGGGATAAAAACCAAGGATGATGTCATGGTAGGGGTCTACTACAGACCACCTAACCAGGAAGAAGATTTGGATGAGGCTTCTTTAAAAACAACTAATATAATCATCCAAATCATCCACAGGACTTGGTGGTGATGGGGGACTTCAACAACCCAGACATCTGTTGGGAAAATAACACAGCAGGGTACAGATTATCCAACAAGTTCTGGGAATGTATTGGAGACCATTTTTTATTTCAGAAGGTGGAGAAAGCTTTAGGGGAGAGGCTGTTCTCGATTTGATTTTGACAAATAGCAAGGAACTGGTTGAGAATTTGAAAGGCAGCTTGGGTGAAAGAGATCATGAAACAATACAGTTCATGATTCTAAGGAATGGTAGGAGGGAAAACAGTACAATAAAGATAATGGATTTCAAGAAGGCAGACTTTAGCAAACTGGTAAGATTGCCATGGGAAGCATATCTAAGGGGAAAAACAGTTCAAGAGAGACATTATTAAGGGCACAAGATTAACATTTTCTAAGATATATTACTAAGGGCACAAGAGTAAACTATCCACTGCATAGGAAAGATAGGAAGTATGGCAAGAGAGACAGCTTAACTAGGAGATCTTCAATGATCTTAAACTCAAAACAGAGTCCTACAAAAAGTGGAAACTAGGTCAAATGGCAAAGGGTGAATATAATCAAATAACACAAGTATGTAGGTACAAAATTAGAAAGGTGAAGACACAAAATGAGATTAAACTAGCTAGAGACATAAAGGGTAACGAAAACATTTTATAAATACGTCAGAAGCAAGAGGAAGACCAAGGACAGGATAAATCTGTTATTCAATGGATGGGGGGGAACAATAACAGAAAATGTGGGAATGACAGAAGTTCAAAATGACTTTTATGTTTCAATTTTCAACTAAATTTTAGTAGCAATTGGAATCTAACAGTGAATGCCAACGAAACTGAAATAGGATCAAAGGCTAAAGTAGGGAAAGAACAAGTTAAGAATTACTTAGACAAGTTAGATGTCTTCAGGTCACCGGAAACTGATTAAATACTTCCTAGAATACTCAAGGGGCTGACTCAGGAGATATCTGAGCTATTAGCAATTATTTTCAAAAAGTCATGGAAGACGGGAGAGATTCCAGAGGACTGGAAAAGGGCAAATATAGTACCAGTCTATAAAAAGGGGAATAAGGACAATTTGGGGAATTACAGACCAGTCAGCTTTACTTCATTACCTGGAAAAATTTAGCAATCAATTTGCAAACACCTAGAAGATAATAAGGTGATAAGTAACAATCAGCATGGATTTGTCAAGAACAAATCAACCTAATACCTTTCTTTGACAAGCCTTGTGGATGGGGGGAAGCCGTAGATGTGTTATATCTTGACTGTAGTAAGGCTTTTGATACTGTGTCACATGACCTTCTCATAAACAAACTAGGAAAATACAATTTAGATGAAGCTACTATAAGGTGAGTGTATAACTGTCTGGAAAACCATTCCCAGAGAGTAGTTATCAGAGGTTCACAGTCAAGCTAGAAGGGCATACGGTATTAAGTGGGGTCCTGCAGGGATCAGTTCTGAGTCTGGCTCCATCCAATATTTCATCAGTGATTTAGATAATGTCATAGAGAGTACACATAAATTTCGTG
This sequence comes from Chelonoidis abingdonii, assembly GCF_003597395.2. NCBI lineage: Eukaryota > Metazoa > Chordata > Testudines > Testudinidae > Chelonoidis > Chelonoidis abingdonii. Next base: position 34,108,636 of record NC_133769.1, read on the forward strand.
GACAATACCAAGGTGGGAGAGCTTGCAAGTGCTTTGGAGGATAGGATTAAAATTCAAAAGATCTGGACAAGTTGAAGAAGTGGTCTGAAGTAAATCAGATGAAATTCAATAAGGGCAAATGCGAAGTACTCCACTTAGGAAGGAACAATCACATACAAAATGGGAAATGACTGCCTAAGAAGGAGTACTGCGGAAAAGGATCTGGGGGTCATAGTGAATGACAAGCTAAATATGAGTCAACAGTGTAACGCTGTGACAAAAAACTCAGACATCATTCTGGGATGAATTAGCAGGAGTGTTTTAAGCAAGACACGAGAAGTAATTCCGCTCTACTCCATGATGATTAGGCCTCAACAGGAGTATTGTATCCAGTTCTGGGCACCACATTTCAGGCAAGATATGGACAAATTGGAGTAAGTCCAGAGAAGAGCAAAAAAAATAATTAAAGATCTAGAAAACATGACCTATGGGGGAAGATTGAAAATTTTGGTTTGTTTAGTCTGGAAAAGAGAAGATTGAGCAGGGACATGATTTTTCAAGTACATACAAAATTGTTGCAAGGGGGAGAGAGAAAAATGATTCTCATTAACCTCTGAATATAGGGCAAGAAGCAATGGACTTAAACTGCAGTAAGGGAAGTTTAGGTTGGACATTAGGAAATACTTCCTGTCAGGGTAGTTGAGCACTGGAATAAATTGCTAGGGAGGTTGTGAATTCTCCATCATTGGAGATTTTTAAGAGCAGGTTAGGCAAACACCTGTCAGGGATGGTCTAGATAATACTTAGTCCTGCCTTGAATGCTGGGACTGAACTAGATGACCAGTCCTAAGAGACTATGATTCTATGATATAGTATACTTGGACTTCAGAAAGCCTTTGACAAGGTCCCTCACCAAAGGATTGTTATTTATTCCTTCACATAACACAAGAACCTGGGATCATCCAATGAAATTAATGGGCAGCAGATTTAAAACAAACAAAAGGAAATACTTCTTCATACAATTCACAGACAACTATGGAACTTGCTGCAAAGGCCAAAACTATAACTGGATTCGATACAGAATTTGGTAAATTCATGGAGAATAGATCCACCAATGGCAATTAGCAAAGTTGTCAGGAAAGCAATCCCATGCTCTGGGGGTCTCAAAACCTCTGACTATCAGATGCTGGGACTGGATGATGAGATGAATCATTTGATAATTTTCCCATTCTGTTCATTCCCTTGGAAGCATCTGGAATTGGTTGCTGGCATTGGCTGCTGTCAGAAAACAAGTTGTGGGGCTAGATGGACCATTGGTCTTGTCCAACATGACCATACTTATCTTCTTATGTTCTAGGTTGATGGAAGCATTCTTCCATCCACCTAGCACTACCTACAGTGGGGGTTAGGTTGGAAGAGTTATATCTCTCCGGGATGTGGATTTTTCCCTCCTTTTAGAGTAGTTATTGTCTACACTGAAGTGCTGCAGTGGTGCAGCTGTGCCACTAGAGCATTTCAATTGTAGACAAGCCCTGAGAGAGATGGAGGCAAAAAGTAAGAAAATGACTCTGGAAAAAGTGTATTTTGGGGTCTAGTGTTGGCTAAAGAGTCTTGGGACTATAAGCTAAGAATCTATTCTTTTGTTTCTGGTTCCTTCTCCATTTAGAGAATCAGGACCCAGTACATTCTTTGTAAATGAACAAGATTGCATCAAAGAAAATCCCAGACTATATCATCAGTTTCTATCCTGAACTGTAACTTCAACTAATTGCTTGAGTCAGAAAGGGGCAACAATACTATTTCTCTCATTATAATAAAGTTCATTGTTCAACAGTATAAGATAACTATGTGACTATTTTGTTCGTTGTCATTGCATATCACCCATGCACACAAGCAGCAGCTCATAGCCCAGGGCTCGGCAACCGTTGGCACACGGCCCGCGCCACTTCCTGCCGCCTCCATCGGACTATTTACCTGCGGACGTGGCCGGTAAACAAACCGGCCCGGCCTACAAAGGTGCTTACCCTGGGATGCCGCGTGCCAAATCCCTGTCATAGCCTTTTGTTGAGTAGGGGCTTCAGATGGGTGATTGGAGGTACCCAACTGGAGGGTTGAGAGAGGGAGGGGGCAGAAAAGTAAAATGTGAAAAAAAGGAAAAGTGAGCCAGTTACCTGATGTATAAGCATTCCTCCGCAGGTGCATAGACACGAACAGCCGATTCCCCACAGACTCACTAGCTCAGACCCTTCATATTGGCCGAACTGTGCTTGGTGGAAGTCCAGAGGCAGAGCTGTGGGGGGCACAGAGGTGACTTTAACACACCTTTGTGCTGACCCCATCTGCTTTTCTGGCAGCTGGTGATTACTGATGTGTAGAGATGCTTTAGTCAGACCCACTTTCCCTAGCTACTTCTCCTGTGTCAGAGCAGATGCAGAGGTGGTAGACGGTTGCTACAGTGGCTCTGTACCCAGGGATTCCTCTCAGAAGAATGACCATGCTGTGTCAGACCAAAGGTCCATCAAGCCAGTATCCTGTCTTCTGACAATAGCCAATGCCAGGTGCCCCAGAGGGAATGAACAGACCAGGTAATCATCAAGTGATCTATTCCATATCACCATTTCCAAGTTTCTGGCAAACAGAGGCTAGGGACACCATCCCTGCCCATCCTGGCTAACAGCCGTTGATGTCCCTATGCTCCATGAACTTACCTTGTTCTTTTTTGAACCCTGTTATAGTCTTGACCTTCACAACATCTTTGGCAAGGAGTTCCATGGGTTGACTGTGTTTTAAGAAATACTTCCTTTTGTTTGTTTTAAACCTGCTGCTATTAATTTCATTTGGTGACTCTTAGTTCTTCTGTTAACCCCTCATTCTTGTGACTGTCTCCATAGAGACAATCCCCTCAGGGCCACTTGAAGAAGGGTCACAGCTTCTTTAACCAGCTAGAGCAAAACAAAGCATCTGGAGAATCAGGGCTACTGACTCTGAACCAATTTTCAGACAGATAACTATTTTACTGCAGACTTGCTGATACATGATCATTTTTGCAAGAATTCTGATATGCAACCAGTTCCCAAGTGTAGTTATTCATGCATAAACAACTTGCAATTAAACTTAAAATAACTTTATATTTAGATTTAAAAACAAGCAAACAAATAAAAATTGGTCTATATATTCATTCTAAGTGCCTAGGAAGTTTGAAATAATAAAAGCCATTTATTATGAGTTATAAGTGATCTCCCAAAATAATATTAGACACATTTTTTTGCAGAAGTCCAAAACATGTTAATTTTGCAGAGTTTTGTAACTCAGAAATGTCTTGACTTATTTGCTTCAAAATTTCCACAACAAAAATAAATCATTGCTCGGCCTGAGGCAAAGCATGAGGATTTTCAGGTCAAGTGTTCAAAACAAAACCTGAAACCACACAATACTCACTTGGTTTGGGATTTTATTACATACTTGGAACTCAGACCAGGTTTCTTAAAAGTTCACTAAGTTTTATGAAATCTGTGCCAATTTATACTTTCACCTGAAAGTGACCTGAAATATGCAGGATGACCTGATTTTTCATATGATACCAGATAAAATGCAGCAATTCTAACTTTTACTTTCTTTTTGTATTCAGTGAAGCTCCAAAAACAAAGAAAAATGAAGGTTGTAATCCTACATGGATAGAAGCCAAAGGTAACCCACACACCCCTGCAAAGTAAAATCATTGAGAATAACAACTAGCTGGTATATGGTGATCTTTAGGGCTGTACAGTGGAAAAGACCAACCATTAATAACTTAAGTTGAATTAACAAACCCAGGCATACAGGAAAACAAAAAAAGATTTTTGAGGTTAAAAATGGGAAAATCTGGACTGAAATCTGGACCAGGAGTTTTTAGGCTGATAAAATTCAGGCATCTGGGGATTTTCTTTAGGCCCATCTTTATTTGCAATAATCAATTATTCTAATCCTCTGTCCCCATCCAAAAATAGCAAACAAAATCAGACCCTTCGTACTCTTTTAATGTAGGGTTTTTTTTGTTTTGTTAGACAATGGATAAATATAAATCATGTTGCTAAGATATTGCTTAGACATTTTTCAGACCTAAATATAATGTAGGAGGTCAGCTTTGTCTGCCTCAGACACTCCAAACAGATGAGAGGATTATTTTCACTCTTGTTCATCTGTCAAAATCCATTCTTCTTACATTTAGAATGCTCACTTATCATATTTTAGCATGTAGCTCTCAGTATTGCTTCTTCTATCGTTACTACTTTGATATGGGCATTCATTTGGAGCCTGGAATTACCTCTCCTGAACTGACAATCTTTCAGCAGCTGGTTTGTAGCTATTCCTGGTTTAGTCAGATCTATGCTATCAGGTTTTAAGCAGAATAGTGTCTTTTATTAAATACTCCAATAAACATAATCAGAGGTGGCTCTAGGTATTTTGCCGCCCCAAGCACGGCAGGCAGGCTGCCTATGGCAGCTTGCCTGCAGGAGGTCCCCAGTCCCATGGATTCAGCGGCACGCCTGCGGGAGATCCGCCGAAGCTGCGGTACCAGCAACCTGCCTGCTGCCCTCGCAGCGACTGACAGAGCGCCCCCTGTGGCTTGCTGCCCCAAGCACGTGCTTGGCGCTGGTGCCTGGAGCTGCCCCTGAACATGATTGAACTGCATATACTATGGCTGTTAGAAATTCTATTATTATCTTTTATCTTTTGTCTCCTTGGAGTCCCACTCACTCAAACACCTATATGACTGACAACTGTTTGGCATTTTTGGTAGTTTTTTAAAAAAATATTAATTCTCCAACTATTACTTCAGGATTCTCTTAAAACAAGAGCCTAAGTCACTCACATGCTTTAGGAAATTTTACCTGCTGTCTACTTTTGCCTTTCAATTCATCCTCCTCCTGCTACCTGAACTGTTTTTCCTTAGCTGGAAACAACGAAGAGAGCCTGCCTCATGTGACTCTCTACCTCTCCACAAGCAATAGTGGTCCATGGATAAAATTGCTTGAAGCGGGTTGTGAAACTTCAGTAACTGAGACGAGCACCTCTTTAATCTTGTGACCTTGTTGTTTTGTTTTTGTTTTTACCTTCTTCTTCAGTGTGTGGGTACAGATCCCAGGATTATCGGGGTATATCTCATTTAATTACTTTCTTGCCGTTGTGGGGGACTCGAGCACTGATGTCCCTTGGACCCTCCTGTTCCCTGTCTGTGGCACGTAATAGTTAGTTTCCTGTAGGCTGTAATACTTTGGTCTTATTTCAGTTGTTGGATTTAGTGTGTGGGTGTTGGGTGATGTTGGTGGCCTGTGATGTACAGAAGATCAGACTAGATGATCTAGTAGTCCTTTCTGGCCTTAAACTCTATGACTCTAATCTGATATTGACAGTTTTTTCCTTTAATTTTGTTTTTATCTGGACTGTTATATTCTGCTCCCTTACATGCACCTCCATTATGGCTTTTCGGAAGGCAGAGGATCAACCAAAATGAGTTGACAAAATATTGATAGCGATGGGCTTAAACTAGATCTGAGTTTAAATTTCATGGAAGCTAAATTTAAGGAGTATTGGTCTGGGGTTTTGGCTCATCTTTACCATTAGTTCAGAGGCATATTAACAAACGGTATATCTCGTATTGTATGTGTAATGAAAATGTGTCCGTTGACGCCTTCATGAGAATGAGTCTTTGTCCAGCTAACTGGAAGAAAAGAGGTGTTGCCCCTTTAAGGGCTCCCTTCTAGTCAGTGAGGAGAAGGGGGAAGGCTTACATGAGTGGATGATAAGGGCAGGAAGCCAGTGGGGCCTGGTCACTGCATTGCTTTTCCTGCTGATTGGAAGAGTGTGTATGTATGTGGGGGGGTTATACCCCATGCAGCCCGGGAAGGCCGTCTTTACCAGTATTGGACTGGTAAGTTACACTGTGGGAGGTACAATCTATTATTTGACATCTTAACTTTGCATGCTGAGTGGTGTCCATGGGGTGCACATTTTGTATCAGGTAATCTGCTGCCATCTCCAGAATAGCAAAGCCCAGCCATTTTATAAGAGTTCATAAAGAGATGAGGGAGGCTTTGGGGGTTTCTGAATGAGTGTAACAGTTTCTTTTTGGAGAGAGGAATGGATTTTAGAGCAGATTTAAAGATTCATTCAGATACATCATGAGAAATAGGTTTTGAGTATTTTGCCAATGCAGGTGGTGTGCTCAGAAATGGCCCTCAGATTGGATACAAAGAGGAATAGTAAAGGACATAACATTCTTGAAATTCTTTCTCATATTGATAGTAATTACTATTTGAGACATTCTTTTGTTTGCAAAATTCATGTTTTTGAAGTGATGACACATGTTATCAATGGCGTATGTTATCAGTTACTAGTTCTCCAGATCGCCCAGGGAAGTGAGATTGATAAGGGCATTTATATTAGTGTTTAAATCTTAATATGTGTTTCTCTGCCAAGCATGTGTCCAGGATTCATAATGGCATAGCCAATGCATTGTCTCGATTTCAGACGGACACATTTTGGGACCTGACACTGGGGGCCAACAAAGAACTAGAGCAGATGTCAGTAACACTTTGGGACCTTGACTTATGATTGTTCTCAGGGAAGTACAGAAATCAGTAGCACCACGAACATTTAGGGCCCATCGCAGGAGATTTAATGATTTTGTGCAATTTCAGAGGAGGGAAGGCCTGTCAATGACATTGCCTATTCCGGAAGACCAGGTACTGCAATACGTGGGCTGGCAGCATCTACCATTTCTGGTTGCCTATCAGCCCTTACATCTGCCGGTAGGATGAGAGGTTAGCTAGATCCTTGTAGCAAAGGTTTTAGTGAGGAGGTTTCAGGACATGGGCCCTGGAGAAGATTCACATCGTCCCATCACTATTCAAACAAGCACTTAGAGATTTAGTGTAAGTTCTCATTTGCACAAAGGGCATTAAGAACTTATACAACGAGACCCATTGGAAAGGATTCATGGTGATGGAAAGCCCTTCACAACATACCAGTTAGTTACAGTTTTCAATAAGGGGCTTACAACGTTGGGGCTACCAGTGCATGAATTTGGTTCCTGATCTTTGCAGATAGCAGCTGCAATGATGGTGGCCCTGCTAGGGCTAGGGGCCACAGTGATTCGGGCAATTGAATGATGGCATTCAAGTACATATAGGATGTACATGAGATCCCAGGTAGAAAATCAGAGCAAATTTTCTTGTATTTCCACTTTCAGGATTATGCACATGGGCCAAGCAAGTGGTATTGTGGGCTTGCAGGCACAGTACTGTATACTGGATGCACTGACAGGGCCTTCATATCATTGGGCAGCTCGCATCTGGGTTTCAGGAGTGAGGCAATCCTGAGCTAGCATGAAAAGAAGGGTGATGCACTGTGTACACTGTTTGGTATCCTGGGAGTAGACACTGGAGGTATCTATAGTTCAGACTGGTTTTAAAAAAAGGAAGGAATCTGTGAATATCAAGGGTCCTGACGGGTGGGTGGGGAAAGGCAGTCAAGCATTTTGCTGGTGCCTCCTTTCGGCAGATGTTCAAGGCAAGTACTCAGTATGGAAGGAATATGGTTAGATAAAATGGACTGGAGTAAGGGGAGTGGTCCTATGTCTTATACAACAGGGAGCTGACCCCCTTGTTTTCGGAGCCCTGTTTAACGGAGCTGAAGAAGAGGGCTTGGGGCTCTTACATCTGGAGCACCAGAGAGCTGACACCCTCTCCCAAGCTGTCTATTTGTTTCCAGGTACAGGCAGATATTTTAAGTGAAAAAAGTGGCAGCCTAATTAAACCACATCCAATGCCTCTCGTCTTTCTTCCAGTGTGGATGAAAAATGCATAGCCTTTAAGAGAGAAGTGCTAGCAGAAACCAGATACAAAAATTGTAAGTGGGAGTGTAATCACTGTTCAGTTCCTGGGGATGGGGTCTTGTGGAATTGTTAGTTGTTTTGAAGGTTGTATTTTACAAAAAGGCTAAGTCCAACCATTTTCTATCTTAGGGCCTTATCTACGAGGCACTTATGACATGCATTATAGTCAATGGAAGTAGAGGGTGCTCAGAATTGCTCATGATCAGGTCATTACAGGGTGTAGTGCTCTGTTATTAATTCATCTGCAGTGTTATGGCATGTAAGTTGTCGTATATAATGCATTATTACAGTGCTATTTGATGTATTGTACTATGGAGCATATCAGTTTTGAAATGGAGTTTAGTCTGTCAGCATAATCCTTCCCTCTGAACTCAAATAAAACTGCACCAACCTTGGATCAAGGTGGCTTAGGGAACTTATGTGGTTTTAATGCCTCTGTCATGTTCTGTTTGTATTTATTGAACCTTTCACACTTGGATTCTATGGAATCTATTCTTCATACATGTGTATAAGCCCCTTTTGCGTCAACAGGAGTAAAGTATGCATACAGAGAAAAATCTCTCTATGGATCTTTAATTCCTCTATTTACTTAGTGCCCTTACATGCCTTGCTCTCCCTTCACATTTCCTATTGCTCACACATGTTTTGTGAGTTATTTGCAGCATCTTGGCTCACAAGGTGTTGTCACAATTTCCACTTATTCTCATTTATTTTTAGTTGCATAGCATCTCACAGAAACTTCAACTGCACAACCCAAAGAAGGTATTAAATGATGAGAGAGTCTTGTTTTTTCCCTGCCTGTTTTCTGTGTATTGCTGGAGTTACCCAAGCTTATTGTACTTGGCAACTTAGGAATAGTCCTAGGCTCACCATGCCAACATGGCAGTAGATGGCCTACCACGAGCCATCTCAAGTGATTTCAGGATCTACAGAGATATCAATATTTTGTTTTGTCATAATCAAAACATCTGTAGTGAGAGGTCAGAGCTCTGCTTTGCTCCTATCAGGGTAGGGAACCTTTTCCATTGGTGCACCTGTGGAGACGGTACATATTGTAATTCTTTCATTCTGTTCTTGAGCTCAGCCAGCTCATCATTCTGCCATCTTCAGCTGGCTATTCAGACCTCGGAGAACATATCATACTTTCATATAACTGGGAGTTTTTGTTAACTGGGGTTTGGATAATCAAGATAACGCTGCATGTTTGCATTAATAAAAATGCTTACAGCAATCTTTCCTCAATATCTGCTGTATTTTTTCCCATTATGTTAGAGGCTTATACCACTGGGCTTTCACCTTGCAAAATGACAGCCTCAAATCCTTCTGCAATTGCATTGACTAAAAGCTTGTTATTCTTGCTAGCCTGTGGGGGGTTTCCATTCTTCCCTGAAAAGTGCAAGCAGCATTTGCCACTGTCATATTTCCTATCACTGCAATGTGTTCTCATTTTCTCTGAGTCTAAGGGATCATTTTTACTGAGGGAACTATGGCACCATGTGCTACGGAAGGCTTCCTGATTTGAGAGTTCAGATTGTTACAACCAATTCCCCTGTTTCACCTCTGAAGTGACTTTTCTAGCCACAGTACCCTTTCCTTTTAGTGACATCTTGTCAGCCAGATACCCCTTGTGCTGTTTTCATGCTTGTTTTACATAGTCAGATATAATCCATGCCATTTCTTTGGGAAATAACATTCTAATCTTTAGAGGCGGTTTCACTGATATCAAGTAACTTTCACCATGGTGTTTTGTAATCAACCATGCTTTTTGCCAGCTGCTACATTTACCATCCAAGATAACTGAGATATGCAGAAACCTGTGATATGCAAAATATACTTTGAAATCTAGATCTCTCTTTCTAGTCTGTCTCAGTCCAGGCTGTCAGATAGGTGTGCTTCAGCCCATACTTTCCCCCCAGAAAACAGGAGACCCTTTTTTGATACAGATCTCTTGAGGATAGATGCTTGGCTATTTATTTAGAGAACTGAAAAAAGTAAAAAGTCCTTTCATAAAGGCCATGAATTGCTCTTGGATACTTACTCAAATAAGGCTAATAACTCACATATAAGCAAACAAATGCACCTCTACCTTGATATAATGCTGTCCTCAGGGGGGAAAAAATCTTACCGCTTTATAGGTGAAACCGAGTTATATCGAACTTGCTTTGATCCATTGAAGTGCACAGCCCTGCCCCCCCAGAGCACTGCTTTACCGCATTATATCCAAATTCGTGTTATATCGGGAGACATTATATCGAGGTAGCAATGTATATGTAGCAATCCTTCAGGAAATGGACAGTATTTACTTCTTCTAGTAGCAACAACCTTTCTAGGAACCTGTTCTTTTTATAGGTGCTTTTGAAAATTAAGAGGAGGACACTCACTCTGGGGTGAAATTCACTCTCCTAAGCTCATCTGTTACAGTGCCCAGCCTGCATTTCTTTAGCTTGGGCCATACCTCCCATACCCAATTAATGGGATACACTGCTTCATGGTAGTATAGTTTGACAGAAGGTAAGGTATCTGTTAAGGCCTGTGGTAACTCTCAAATTATGAAGAGGAAACAAGGGAGAAGCTGACCCCAACCTTTTACATTTGTTGTCACAAATTTCCCCCCATATTTGTGAGGAATTCATTGAACCTCTCATATAAGTTATCAGTTGGAGGATGGAAAACTGAGGTAGGAAACAATCTAATCTTCAGCAGTCTCATGCCAGCCATGTTACATGAGACATGAAGTTTATCTCTTATCCTGTGATCACCCTGACAGAGAGCTTGACTCAACTAAACATTTGAAATAACTCTTTGGCTACAGGCTGAACAGATACGGGCCTCAGAGAAATGGCCTCAGAATAATAAGCACCATAATCTGATATAACTAAAATATACTGGTGTCTTCTCACATTCTTTTCAAAAGGTCCAGCTGCATGCCTATCCCAGTTTGCCCAAACCAGATGTAGACAAAGACCATGGGAGTTAAGGGACATTCAAAGTTTTGTTTTTTTTAGAGACACTTGTTGGCACTCTGGACAGGAAGCAAAGAAAGTTGGCTGTCTCCTTGTACATCCCTTGCCAAGGACATCATATCCACTCATTTCAGTGAGAGTGATTGGCCTCCTGGGGGTGCCACTTTCTGTCCTCATTTTCTGGTGCCATCTGATTCACAGGGCAGAGCTCACTCCTCAATCTCTATTTGCCAAGCATGTTCCTGGTCTGCAGGAGCAAAACAAAATTTGCATTAAGTCCCAACTACTTGCATGTCCTTCCAGTTCTCCTGCCATTCTCCCACCCTCAGTCCAGACATGTCAGGCTAGAATCCTACCATTGCTTGTCTTGTGGATATGCCAGCTATTCTCCTTTCCAGAGTTGTGGTACGAGATGCATGTCTGACGCAAGAACATTGAATGACTTATTCAGCTGATAGCACTGGGAATACTCCCTAAGGGATATCTGTGCTGGGTGGAGAAATAATTTAAGAAATAAATTGCTTCAGCTCATATATTTTTATGAATCTCAGACTTTGTGGGGATTATGTGCATACTGTAAACTCACTCATTTTGTGTGTGGACTTTATTCCATCCTATGTAAATGTAATAGTGCACTAAATTCAACTTTTACTTTATTTCTAAGGGTTACTGCATCTTCGTATGGTTAAAGGATCAGAAGGGTTATACTAAGATTCATATCATTATGAAGGAGAATTTTTAAATAATCCTGTTCATTAAAATACTTTGGGTTTTTTTGCTTTATTTCCTGCATTTAGGCTGAGGAAACATTGAATTATCAGACATTTTAGACTGCCTTGCAAAGCAGGCACAAAGATCACTGCCTGACCTGCTAATTCAGAATTCCAATGCTTAATTAATTACTTATGTGATTAGAGTTTTGTCACATGAGTTTCTTTTGTGTCCACGTTTTAGACTATTCAGTTTTTGCGTGGAGCCAGCATTTATTAAGTACGGCCTTAAAAAGGCAAAATCAGTTTTGCCACAAGGATGAAAATAATATTTCTAAAAAGATTAGAATAGTGTAAGGATTGTGAAACTGCAGCCTGATGTCCCAGTTCTCATCCAGAAGAAGAGTCTGGGAGTCTGACAAAATCAGCGAGTCCTGTGGCACCTTAAAGACTAGCAGATGTATTGGAGCATAAGGTTTCATGGGTGAATACCTACTTCGTCAGACGCAGGTAGTGGAAATTTCCAGGGGCAGGTATATATATGCTAGCAAGCAAGCTAGAGATAACGAGGTTAGTTCACTCAGGGAGGGTGAGGCCCTCTTCTAGCAGTTGAGGTGTGAACACCAAGGGAGGAGAAACTGCTTTTGTAGTTGGCTAGCCATTCACAGTCTTTGTTTAATCCTGATCTGATGGTGTCAAATTTGCAAATAAACTGAAGTTCAGCAGTTTCTCTTTGAAGTCTGGTCCTGAAGTTTTTTTGCTGTAAAATGGCTCTCTTTACATCTTCTATTGTGTGGCCAGGAAGGCTGAAGTGTTCTCCTACAGGTTTTTGTATATTGCCATTCCTAATATCCGGGAGTCTGACAGTTATTACTAGGTGACCTCTGGGACAAAACCATACATAGCCTTCAAAAAGGCTTCAGATAGTAGGTATGCACAGATGTGAATAGTAAATACTAAGTATTGTGATTTATCATATTTGGGAGTCCAGATGTCAGAGGGCCAGATTGTCCAGATACTAGTATGATTACATCATTGTTATGGAACAATGGAGTTATCTGGGTCATGGGCTAGTGCAGATGGCTGAAATAGAATAACCATGACCAAGAAGTGAGGTTGGTGAGAGGCCAAGGTATAATGTGTCAAATGGAGGAAGGGTATAGAGATGCTGACATTACTGCTAGCTGTCATCATCACTCTGCTAGGATGTGTGCAGGAAAAGAAGCAGGATGAACTTCAGAGCTTTGGGAAGCTCCAGAAGCAAAACAGTTAGTGGAAAAAAATCTTTAAAGTTTGATATTTGCAGATTGAGATATGTAATGCCCAGTGGCCAAAGCAGGCTAGGAGGTAGTCAGAGCAGTAGTCAACTTTGTGTAGTAGCAGGGTGCAGGAACAATTTTTATAGTGGGGGAGCTGAGAGTCATTGAACCAAACTGTAAATCCTGTATATAATGGAAACTATTTCAAATGAGAGGATGTGGCAGTACCCCCAGCACCCCTAGTTCCAGCACCTATGTGCAGTAATCAAGTTTGTGGGGTTGGTTGGGCAGCCAGCAGGTCAATCCATGTCAGAGGCAATCCAGGACAATGGTTGGAGTTCTTTCAGGAGCCAATAGCTAGAAGATCCAATCCAAGGGGCTGGGTCAGTGGGTTGGACTGATGAGGTCAGACAAAGTGGCAAGTTGGGTCAGGGAGAGTAAAAAGGTAGAATCAGGCAAAGCAGCAAGGTACGGTGGTCTGGGAAGCCATCTGTAGGCACTGGTCTGTTGTTCATCTTCCTGTTGGGGCCTTTATATAGTCCAGGTACTCAATGAGAGTGCTGCTTGTCCATCCAGTCGGGATCTGGATGGGGCTGCTGTGGGCCATTAGGCCTTGAGCATTAAGGCTGTCGGTGAGGGGCACCATTTATATGTCCTGCTGTGGCTCAGCAGCTAAGGCTACTGACTATGGCCCTGAGTTAAATACTGCAGTCCTGACAAGTTGCCTGAAGATCATTGAATCTGTTTAGAGATTTCTTTTTCTTTGACTTCTGGGAAAAGGGACAAAAATGGTTTGAGAATGGTATTCCCATATTTCTGTGCCACACGCTATCTTAAATCTTTCATGCATCTGATGAAATGAGTATTCACCCACAAAAGCGCATGCTCCAATATGTCTGTTAGCCTATAAGGTGCCACAGGACTCTTTGCTGCTTTTACAGATCCAGAGTAAAACAGCTACCTCTATCTTTCTGTACAGCATGTGTTGCCTAAAAATAAAAATAAGTGAATAAGTATAGCTCACGGAACAAATAATAAAGGGAACAGTAACATAATTATCTAGCATATATTTGGGGATGTAAATGCCAAAGAAGGAGAGGATTAATGTCACCAAATATTCCAGGCTGAACCCAGCAGTTACTCATTTCCTCCAATGCAACTTATTTGTAATCGTGCTTTCCTGCACCACCACCTGCTTTGTATCATTCTTCATAGTCAAGATAAATGGCCTATCTTAATAGGTCTTCTCTATCTTCCCATCAATGCAGAATTGTTCTTCACAATATACCTTCATGTTATTTCAGCAGCCTTGTTTCAAATGAATGAAGAGAACAGGCTTCATCTACTTCCTCAGGGATACCAATAAAATGTGGGAGAGATCTCATTGTTATGAAGGTATAAATAGGTGAAGTTTGTTCTGTCCTGCCCTGAAGAAATTATATACACTCTATAAAATCAAAACGTAGTCCCTACCTGGGACTTTATTGATAACTTAAATAACAGTAACAGAATATAAACCACACTCAACTATTCCCTGAGATGCCGAGGATTAAGAACAAGTAAACTGATGTTGCAATATTCTTGCATTTGCATATTGAGGATTTGGCAAGAGTAGACATTGGCCCAGTAGCGTAGCTGGTGGGGTTCAGTGGAAACAGCCACTTCCCCTCAGGCTGGCAGGCACGGAAGCGGTGCCTGATGGCCGGCGCTGCCAGCCGCACAGCCAGAGAAGCCGCGGGGAGGCAGCCCGGCCTGGAAGAGGTCCCTGCCCGCCGGCGCTGCTGGCCACACGGCCAGAGGAGCTGCAAGGTGGCAGCGGCAGCCCGGTGCGGAAGCGGCACTGCTGGCCACATGGCCGGGGGAGCCACAGGGCTGCAGGCCGGCTCGGAAGCTGCGCCTGCCGCCCGGTGCAGCCAAACATTGGGACAGGAGCCGGGGACAGGAGGCAGCACAGGAGGGAAGGTGAGCGGGGGTGAGGAAATCCGGTCTGGGGGTGTGGCCAGAGAAGGAGCCAAGGGATGGCGCCTTTTTATGTTTTTTGCTCCCCCTACACTGAAAACCTGGCTACACCACTGCGTTGGCCTTGCATCATGTTTGACATACAAGATAATAGGTTTTTCGTAATTGTTGCAAACCCTGTTCACATGCAAACTATATTTCTATTTAATATTTGAATGATCCTATCACTGAATTCTAGGCTTCCTCTCTTTGCAGGGATGATAGAAACTCCACCCCACTAATACAGATAATGGTTGAGGAACAGTTTCCTGAGTCACCTTTATCTTCTCTCGTGTTTTTGATTAAACCCTATGATTCTGTACACCATATGCTCAGAAAAACAGAACCAAATGTCTCTACAGAATAAACCTCACCTTCCATGCAAATTAAAAATGTGACATCAAAGTTCAGCTCTGAAAGATTCATTAACGTTGAGAGAGTAGCAATTAACAGTGTGTCCAACATGGTTAGAATATATCACCGATAAAACTAATGAAAACTATGTTTTCCATGGTTTTGTGCCAATGTAATTGTTTTTACAGGTTTCCCATCAAGTTGGTTGCTGTTTTCTTCAAACACAAAAGCTGAACTTCATAAACAATTTTTTTTTTACCATGAATGTGTTTAAGATGTTTGTGTGTGTGTGTGGAAATGATACATTAACCCTGGAGCAAATATGTGACAATGTCATCCTGGGCCAAACTCAAGAATTTCTCTTAAAAGCTGAACAAAATCTCGGTTTTTGCATATGAATATTCTGAAACCAACAAATAACAGATTCACGCAGTTCCAGTTAAGGGTTCTTCAGAAGCAATTACTTAAAATAAAAAATAGAAACAAAAGCACAGTAAAAATCTAATATTTTCAACTGAAGATGCTTTTTAACAGCTTCCCACCTCTTCTAATCATTTTCAAATAAATCGATGGCATAATAAAGAAGTATTATTAGAATGATTTACCCTAATCAAGAATAACTTGTTGTTCATACCTCTCTAGTTTGGAGCTGGCTTGTTTAATTTATCTAAAAGTTCTGGGAAGAGCTCTGTGGTCAGCAGCTATACAATTTATGGGTGTGTTGGTTTTGCCTTTTTATCTTGTTAATGAAATCTGTTCCTGCAAAAGATGGGCCTGGTGATAACATCGAACCAATGTCAACCTAGATGTTAACTCAATTGGAGTTGATGAAGTTACTTCAGTGTGAGATCTGATTCTGGCCCCAGTGTCTTTTACTGCTTGATTGACATAGGGCTTCTTGTGCTGGACAACTACTTCCTATTACCGCTAAAACATTCAGGTTTTTCTATCACTGTACAATATGTTTAAATTCGCTGTCTATTTTGGTGTCTTGGTGCTCGTTTTTTTAATTTTGTGCATTTCAGATCTTTTAGCATGCATGGAAGTGGGAAAATCTAATTTCACTTGCCATGCAGTAGAAAGTCCAATTGATGTGCTGTCTTTCTCGCTAAGCTTTCAGTTATAAAACATATAATGCAGTTTCTAGTAAGGGATCTGCGTAGAGTTCCACATTCACAAGACTTTATAGCGTAACGCTGCCTGCAGAATAATGGTCAAGTTGCTGGTTTGTTTTTATTGTAAACACACTTTTCCCATGTGGTGATTTGATATGCACTGCATTAGTCTTGACATATTTTCAAGATTTATGTCAATTGTTCCCTCTCTATTCTTCAGTTAGAACATATAATAAATCTGGAGTGCTGCTGAAGTTGGTTTATGGAGCTGTGTCATAGAGCTTTCACGCCATGAATGTTGAATTGTTTACATTGATAATCTTCATTATTTATCCAACTTGAAAGAACACAGTAGTTGCCATTAAAAAAGCATTACCCATGGCTGCTGTATCTAAGATATCAAAGTCTCCCTGGAATTAGAAAAGGACATAATTGTGGTATCTCATATTCCACTGCCTGTTGATATTTTAAATGAGAATATTATATATAAAACTATTGTAGGATAGCTCACTTATTTTGGATAAAGGTCAGGCCAACACAAGGCCTATGAACAGGGCGTTAATTTCACCGGGTGAACAAACATTCTGAAAAAATCAGGAACTTCTGCAAATCTGAAACCTATTTTTGCTTGTCAGTGCACGACCACTTCGTTGAACCTACCAATTTATGAACAATGCTACAAATTCTTATGTTTCAGTAGATGAGACTATTTATATTAACCGTCTATATAAACAGATCTCTCTCTCTTTATATATCGCTGCTGTAACACCAAAGACTGCAAAGAGAATAGGTAGGAGTAAGAAGGAAGCAGGGCCATAGAGCAGACCCAACTCTTCAGTGGTAGTAAGAAACAACCTCTGAAGCAGCAAGTGCGCATCCCCTGTGTGTGGGGAGGTCAGGTAGGATGCCTTAGGGTTGCAACCCTCCAGGATTGTCCTGGAGTCTCAAGGAATTAAAGATAATACTATGTGATGAAACCTCCAGGAATATATCCAACCTAAATTGGCAACCTGAGGATGCCTCCTAGTACTCCAACTGAGGCAGCGCAACTCCACCATGCTCTGAGCTGTGCCTATATAGCACAACTAAGCGGTAAATTATTGAATCCCACTCTTGGATCCTGGACAGCACAGACACATTCTCTTTTCTGTATGCTGCAATGTGAAACTCTAATGTGTCAGAGTACTTTTATTCTAAACAACTGCAAGATTCTGACATGGTGGCTGTGTTAAGAATGTTACAAGTGAGGATGCTGCTTCAGATATCAATTGTGATAATTCACTATTGAGAACATGGTACTTTGAAAAACATTAATTCTACTGAAAGGTCTAATCTTACAGGCCTGAGTTAAATGAGATTTTTTTCAGAGCAAGGAACTCAGAACCCTTATATTGTCTACACTTCAGGGACTTTGATCTTTTATGTACTTCTACGAGCATAAATTCATAAGTGAATTCATGTTATTTCTATACTTTTCATTCTTTTAAGAAGCTGAAGTGCATGCACTGACGTCTGAATTAGCTGTCAGATCTAGGTAAGAAGGTAATCCAGAGGAACATGACCACAATTGATTTTAGATGCCTCTTTGTTTTATACTATCCATGATACCTTACATCTGCAGGTTCTCATTTTAAACCTTGAACTTTAATCTGAGACAGAGCTTTATTCAAGGCTCATTCTTTTTAACTGAACAAGGGATTTTATTTTCCCTGAAGTTTAATGTGATAGTTGTATATTTCCCATGTATTCCTGCTTCCCCACTACAGTTCAGTACTGTATTTTCAGAAGCTTAGCTCACAATAGCTATATTTTCCCCACCCCCAAATAACCTGTGGATGTGGATTTTTTTTTAGTTTCCTCCAGTATTGTATTCAGTGTTACTGTGGACAAAACTCACAACTGAGTGATAATTACAGTGCTCAGGTCTTAGCAGCTGTCTTGCACCACTGTCTACTGTCCAGTGCCTGATGTGCTCCTTAGCTCTGTCTGTCGATGATGTGAATGAGGTAAGTGATGCGAAGTGCACTAATACATAAAAGCTTTGATGCTCAGTGCTTTTCCAGCATCACACACTGTAATCATGTTATTACTTGGAAATATATTTTAATAATTGTATTTTCATATTATCGAAATGTGAAATGTAACTCGGGGGGAAAGATGAGATTTAATTTTTCCTTATTAGTTTCCTTCAAATACATTGCGTTGAAGTGCTCCTATCAGTATTTTGTAGGCTTTGGTCAAGGAATACATTTAGAATATTCTTGTGAGTACAAACAAAAATGAGCCATGGTAATTAAAATGCTTTTCCATCCATGATATCTTTCATATATTTATTTTTTCCAAGTTGATGTTTTACATTCCAGATAAGTTAAGAATTATTCAAAAATCCCATTTTCAATATGCTTTCACTTTTCACCTGTAATTGACTCATCAATATTAGCAACCAGATACAAAACCAATTTGGCGTATTGGGTTACTCATCTTCACTTCTTATTTAATTATTGATTAATACTGCCACTGACAGTAAAAGGTTCTCTTCGAAGTGCAATTACTGTGTTGTAGCCATGTCGCTTATAATTAAAATAATAGGTTTGAGTGGGAGACAGACAAGTATGTGAAACCTAATACATTAATATGTACAAAAAGCATAATTTGTAATAGCAGACATCATGATATACTTTATTACTGCAGAAAATGAACTCACCAGCTAAACTAATTACTTTGTGGCTTTTGCCATTTGCTGACCCTTTTTCATCATCCTCTCCACCCCTTGGGAAATATTGTTTCCTCTTCTAGAATCCAGTGTTGCTAGGGTTTTAGGATCCCAGAATGGCTGTTTGATTTTTTCCTTTGCAGTTCTGCTAGCATATTACATAGTTATTTACATAAAATGATGAAATTATGTAGTTTAAGAATAGGAACATCTTATAATCAGATATGCCATAACTTGTAGAGTGCAGGAGTTTGGACAGATAGATACCTGCTATCAGTCTGGATAGAGGTCACGTTCTTATATATAAAGAGGTATGAGCCATGAACCAAATACTGCAAGCTCAGAATAGGCTGCTGTACTCATTGTTTACTAGTGAGAATGCTCAGCTGTTCCCTGGAAAATTGTCCTTTTCAGGTCAGAAATTACTGCTTCCCTCACAGCAATGGACTCTCTGAAGGACTATATTTTAGGGGATGAGGTGACAGTCAGTCTTCCTCTCTACCACTTGGGTGACCCTATGTAACACAAGATCTTTTGCATCACAACCTACTTGGTTCTGCCAGTGATGAAAGCCATTTTGCCCTCTCTATTTGGGTCTCCCTCAGTTGATTCCAGTCTTCCAGGCTGCTTCTACACACAGAACACCTCCCTCAAGCTGATATACTATGTCACTGTCTTATTCATGTACCTCCTCATGACCTATATCTCCTACAAGAAAATAATCAATGAATAATCACTGATAAGTGAGCCTTTGGAGATAATTCACTCATACAAACCCTTTCCCTCACCCAAAAGAACAAACTGTTATGCCTCCCTTTGTGTGTTTGTTTCCTTTCAAACTGTGAATCGTCAGGGAGGTACGGGCAAGGCCTAGCACATTATGAATTCTCCTGCAACAATAATAATAATCATAATCATAGTAATGCTACTCAAACAATAGGCAGTGATACCCCTGTGTTGGTCTCTTATCAATTTAATAGGGATTTTTTACCATTAAAAAGAGAACAGTGGGATTTGGCAGAGGAATTTCTGGTTCCTGGTGACTTTACAGGGCCTTGGCGTGAACTTATGGGATCAGAAGAAAGGTATTAAATTGCACACTTTTAGCCTTTTGCATTGCCTCTCTTTTTATACATCTCCAGGTCAAACGCCCCTCTCTTTCTTCATCCACACGTTTATACATAGACAAACTTTTGGTTTGCCTTTTACACAGTTCCTCTTCCTCTGTCATGTACGCACACACACATACACTTTCTCTCCTTTTGGAATCACCTCTTCTGGCTAAGTTTGGGGGAATGTTACTGAACTAGTGTTCCCAAACCTGCTTTACAATCATCTGCAAGTTGTCTGTTTTTGTTACATTTCTCTTGATACTGAAGACTTTGCATTTCTGAATTTGGCCATCACATTTCTGAAGTTTGGCTTGCCA
Source organism: Chelonoidis abingdonii (assembly GCF_003597395.2). Lineage (NCBI taxonomy): Eukaryota > Metazoa > Chordata > Testudines > Testudinidae > Chelonoidis > Chelonoidis abingdonii. The sequence continues at coordinate 34,129,032 of NC_133769.1, forward strand.
TCTGCCCACGTGAGTTTTGAGATATCTAACCAGCTCTCCAGATCATCCAGTTTTCATTCTCCATCTTTGGTTTTACATCCTACTGAGGTTAAAGTATTCAGCATAACATCATTCTATCACAAATCATTTCCAGCATTTCTTTCATTGAGTGGAGAGGAGGAAGGATCTATGATGCATTTAGACCCACAAAGCTATCAAAGCTCCGAAGTGGGTATAATGCATTTTAAAACCTTTTTCTCCATTTAGTGCTTTAGCTAGACATTCTTGCCCTCCATGTAAGAATTTTGCCATATCAAATCAAGCCAATTCTGTATCCAGCAGTGGCCAGTATCAGACACTTCAGAGGAAAGTACAAATTGTCCATGATGAAAGACTATAGAATAGCATATTTACAGGGAAGGTTCTTCCTAACTTCTGGCAGTAAGAAGTTGATATATTTTCGAATAGTAGATAATATTCTTGTTGTTCATATAAATGCCGAATGTGTTTCTGAATCTCACTCAGTTCTTAGTCGCTAATGTCTTGTGGCAGTGAGTTCCAGAAGTTATTTATGCAGTCTATTTTTTTTAAATCACTTTAAATTCATTGGTTGTGCCAATATGAGCATTTGACTTGTCTTCTCTCTTCCATTCAGAACATTAGATCTCTCTTTCTCCTCTTGTCTCTTTCCCAAATAAGATAAATCTAATCTTTCTAACCTCTTCTCATTCAGTGAGAAAGCTTAACTTTTTTGTTGTGACTGATTCTACTAGTTTGGGAGAGTTTCCTTATACATATAACGGGGAATACTGCTGAGACCAGTATAAAGTGTCAGAACGGTGGGAAGAAATTTAAGATTGCCCACTGTGTCTTTCTACCTCCCTAATTGTTGACTTTCTTTGGACAATTTCTATTTCTGCTATCTCCTTTTTTGAGATGGGGTAATTAACATTCAACTGAGGGCCAGATCCTCAACTGGTTGGCATATCTCTACAGAACTTGATGGAGCCAGGCTGAACTACACCAGGTGAGGCTCTGGCTCTCCATATGTACCTTAATTTATACAATGCCATTACAGTATTTTTAGTTTCTCTATCACTTCTGTTACAGAAAGGGAGAATGAGAAACATTGAGGGGAGGGGACAATGGGCAGCCTTTTCCCATCTCAGATGATGAAAGCCTCAGTTTTTTGCTGACAATCTGATTACTCTGTCTCATTTGGCCCTTCAGCCTTTCTGGGATTAAGCCCTCTCTATACAAGGTCCACTACCCATTCTCTGCTTTCCACAGATGGCCACTGTACTGTATCTATCTATAGTGCCTCTTCTTTCTAGAGAGTACTAGCAACACACTAATGGGAAGGCTAAGAACTCACATGCAGTTTTGCAGGCAGATGACAGGAGCTCATTAGGGGAGCTGGTGGAAAGGGTAGTTAGATTGGATATTTCTGTGAGAAAAGCAGTAGGGTATGGGAAGAGGGAACACCTGTAGGAGAATTGCCCTATTTTAGAGCAGTATTCACCCAGGCCAGAAAGCATTATGTAGCTGAATTTCAGTTCAGTCAGAATTCCCAGCATGTACGCAGACTGGGAGGAGAACCTCTCAGTCTCCTGAGAAGCACATCTTTTCCTACTCACACCAGACTCCAATCCTACAAACAACTTCTAAGGAATTAAGTGCATTTTAACGGCATGACTTAATGTTTATAATGCACGGAGTACAGTATAGTATTTAGAATAAATTGCTAAGAGATTCATCTCAGGCAACTTTCAACATACTTCACGAGTACTTTAATTTTTTTACGAACTGGAAACTGCCTTTTATGTGAATGGGTGTATTTTTTTTTATCATGAAACATTGAGCTACCCCGAGATTTTATGTCAAAAGTCCTAACCCTAACTAGCATATTAAAATATTATATTTTTAAAAATCCAGCATCCGTCAATATATAACTTATTTTATTGAAAATATACATTTGCCATTAGCCATTTTTAAGAACTACGTGTAATGGTACTGCAGTATGGCCCTCCAAAACTTACTGAAATAAAGCAACTATGTAACAGGAGCATCTGCCTGTTGAATACTCAGTCACAAGTACTTTCCACTGCTCCTGCTGGCAGGGGTCTTTGGAGAGAGATGACTAATCTATACTTGTGGCACTGTTTCAGAGCCACAAGATTTGTAACTGCATCATTGCCGAAAAGAGAAAAGACTTCCATTCTTTGATGCAGGAAATCAAGCATCTAGCTGAAAGTGGTGAAAAATAATGGAGCATAATTGGAGAACTTTTTAAGCAGGATTTCTGCTTTGTTGCATAGCAGCTGGTGCAACTGGAAAACACTGGCAAACAAAAGGTACCATTGCTTCTTACAGCTGTAGGGTAACAAGCAATTGATGTATGCATTCCCCAAGGAAAGAGAAAAGTCAATGCAGCAACTCTAGTACATATAAGTGGGGAAGTAATCATTAGAACTATTGACTCTGAAAAAACACCAGAAACATAAAAGGGAAAGTAATTTCACATGACATTACCTGCAAAGTAATGGCTAGCCAATGGTGACATGACTATAGGCTAATAGAACAGTCATAACCTTTTATTTGGATGCAAAATATAGTAACAACAAATGACTCGGAGGCTGAATTGCAGCCCCAAACTGTTTTTATTTAAATGGTTTACATGTAAGTTGCATAATAGGTGAGAAACTGAAGTCCTCTCATCAGCTACTGTAAATTGGCTTAGTTCCAGTGAAGACAGGGAAGCTGTGCCCATACAACCAGCTGAAGATCTGGCTCTGGAAAGAGGGGATTGTAGATTAGAGAGTATCAGAGGGGTAGCCGTGTTAGTCTGGATCTGTAAAAGCGGCAAAGAGTCCTGTGGCACCTTAAAGACTAACAGACTATTGGAGCATGAGCTATCATGGGTGAATACCCACTTCATCTACATGCATTTGATGAAATGGGTATTCACCCACGAAAGCTCATGCTCCAACTAGATTAAAGAGCAAATTTAAGCCATAAATACTATTGGAGCATTCAACCAATTGCATATATAGCTGCTGTATCTGTGCACACAAATGGGTGTTAGCCCCTGGAAAGTGGAGAGTTGTGTGCCTTTCACTTTGCATGTTCAGTTACCTGATCTGCACAAACTTGCATGATCTACACATATAAACACACGAGCAAAAATCCCACAACCATATTTTACTATTTGTTCTAATGTCAGAACAAATTCTTGAAGTGACCAGATATGGCAATCATGAGCAAGCTGGCATCTAGATTCATAGGCAAAGGCTAGGAGAACAGTTTACAAAGTCCCCTTTGAGATATATATCTATATCTATATCTATATCTATATTTATATCTATGTAATTACAGGTTGGTTTGACTAGGACACAGTGTCTTCATTTTGGGTCAATTTAATATCTTTTCTAAAAGTGTCCATGTTTTACTAAGGATCACGTTAAGTTACTGTGCTGCACAAGATATGGCTGTTGGAACAAAATATGCACTTTGGTTAAAACAGAGATCTGTTGCCACCAGCTTTTTAACACAATAGCTGAGTATTTGTTCTTCTGAACTATTCTGCAGCTCTGTCAAGTTTAGTAGTTGAGGCTTGGGTACCTGACAGACTGCTGATAGAGTAATAACCAGTTTTTAAAAGTCTATGTACATTTGATTATCTCAGTCTAATTCCTGACACCTATCTTTGTAAGAATGTTATTTATTTAATTATTAACATTTGTGCTTACAAGCTTTCTTTTAAGATTTTTCCAAATCTCTTAAAAGCATGTTAGCAGTTATACAAATTGTGCTCTGTAAGCAAATCTTTAGGGAAGGATTAGGTTGGCTTTTCACACTTTCTCCTGACTTTGTTAACCGACATCTTTTGTGAATAACACAAAGAACAAGTGCATTAAATCTCAAAAGACAATTTCGTTTCAACCTCACATTTAACATTCTTTTTAAAAAATCTCATTCCTGCTGCTTCATGCTGCTTTCTGTGATAGCAAGATTGAATTTTGCTACAATTCAGAACATGTAATATCTGAGGCAATAATACTCAAATGATCATGTTTAATATAAACCTTCATAGAATGTAACTGTTTTCAGAAGCTAAACACTATAAATCCTAAGTGACAGTGACCATAAATGGGATAGAAGATGGGATTTCTGTCATTCTCTGAGGGATATTATAGAATTAATCTTAGTCGTCTTTGAAGCACATGCTTTTGTTTTGATGTGCTTAATACTAAACCTTTGTTGGCAAGGATTTATATGCATGTATAGTTATTTGGTAGCTGCTAACTTAGCAAATATATGTAGTTTCAAAGGCTGTAGTCAAGAAGTATTTTGTGAGAGACATGACTTTATAAATTACTTATTCATCTTTTAAAATATTTTTTCCAAAATGATTTTTTTGTGAGAACAACTTGCTTGACTCCTCTTGTTTTTAATTCTTTATTTTTGCCTTCATATTCAAATAATGTATTTTGTGTAGACATGATTGCAGATGTAAATAGAAATATTAAAAATAAGAGAAATTAAGGGCCAGATTGTACTGGCTTTGATCATTGTCAATGGGACTGCTTGCACAGTAAAGTACTACTCACGATCAGCATGAAAGTCAGAAGAAAGTGCTTTATTCTTTAAGAATTATACACATCACTTCCTAATACTGTAATCTACTTCACAGTTGCTAGTTAAGAGAGGATGGGATGGACAGCTGAGTCAGTGTTGAAATACTATAGCTAAGAAATACTCACTGAAGTAGAAAAAACATATATGAAATTATGGACCAGAAGTGAAAGGAAGTGACAGTGATACTGAGAGCCAATACTACTTTCTAAAAGCTGGGGCATCTGAATTTTCCTCCTAATGCAGGTAAAAATGAAACTAAATGGTATCATTCAATGACATTTTTAAATAAGGAGCTTATAAGAAGGTTGCTTTGTTAGTTAAATGTGTAAATTCACTCAGTAACTCTGGTAAACTACATTCTGTTTTAATTAATGCCTTTTAGACTGAAAGACCTTAACCATAAATCAGTTGGTACAGTCCAATTCACTGTAGTGCAAAACTACACATTACTTCTTCTATGCTGTGTCTTAAAAAGAGTAAAGGAGCAATTTGAACCATCATTTACATGCAGTAAATCACAGTCAATTTATGCAAAGAACACACTGCAATTAAAATAACTTTAAATATTAAATAGCCATTCAGATAACAATTGTATTAAATCTAGTTTTTCTCTCTCTCTGTCTTTCATTCTGCTGCCACGACTGGGTGGTTTTGGAGAGTACAATAACTTTTCCCCACTCCAGTCAGGAAGATACCTAGCACAAGAAGCCTAAAAAAATGCAGAAAGACATCTAGACTCCACTACATGGCAGCCAAATCCAAGGGGCTCAGTAGGGCATGTGAGCCCCAGCTAGGGCAAGCTGAGCCCAAGGCCCCCCAGCAGAGTCCAGAGAGCATACATGATTATATTTTGAACATTAGAACCATGTACTGTGAGTGGAATCTCATTCTGGTGTCTCAGGCAAGCACTTTCTTTATGGGTGGACCTTGATTTGTGGATGGAGCTTGGAAGAACACCGCAGGTCTTTTTATTTTTCATTTTGACGTCTTTTTTACCCACTGTCATACTCTCAAACACTGACTTGTCATAAGCTGGCTGCTTTCTGGAGATAAATGGCTACAGATACTGAAACCTCTTTGTTTTGTTCTTTACTGCTTGTTTGTATTTAATTTATTCTGTATCTTGCTGTTTCCCTAAGTCAAAGTTTGTAACATTTCTTCAGGGCACAGTGTTTTGGTAAAATGTACCAAGGTGGTGAAACTGAACCTATTCATTAGTTCAAATGGGGGGGGAGGGAGGAGGGAAAGTAAGTTGCCACAACTTGACTTCTTGAAGTCTTTACAGTCTCTTAAAAAAAAATCCCAACTGAATGGGCATCCATTGTCTTAGTTTACTTTCAGTTTGTGATTAGGTTGCAAAAAGAGGTCTCTAAATGCAGCTGATCCTTGAGAATATACCTTGCCCTTAAACTATGTCAGGAAACAAAAAAAAGTCTGTTCTTGTGTTAACATAACAAAACTAACAGGAAAGGTTGGATTATGTTTTCCTAACCAAGTCATGGACACCTGTATTATAACATCTCCGATGACATTGGTTTATATGGAAGTGGTTCCTCATACTTTCTTGTCTTCATAGAGAAATGCCTGAGAGAGATAACACTCTGAGACATAAAGGAGCGACAAAAAATAAAAAATAAAATAAAAAAAGAGATTTCTAAAACTGAGCCATCCTAATATACACGGCAGCTTGACAGAGTGTGAAATGGTGGTTGTAAAAAACCAATACACTCCATATCACCCAGCATTACAGCCTGAGAAAAAGAGCAACATTACGGACTTGATACATTGACTCATGATTCCATTCTCTGTGTTTTCTGGGAAATTTTGCCATTATATTCATGTCTGCAGTGCACCCATGTCTCTATATTCCTCACTGAGGATTCTTCAAGCACACTCTTGCAGAGACTTAAGGAGATGTGCACAGAAGTGTATCAAACAATATTATCCAAGCAGAGGGTCATCATGTTTTTCATTATAACACATGTTGAACAAGTGGTCAGTTTACATTTGAGATAATCTTAAAGTCATACAGCTCAATTGTACAGTAAAATTTTTGCATTCAACCTAGTGCAGAAATAGAAAAAAAATGGAAGGTGTTCTCCCTGATAACCAAGTCTTTCAATATTTACCATTACAAAACACAAGATATCAATTCCCCAAATAAAAATGTAACCGTTATGGAAGAATGCAGAGAGGAAGCAAGGCTGGAAGAACTAATAATGCTAAACGTCCAACATTTTTTTTTAAAAGAGGCATAGAACTGTAGGAATGGAAGGGACCTCAAGAGGTCACCTAGTCCATCCCCCGCATGCTGAGGCAGGATTAAATGTATCTAGAACATCCTTAAGAGACAAGGTGGGTGAGGTAATATCTTTTATTGGATCTGTTGGTGAGAGAGACAAGCTTTCAAAGTGCTCTTCTTCAGGACATCCCTGACAGATGTGTATATGAAAGGGAGAGGGATTTATAGCATCAAACAATGTTAGCATGCTCTTTCCATCCCATTAAGGTGGCTATAGAAACAGCAGGGCTGAGTTTTCAAAAGCAGTGCAGGGGATTTAGCCACACATCTCCCACTGATTTTAATACCAGATGTGTAGCTAACCTCCTGCACAACTTTGAAAATCTCAACCAAGATAGTTTAAAATCTTGCTTCTGAATTATTATGAAAGTTCTGCCTGATTACTGAAATGATGAAGGTATATTCATACACAGAAACATCTACTGGCAATTTGAGTCCAAAAGAAACAAGGATCCTACTAAATAATTCACCAGGCACCCTACTAGCCAAAAGCTGTGGCCCATTATTGGCATTTGTTTCTTTGGTCTGTGCACTTGCCTCCATGCCTGTTTGCCACATCATTGATGAGTGAGGTCTGATTCACAAATTTTCTTAAGCATGTGGTTGTCATGGCTACATGGTTAGCTGCAATTCTGTCCACACTCCAGTCTCTCTGAGTGCACCCCCTCATGTGTCAGGCCTCATGTCTTTACCTCTCGTGGGACAGAATCACACTGTTCTATGGCTCTGAGACTGGACACTGGCTACAAGATCCTGTGTGCCCACTGTGTTTACCCTAGCAGGTCTTACTGGGTTCAGCACATGAGGTTCTTTCTTTAGGTGTACGTGAATACCAGGACCAGACAGCCTTCTTAAACCAAAGTATTGCTTCATCTGAACAGTAGGAATAAAACATAACATAAGAGAAAAAGGATTTTAAAACAGTCAATACAATTGGCTAGTTTATCAAAAGTCCCATCATTTTGTGATGGTAACTCAGACACTACTAGCTTCTTCTGACACCTCTGCAGTGTCTGTGTGTTTCTCTGTCTGAACAGCTTCTCACAACAACTTCTTCACCTCTGGACAGACAGTGTCTTTTTCAAAGGTTTATAGTCCTTTGGGCCTCCAGCACAGGCTAAACATGCTTTGTAACTTGGCTGGAAAGTGGAGGTAGGATCTTCACAGTTAATAACTCAGACATTGTCTCTTAATCACTCTGAAGAGTTTATCAGGAAGTGACTTATCTGGAGTTGTTTTGCTTTCTGCTTCTTTTTCTGACAACTTCCTGTTGTACTAAGCCAACATATTAATACAGTAAATATCCCAATAATCATGTCACATACAGAATTCATTAACTGTTATAGCACATCCAAGCATTCATCACAGTGCTTACCTTTAAGCATGTAATTAAGTGTTTCCCTGAATCTGGGCCAAATCAGTACATTTCTGCGCTTTGCATACTGTATATGTTTTGTGCTTTCTGATGGAGATTTTTTTCCCCCTTAATCTAGAATAAAAAACTGGATGTATGTGTTGCCTTTGTACATGGACTACATAAGACAAATAATATTACTTTTTCAGAAAGAAGACTGCATTCATAGACCTAGAAATCTGAAAGTGATAAAACCCTTATTTCAGATATATGCCCAGATTTTAAGTGCCTAAATCCCTTTTTAAAATGATAGGCTCCTAAATCAGCTAGGCATTACAATGCTGAGCTCAGCAATGCCTAAATACTTTTAAAAATCAGAGCCAAAGTCCCCAGCTTATTCATCATGATAAGAAATTCTTCTCTTTTGCACTTTCTGACTGCTGCGTTTAGAAAATGGATATTGTTTTCTCATTTTAGTGTAATCTTGCTAATCAATATGTAAGTCACATAACAAATGGTCTTTGATTAAAGGTAATACATGCTTCTGATTGCATGTTGTAAAATCTGTATGTTATAAGATATGGTATTAGTCTCCATTATCGCCACCAGACTTGAATCTTTTCATTATATATTTAAAAGCCAGTATGAACAGTCTTAGGATCTGAGACAGAAACTATGTTAATCCATTTTTGCCTAAGGTACAAAATGATCTTTGGTAGCTGCTGCTTTGCAGTGCTGTCCTTAATATCAAGGATGCTTCAGCTAGTCCCAAGTGAAAAGAAAACCAAACCAAATAATAAACTCTTCTGTAGCATGGCAATGTTTAAAAAAAGTTACACTGTATTCTGAAATGAAGACCATTTGATCCTTGAGCACAAATTAAGTGTTCACTGAGATATGAATGTATTTCCTCTCTGTGAATGTATGTACGTAGACACCCCACCCCTACATGTAATGGAGACACTGTGAGTGGTAGATACATGAGTGCATAAATTATTGTAGTTACAACTGTTAGAGGGCTTTCCCTTCACCCTCTCCCCCAGTTCTTGTCATGCAGACAGAAATCAGAAGACCAGAAATCCAAAGTGTAGACAATGCTATGTTTATTCGGGTTAGTTTCCAGCAAACATGTGTTTCATAACTCTGACGCTGCAGAGCCTTGTTTCCCAGTGTCTCGTCCCCCCGTCCTCAGGAAGCATAATTATACCTGAAATACAGGCCCACAGTTCCACCCCTTACAACTTAGGCTCATGTTCCATTTTGGGTCTTCATTCCACCTCTTCTGTACCCCATGGGAAGGGTAAGGAGTGAGGTTGTTGTCATAAACAGATAGCTAAGGGTTAATGTCTCTTTCACCTGGAAAAGGTTAACAAACAACACCTGACCAGAGGACCAATCAGGAAACAAGATACTTTCAAATCTCAAGGGAGGGAAACCTTTGTGTTTTTTGGGTTTTGCTTTGTTCTGTCTAGGCTCTGAGAGTGACCACACATACCTACAGGCTCTCTAATCTTCTATTCCAATTTTGTAAGTACAAAGGTGGAAAGACAGTTTAGTCTTTTTAATTGTTTTTCTGTATTTGCAACTGTGTATCTGGCTGGTGGAGTTTTACTGTGTATTTGGGTGAAAGTATTTTAAATTGTATTTCTGCTGGAGAAAGCTTTCTTTCTATTGTCTATAAGCTGAAAACCACTGTAATATTACATCTTGGAATTACAGAGATTTCTTTCTGCAAAAAAAAAGTTGTGCTCTGCAGAGTCAGGGCCAGGCATTTCTTTGATCTTTTAGTATTTTATACCTCCCCATAACCACTTTGCCTGGCTGCTAGATTTTGCCTTGAGACAGGAGTTGAGACAATCTCAAAGTGCTCTGAATAACACCTTAATTGCTTTTATCTTTTCCCATTGCACTAACAAATCCATCTGACTAGGCAGAAGCAACATCACAGTGTCTGTGTCCTTTGTTTACACATAAGAGTATCAAAAAGTCAAACTCAAAATTCTGTCCCAGGCTAACAAACAGACCTACCAACAGCCACACTATTAATCAGTCCAATATGTTGCTGGTCTCCCTGTTGCTATATACAAAATACAGCTCTTTGCTAAAATGTCCATCTCCATTGAAAGATCATGGGACCTTTAAATGGGAAAGTGAAGGCAATGACAAAACTTCCATTGATTTCAATGGCTGCAGGATTAGGTAGAATGTTTTCATGAGTTAAGCAAACTAGTTTGTGATTTCAAGTGAATGTTTTGGTTGTTTTATAATGAAACACAATTCTTTTCACTGTGAACATGCAGTAGTTTCCACTTTCCTCCCCAAAAAGGGAGTTTTCCCCAGCAGCATACAATGCCAAGCATACTGTGTATGGTGTGATACAGCATAGCCAGAGGGCAGCAGGAGAGGGTTAGAAGGGAGCCTTATTCCCTGTAAGGGGAAGAATGTTTGCTATAGATTAACTAGAGCACCTGAAGCCAATTAGAGCACCTGCAGTCAGTCACATGATAAAAACCCCTGCTTCAATCAGACAGTGTGGGAGTTGGAGCAGAAAGGATTGGTGTTGGAGCAGAGAACAGTTTGGAGGAGTTGGAGCAGAAAGGATTGGTACTGGAGCAGAGAACAGTTTGAAGAGAACCAGAGGACAGTTTGGAGAAGTGCTGTGGTGGGCTAAGAAGTCCAAGACCCCAGGTAAAGGGCACCTGGCTTCTGCAGAGGGAGGGCAGGAAGCCTGCCACAAGCTGAAGGGCAGGAGAGGGAAGTAGCCCAGGGGAAGGAACTGCCAGTTCAAGTGGTTCACCACTATCCTCAGGGCCCCTGGGCTGGGACCTGGAGTAGAGGGTGGGCCCAGGTTCCTCCCTCTCCACTCCCCTCCTCAAGGACACTAGTGGGGCAATTAATATTCCAATTCAGGGGCAAGAAATGGCACCCTAACCCCCCCCAAAGAAGAGAGAGCACGAGACTCATAATAGTGCTGGCAATTTGCCACATGTGGTTTCAGAGGTGGGATTTGCATGCTGGGGACTTAAACCAGGATTAGGCAAAACCCTCTTGTCCTTAAGATGGACGACATGGTCAAGGCCGTAGTACAAGCCAACGCGGCCCAGAAGGAGGCTACCCGGGTCCAAGCAACCGCCCAACAGGAGGTGACTCGGATGCAGCAGAAGACTAATCATCTGTTGATGAGTCAGGCTGCCCAGGACTGAGCCCTGCTGAAAGACCTGGTGAACCAGGTGAAGGCTCTTATGCAACTGAACCGCAACTGTGAAGGAACCCGGACCATATGGGCCAGCCATTGCCTACAGAAAATGACAGGGGAGGATGATGTGGAGGCATATCTCCTAGCTTTTGAAAGAGCAGCTCTGCAGGAGGCCTGGCCCCGAGCTCAGTGGTCTGGTATCCTTGCCCCATTCCTATGTGGGGAGGCCCAGAAGGTCTACTACAATATGGCTGCAGAGACTGCAGCAGATTACTCCCAGCTGAAGGCAGAGATCCTGGCCAGATCTGGAGTAACGATGGCATTGTGAGCCCAGAGGTTCCATGAGTGGCAGTATACAGAGGACAAGACACCCCAATCGCAATTGTTTGACCTGATCCACCTGGCCCAGAAATGGCTGCGCCCTGAGGCCCTCAGCTCTGAGATGATGATGGAGGTCCTGGTACTGGACCGGTATATGAGGGGGTTACCACCAAGTCTCCGGGCTTGGGTTGGCCAGAATGACCCCTCCACCTATGATGAGTTGGTCTCCCTTGTGGAAAGACAGCTGGCAGCCCGCAAACTGTTCCAGACCCCAGGCAGGGAGACACGGCAATCCAGGAAGCCAACCCCAAACCCAAGGCCCTGGACTGTTGAGAAGTATAGGAGAACTGTAACAGGGAGGAAAGACACCGAGGAATGGCCTGAGGCCAAGAAGGGACCTGAGGGTTTGAGAAGAGAGGTTGGCAGCTGGCCAAATAGCCCCAGGCAGAGGGTGACAACCGGAATAATGGGGCGGTGTTATGAGTGTGGAGAATTGGGGCATATAGCAGCCCAATGGCCCAACAGGGAAGAACCTATGCAGTGTAATCTGGGCGATTACAGGGAGCAGTGTGGCCTAATCGGCCTGGTAGGGGTCACAATAAGCTCACATGTGTATACAAGATCAGTAAAAATGAATGGTATTAAGACCATAGCATTAATAGATTCTGGGAGTGCTGTCACGCTGGTCTCAGGGAAATTGATGCGGCGAGACCAACTAAACCTGGGCCAAAAACACAGGGGTAACGTACGTTCATGGCACCGTGAATTTTTACCCCACAATCCTGGTGCAGATTGAGATCCAGGGGAATACTACCAGCGTGACTGCAGGGGTGATCCCCAAGCTCCCCTACCCTCTTTTAATTGGTAGGGACTTCTCCGGGTTTGAGACCTTACTTACCCCAATAAAGCCAGGGGAAGGTAGCAACCCCCAGGCTGAGACGGAGCCACCTACAGATAGCCTCACCCCAATGTTTGCTGAATTTGCTCCAGAGTTGTTCTCATCCCCTGGGAAACCCCGAAAGTCTAGGCAAGAAAGGAGGGCAGATAAAAGATTAGGGACGAGGATTCTAGCAGAGAATCAAAAAACTTCCCTTGTGGGTAGGTGAACCCGCTCAGGAGACCAGGAGGTAATTCAGGCCAGGGAGGACTCAGAGGCGGTTCCTAGCCCAAGTGGGAGTAACCCCGGGGGAAGAGTAGAAATAGACCCCCTATAATTAGGTCAGATTGGTACTGCACGTCAGAATTTTGGGCAGGACCAGGCCAATGATCCGCTATATGCGAATGTGAGGGAGGAGGTAGTGGAAGTAAATGGTGTACCTGTGGAAGGAAAGATTAAAGGCCCAAGGCCATATTATGTGCTCAAACGCGATCTCTTGTACAGGATAGAGCAAATACGAGGGGAAGAAGTAGAGCAACTCTTAGTCCCACAGAAACACACAAAGGCAGTACTAGAGTTAGCTCACAGTCATCTATTTGGGGGACATCTAGGAGTAGACAATACACTGGATAGAGACTTAAGAAGGTTTTACTGGCCAGGGATACGCGAAGAAGTCCAGCACTATTGTGCCTCCTGCCCTGAATGCCAGTTGCATAGCCCCCGACCTTACTTGCGGGCCCCATTAGTACCTTTGCCTATTATTGAAGTCCCTTTCAAGAGGATAGCCATGGACATAGTGGGTCCACTGGAAAGATCATCATGGCGCCACCGAAACGTACTAGTCATCCTTAACTGCGCCACGCGGTATCCAGAGGCCATCCCTTTAAGAAACCCCACATCCAAGGCAATAGCAAAAGAGCTACTACAGGTTTTTGCCAGAGTGGGCATCCCTAAGGAGATCCTGACAGACCAAGGAATCCCATTCATGTCAAAATTAATGAAGGACTTATGCCCTACTCCGCATCCAGGCCATACGGCCCTCAGTCTACTATCCACAAACGGACTGGTCGAGCGGTTTAATCATACCCTTAAAAGTATGATCCGGAAGGTGGTAGCACAGGATGGAAAAGACTAGGATACTCTTCTACCATATCTAATGTTTGTTATACGGGAAGTCTCCCAGGCGTCGACTGGTTTCTCTCCCTTTGAACTACTATACAGATGCCACCCATGCAGGATATTAGATATCGCCAAGGAAGATTGGGAAGAACAACCCAACCCAGGAAACAATGTCACTGAGCATGTGACACAGATAAGAGAGCGAATAACTCGAGTAATCCCTATAGTATGAGAACATTTGGAAAAAGCACAAGATGCCCAGCGGACCTATTATAACCGTCGGGCAAAAGTACGGAGATTTCAGCCAGGGGAATGGGTGATGGTGCTAGTGCCGACAGCAGAAAGCAAACTCCTAGCCAGCTGGCATGGACCACATGAGATAGTGGAAACCATTGGGGAGGTGGACTATAAGGTTAGACAACCAGATAGCCGAAAGCCAGAGCAAATCTACCACATCAACTTACTGAAGCCCTGGCGAGACCAAGAGACGTGTCTGGTCATTCAAGAAGCTCCACCCCAGACAAACAACCCACAGGGGCAGGTAAAGATATCTCCTGAATTAACTCCAGAACAATGAACAGAGGTCATTGAGATGATCCACCGGAACCAGGACATGTTCTGTACACAGCCAGGCCATACGACGCTGGTCCAACATCATATTGTCACCAGCCCCGGAGTAAGGGTGACAATAAGACCATACTGAATACTGGAAGCTAAAAGGGAAGAAATTAGGATGGAAGTGAAGAAGATGCTGGAACTCGGGGTTATTGAAGAATCTCACAGTCAGTGGTCCAGTCTGATCGTCCTAGTCCCCAAGCCTGATGGCACCCTGAGGTTTTGCAGTGACTTCTGGAAATTGAATGAAGTATCTCAATTCAATTCCTATCCAATACCATGAATTGATGAGCTAGTTGATCAGTTAGGCAAGGCCTGATACCTAACCACTCTGGATCTGACCAAAGGATATTGGCAATTCCCTGGCCAAGAATGCCAAGGAAAAGACTGCCTTCTCTATACCCGATGGCCTGGTTCAATACACTGTCCTCCCTTTTGGACTCCAGGGGCCCCTGCACATTCCAACGACTTATGGATAAATGACTGCGACCCCATGCCAAGTATGCCACCGCCTATCTAGAAGACACAGTTATCCATAGCCCTGACTGGGAAACACACCTAGGAAAAGTAGAAGCAGTGCTAGTGCCCTGCGGAAGGCCAGCCTCACTGCTAACCCTCTCATGTGTGTGTTAGGACTAGTTGAGGCCAATACCTCGAGTATGTAGTAGGGAGAAGTTTGGTGAACCCCAATGGAACAAGTGGAGGCAATATAAGGTTGACCTTCACCTGTGTGCAAAAAGCAGGTCAGAGCATTTCTAGGGTGTCATAAATAGATAGCTAAGGGTTAATGTTTCTTTCACCTGTAGAGGGTTAACAAAGAGAACAAGACACCTGACCAGAGGCACCAATTAGGAAACCGGGATTTTTCAAAGCTCAGGGGAGGATTTTTTGGGTCTGTGTCTTTTGTCTGTCTCTCGACTATGGGAGGCTTCTTCTATCTTCAGCTTCTATCTTCAGTTTCAAAGTTGTGAGTACAAGGTAGCAAAACAATAGGCTTTTTATGTTTTGTTTGTTATTTCAACTGGTGTAGTTTGCTGGAATGTTTTATATGTATCTCTTTTGAATAAGTTGTTCTTCATATTTTTCTTTTAATAATAGCCCTGTGTATGTCAACTTGATGCAAGAGATGTTCATGTGTTTTTTTTTCTTTTTTATAAAGCTTTCTTTTTAAGACTTGTTTGAGTTTTTCTCTCTGGGTAGGCTAAGGAACGAAAGGAAGGATTCTTCTTGTGTTAGATCTACGGAGGGTAGAGCTCTGCAGCACCAGGGAATTTGTGGAGGGGAAGAGAGATAGAATCATTTCTGTTTCCTTGTATTGGGGTTTGTCTCTTTGTAGAAGAGATGAGACATGCTTCTTGGTATTGTGATGTAAAGAGATTGCATCAGTAACTCTCAGGTTAGCCCAGAGAGGAATTTCTGGGGGGGAGAGAGAGGGGGAAGGAAGTGGGTTATTTCCCTTTGTTGTGGAGACTCAGAGTCTCTGAGTCTTGTGGTCCCTCCAGGGAGTTTGGGGAGACCAGAGGAGCCAAAACCCTGGAATTTTTGAATGGTGGCAGCGAGATCAATCTGAGCTGGTAATAAAGCTTAGAGGCGTCATGCCTAGCTTCTCAGGTTTGAACGCTAAGGTTCAAATCGGAGTAGGAAAGCTACGACATAGGGATAGTAGGATACTATCAGAGATTCATCCCTCATTTCGCCACAAGAGCAGGGCCATTGACGGGTCTGATAAAAGCTCGGGGCCCCGAGATAGTAAAGTGGACTGATATGACAGAAGAAGCATTTGCAGATTTAAAGACAGCCCTATGTTGCCATCCAGTACTCATAGCCCAGACTTCGAGAAAGAATTTATCCTACAAACAGATGCCTTGGAGGTGGGGCTAGGAGCCGTCCTTTCACGATGGTAGGGGAGGAGGAACACACAATCTTGTTCCAGTCGACACTCCTCCCAGGGAACAGAAGTACTCTGTGTTGAAAAGGAATGTCTGGCGGTAAAAGGCTATGGAGACTCTCCGCTACTACCTACTGGGTGGCGGTTACCCTAGTGACAGACCATGCCCCACTCCAGTGGATGCACAGGAACAAGGAAAGAATTGCAAGAGTGACTAGGTGGTTCCTATCCCTGCAGCTTCTTTCTGGGTACAGCATAGGGCTGGAAGCCAACATGGCACGTTGGTGGCCCCATCGCGACAGCACTGCTCTCGTCCCAAGTAGCCCAACCCATGGTGTGAGTGGGGTGGGGAGCAAATGTGAACAGGCTCAAGGCTCATGAATGGCCTGCATAAGGGTTAAGGGCGTTCCACATGAAGGAGATGTGCTAAGAAGGACAGACCGACAGATCAGGCGCAGCCTGTGAGTGACATCGATTATTAGCTATGAGCCGATACAGTCTACAAGACAGTAGGGGTTTTGACAACGACGAACCGAACATTACGAGAGTCTAGACACACAAATCGAATAACTCTAGAAACGTGGGGAGATATGTGATACAGTATGGCCAGAGGCCAGCAGGGAGAGGGTTAGAAGGAGCGTTATTTCCCTGTAGGGGAATGTTTGCTATAGATTAACTAGAGCACCTGAAGCCAATTAGAGCATCTGCAGTCAGTCACATGATAAAAACCCCTGCTTCAATCAGACAGTGTGGGAGTTGGAGCAGAAAGGATTGGTATTGGAGCAGAGAACAGTTTGAAGGAGTTGGCGCAGAGAAGCTTGGTTTTGGAACAGAGAACAGTTTGAAGGGAAGCAGAGGAAAGTTTGGAGTAGTGCTGCGGTGGGCTAAGAAGTCCAAGATCCTAGGTAACGGGCACCTGGCTTGTGCAGAGGGAGGGCAGGAAGCCTGCCACAAGCTGAAGGGCAGGAGAGGAAAGTAGCCCAGGGGAAGGAACTGCCAGTTTAGTGGTTCACCACTATCCTCAGGGTCCCTGGGCTGGGACCTGGAGTAGAGGGCGGGCTCAGGTCCCTCCCTCTCCACTCCCCTCCTCAAGGACACTAGTGGGGCAATTAATATTCCAATTCAGGGGCAAGAAATGGTGCCCTGAATCCCCCCCAAAGAAGAGAAAGCGTGAGACCCATCATAATAGTGCTGGCAATTTGCCACAATGGTTAATAAATAACAATGTTATTCAGTTTTTGTACCCCATGGGATGGAATTCTGCCATTTTGCAGGATGGAATTTTGCCACTTCTTGGTGCAGACTTGATTCACTAGTGTGCAAATGGAAAAATTACATGTAAGCAAATACACAGGATCTCACAAATACCTGCAAAAACCTCATTCTTTTTATCTGAAAAAACTACTTAAAAGATGGACAGATCTTGTGCTGGGTCTCTGCACAGGTGTTTCATCCTGAGTTTCTAATTTATGAACACAAGAGTGAAAACTCTCTCTCCAACTGGGTACTCTCATGAGCTTGAACTTTAGACTTCCTGGCAAGGGGGAGAGAAGGTACTGGGAGGTTTGTCAATGGCATAAATCAATTATCTGTTGAAGATGATTTTGCCCCACCAGCTGAAAAAGTATTTGAAACACAAAACCTATAGCTTGGTAAAGCCATTCACATGCTACAACACTTTACAGCGGTGCAATCTTGGGCATTTCCTAGTGCTTTAGTCTGAACTTATGCTATGTCAAGACATCTAGGAGAAGAGACTGTGATAAGGTCCAACAGTATGTCTTTGGTACAGTTCAGTGAGTCTGGTCATTTTTTCATTTGAAAAAACCCAGTATTGATACAGTGATGGTTATAATTTTTTCTCATTCCAAATCTGATGATTATTTTCCATAACCTTTGCACCTAGCTAGAGTCATTGTCTTTTCATTGAAATATGTAATGTACATTCAGTTAGTTCCTCTGCTCCCCAACAGATGCTGGCAGAGAGCTGCCTCCCCTATGGAGCTTCTTTTCATCTGCAGTTCTCAAGCAGCTGAGTCACTCTTCTTCCTGCTCTCCCCTGGCGAGCTCTCTGTTCTCTAAGGGCTTTGCCACAGGGCTTACATTGCAGGATTCCATTGGTTATCTAAGTCAAAGATTAACACCTCCTGAGGAATACAGAAAGGAGTTGGTTATACACACACAGAACCAGTGCTGGAAGCAGTGTGTGTGCGTGTGTGTGTGTGAGAGAGAGAGACACTGAAGCAATGTGAAGAAATTAATAGAGATTGGAAGAGGGTTACAGTGTGTAGCATTTTAAAAATTAGAATTTACTGCCATTTGGTATTTCACTTTACTACGTTATTTGCGACATTGTTGAGACTTAGAATGGGAAATAATGTAAATTCCATGGTAACTTCACTACCATGGGCAGTACGTGGTGATTTATTAAAGGAGACTAGTGCCAATATGCTAAGTGAATGTTTGAGTTCATGTGGAGAGAGGTACCTTGCAACAGACAGCTTGTCCTTCATATTGTCATTATATTATATAAAGTGTTTATATTGTATGGTGCGTGGTTTATATTTATATAGCACTTTCTTTCAAAGAACTTTACTTAATATTAATGAAAATAATCTGGGAGCAAATTGGAGCAAAAATGGGCAGCAACCAAACCAGAATGACAGTATGTGACTGATTTCAGAGTAGCAGCCTTGTTAGTCTGTATCCGCAAAAAGAACAGGAGTACTTGTGGCACCTTAGAAATGAACAAATTTATTTCAGCATAAGCTTTCGTGGGCTACTGCTCACTTCTTCGGATGCATAGAATGGAACACAGAGACAGAAGATATTTATACATACAGAGAACATGAAAAGGTGGAAGTACGCATACCAACTGTAAGAGGCCAATCAATTGAGATGAGCTATCATCAGCAGGAGAAAAAAACCTTTGAAGTGATAATCGAGATGACCCCATAGAAGATGTGAGGAGAACTTAACATGGGGAAATAGATTTAATTAGTGTAATGACCCAACCATTCCCAGTCTCTGTTTAAACCTAAGTTAATTGATCTAATTTGCATATTAATTCGAGTTAAGCAGTCTCTCTCTGGAGTCTGTTTTTGAAGGTTTTTTCTTGCAAAATTGCCACCCTCAAGTCTGTCACGGAATGGCCAGAGAGGCTGAAGTGTTCTCCTACTGGTTTTTGAGTGTTATGATTCCTGATGTCAGATTTGTGTCTATTTATTCTTTTGTGTAGAGACTGTCCAGTTTGGCCAATGTACACGGCAGAGGGGCATTGCTGGCACGTGATGGCATATAGCACATTGGTAGATGTGCAGGTGAACGAGCCCCTGATGGTGTGACTGATGTGGTTAGGTCCTATGATGGTGTCACTTGAATAGATATGTGGACAGAGCTGGCATCTGACTTTGTTGCAAGGATAGGTTCCTGAGTTAGTATTTATATTGTATGATGTGTGGTTGCTGGTGAATATTTGCTTCAGGGTGGGAGGCTGTCTGTAAGCGAGGACTGGTCTGTCTCTCAAGATCTGTGAGAGTGAGATCTGTGGGACTGAATTAACTATATGTTAAAAGCTTTTAAGTGAAGAAGCCAGGGGAGTAGAACTGTATCTTACCTTTAAACAAAAATAAATGCAAGGAAAGTAAAATGATTTCTTGGTACAGATAATTTGGAGATGGCATAGCCAAACTGTTCGGTCTGTCATAATACAGACCAAGGTAAAACTGGATAAATCCAAGTGAATGAAACTGCAACTTTTAAAAAGGAACAAGGATTATGTGTTCTTGTGCACTCTAAATCAACATGATCAAAAGCACCTCCTTGTCTATGGAAAAAGAGGCTTGGGAAAGCAACTTATATCACAGAACTGGAATGATTTTTCAGCCCACTTGTCACTTCAATACAGTATGTTAACAAAGTAGTGCAATAAGTAGAGCTACTAAAGAAATGATTTATAGATACTTTAAGGCTTGTTAAAACAGGTTAATGTCAATACAATTAGCTCTTGGATCAAGTTAACATAATGGTATTAAAACCACATTCCAACCCTGGAAGAAGTATCACTTGGCATTCAAACCTGGGGAGATACACAAAGTAACTATCTTTAAAGCATGGTCCAGAGAAGAGTCCCCTCTAATAAAAAAGCAGGCGCATTTTGGAAGAACAGTTTCAAACAATAAGCAGAAGATTGATATAATTATAGAGTAATTGTATTGAAAAGGCAGACAGGACAGGAGAGCATGAGAACCAGAAAGTAGCAATACTGTAAAGTCAGCAAGTGGCCGGGGAAGAGGAGGTCAACACCACTTGCTAAATGTTAGATGCTAATTATACTGATTGGAAAAATTCTGCTGGGAAAGTGAATGAATTCTTTATAACGTACTCGATTATGTAGTGCCATCATAAATTACCAGACAAGAATTTAGTTGAGTTAAGGTTGCTGCTTAACACTAAAGTTAAAAAGCATGTCTACCAAGGCATGGTAACATTAAGAAAAATAAGCATTTACGATTATGAAAATGTGCCATTAAAAGAGGGAAGAATATTCTCACATTTCAACCAGTTACTTAAAGAAATGTACATGTGTAAAGCATCATATTGCATATTCAAAAAAATTGTGCCCAGTTTCAACCCAGAGGCCTCATAACCTCTCATAGCATCCACCGTTCATCATATACATTTTGAATATGGGCTACAAACTTTCATATGCCATTATCTGTCCATACCCACATAACAAGTAGTTCACAGAACTACAGTATTTCAAAATGGCTGCAAAATCTGGTTAACACCTTTCAATGACCTGTATGAAAAGAAACTTTAAGTGTGAGACATTATAGTGACATTTAAAATGTCAGGAAACGAAGAATGTTTGCTTTGAATTGCTGTTCTGAATTTTAACACCTTTGTGCTAATCATGAGACTCTGTCAGCTTCTTTATGTTGAAAGCCACAGCATAGACATGTAACAAGATGCTCAGCACAAAGCATGACAGGCGTGTAGTAGGCTGACAGGCTCCTGATTTTGGGTCTTCATTTTCAGAGCCAGCTAGGAAGTACTTGGGGAGGAGAGATAGCTCAGTGGTTTAAGCATTAGCCTACTTAATCGAGGGTTATGAGCTCAATCCCTGAATGGGCCATTTAGGGATCTGGAGGAAAAAAATAGTTGGGGATAGGTTCCCCCATTGAGCAGGAGGTTAGACTAGATGACTTCCTGAGGTCCCTTCTAACCCTGACATTTTTCTGAAAAGGGTGCTTGTGAATTTCTGGAAAACCAATCAGCCCTGGGGCCATCCTGGCTCTGGTCTTCAGAAGAAATTAGAGCAGCTTTAGAACTGTTCTAATTAGCATTGGTTAGCAATGTCCCTCCTCCCTTAGGAGCCAGTAGAGAGAGAATCAATCAGGTGCAAGTGTGCCTCAGCCATGCCACTTTTCTTTTGGTCCTCTACTTATGGGAAGTTCTCCAGCGGTTAGCTAAACCAAATTCAGGGCTGCTTTGTAACCCTAGAGCAGCACAGCGAAACCCTAATGTTCTATCCAACAGAGACAGATTAATAATTCTGTAAAATAGCTGAACTTTTATATACATTTCTGAATGAATAAATTGTATTTATATGTTTGCCAAATAGCTCACAAGAGGGCCAGGAGAACAAAATGATCAGCTTTAAGGGTAATGATTAGATAGCAGGAATGGAAGTGCATACGAAGAAGAGGATATTGCACAAGTCTTGTATCTTTTGGGGGCTAGAATGAAGCAGGAGCTATGTTAACTATATTCACTTGGGTTTGTGATAACAATGGTTTAATATGGGATTGTATTATGCCAATATTCTAACGGACTCCAGAGCAGCCAGCTTTCATGAACTATATCTACGTTGTCTACAGTTTTCAGAGTAGCAGCTGTGTTAGTCTGCATCCACAAAAAGAACAGGAGTACTTGTGGCACCTTAGAGACTAACAAATTTATTTGAGCATAAGCTTTCATGGGCTACAGCCCACTTCATCAGATGCATAGAATGGAACATATAGTGAGGAGATAAATATACATACAGAGAACATGAAAAGGTGAGAGTTGCCCAACCAACTCTAAGAGGCTAATTAATTAAGATGAACTGTTGTCAGCAGGA
>NC_133769.1:34152794-34173141 GCF_003597395.2 Chelonoidis abingdonii
TCAGGGATATTGGTTCCTGATGGCTTGTAGTCCATCTTTGTGTGGAATGTTGGTGTAGAGGGCTTCTACATCCACAGTGGCCAGGATGGTGTTTTCTAGAAGATCATCGATGGATTGTAGTTTCCTCAGGAAGTCAGTGGTGTTTCGAAGACAGCTGGGAGTGCTGGTAGCGTAGGGCCTGAGGAGAGAGTCCACATAGCCAGACAGTTCTGCCGTTAGAATGCCAATGCCTGAGATGATGGGGCATCCAGGATTTCCAGGTTTATGAATCTTGGGTAGCAAATAGAATACCCCTGGTGGGGATTCTAGGCATGTGTCTGTACGGATCTGTTCCTGTGCTCTTTCAGGGAGTTTCTTGAGTAGATGGTATTGTTTCTTTTGGTAATCCTCAGTGGGATCAGAGGATAATGGCCTGTAGAATGTGGTGTTAGAGAGCTGCCTAGCAGCCTCTTGTTCATATTCCAACCTATTCACGATGACAACAGCACCTCCTTTGTCAGCCTTTTTTATTATGATGTCAGAGTTGTTCCTGAGGCTGTTGATGGCATTGTGTTCAGCACGGCTGAGGTTATGGGGCAAGTGATGAGGTTATGGGGCAAGTGATGCTGCTTTTCCACAATTTCAGCCTGTGCACATAGATGGAAACAAACTATGTATGTTCGACCTTCAGGAGGAGTCCACACAGAATCCTTCTTTTTGTAGCGCTGGTAGGAAGGAGTCTGTGGGTCAGTATGTTCTTCGGAGGTGTGTTGGAAATATTCTTTGAGTCGGAGACGTCGAAAGTCGGATTCTAGGTCCCTGCAGATCTGTATCATGTTCGTGGGTTTGGAGTGAAACAGACTCTTGGACTGGAGACACATGCACCTTGATGGCACACTGATAGATAGGCTGGAAGCAGCTGGTTGAAACAAAGGGCTCTCCGATGTGTAAAAGCTTTGCTTCATCTTTGTTAATTCAGTTTTTTGAGATAATCCAACAATCGTCAGAATCTAAGAAATCCACATCAAGGAAGGTACTTAATGTTTAAGTGACTAGCTTTGCTATCAAGTGTTGGTCAAGAGGGCACTCTAGTCTTGTGACTTACGTATAGGATATAAACCTAGAGACTTGAGGCCAGATTCATCCTTGGTTTAATGCCACTGAATTAGGTGGTGTTACACGGGAAAAACTGCCTCTGCAGTTTCAATCCTAGTTTTGATTTTGACATGCTGTGTGACCTTGGGCCTAAACACATAGATTTAAGTCTCAGTTTCTTAATTTCTAAATGGGGGAGGATAATCATGATTATAATATTTGGTGAGTGCAAGTGAAGGTTATTAAAAAGGTAATTCAAATGGGAATAGAACTCAGAAGCGCTTGGCTCTTAGCCCTGTGCACAATCCCCCAGCAGCTGCTGCTCTTGCTTCTTCACCATCAGTAGTCACAAATGGGAATTTTCACATGAAAGTAGCTTTTCAAAATGTCACATTCGTCACTGTGAAAAATGTTCACTCTCCTAAAATTTAACGACAAGTCAAATTTTCAAGAATGCTAAATCATGCAAAGTAAATTGTGGAAAAGGATGAATATTTGTTGCCTATATTTTAATTACAACTAAACATTTCTTGATCCCGAGTCTCTTGTATTGGCCTCCATGGGACTTTAAATGCATCTGCCATGAATCTTTCACATCTGTTGTCATAATCCACCATAAATCTTTCAATATGCTCTCCAGGAAACTCTTCCAATAACCACTCAGGGCCTTTCACTTTGATTTGCTTGATATTAAAATTTTCTTAGCACTCAGTAAAAATACTGATTGGCATGCAAATAGAAAGAGAGGGATGTGCAACCTAATCTTTAACTTTCCATTGCAGAAGTACAGTGTTAGCTACCTGAGCAAGAAGCCAAAGGTGCAGGTAATTACATTTTTCTTTATACATTACAATGGGCAGGTAGATGACGCTACCATAAACTCTTGATATGCATATTTATTAAAATAAAGATCCACCATCACCACCATCACCACCAAAGAGCACTGGGAAGGATAACTAAACCTGCATGCTATCTTAGAGTTACACACTACACACCCACATCAGAGGGTGGAAGAAATTGATGGGGCTGGCGGTGAAAGGGGAACAGTTCCAGTACCAAGGAAGGGAGATGCTTGTCAAGGGGCAATAGGTGGCTGCAGTCTCTAGCACCCATTGGCCAGCATTCCTCAGCTCCCAGGGCTTAGCACGCTGCAGGGGCCATATGGAACCTTTTTTGGAGCCTCTTTTCGCTCTGTTCCAGCAGCCCACCCTACCGCCTCCCCTACATACTTCTTGTCCAGTTGCTAGAGTCCATCTAGAGAAGAAATTTATTGTTCTGTGTTACGGCCAGCAGCAATGGCAACAGCATTCCACAAAGTCTGAGGGCAGGGCAGTGGCCCCGTCTGTTCTCAGCTCAAGCAGACACGAGCGGCTCTCTGCCCCAAAGGATTCAGGTGGGATTATCATTATGGCAGCTAGGCCCTCCTGCTGTTTCTGCTGCTGCGACAAAATGCTTACTTGTGGCTATGTGCTTATGCTGTTGGGGTGGCTAGGCTTTCCTGCTGTGTGCATGTTTGCATAGGTATGTCTCCTCAAGCTGTGAATTATACTTTCCAGTTCTGGTGTAGACATGTCCTGTACTGGCCAGCAGAGCCAATAAATATAGTGGAAAAGGCATCCAGAATACATTTTGAGAGTGGCAAAACTGCTGAAGCTGCAGCATGTACTTTCCCTGAGCGTTTAGAGCAAAACCTAGATCTAAATATCGAATGCAATTATTTCTTATTGATCAGCCAGTTTAATAGCCTCATAGCTTGAATATTTTTAAATACTCATTTTAATGCTATCTTGAGTTAAAATACAATGGCATTAATGCAAGAACAATAAAAATAAAGCAGCATAATGACAAGACACATGGAGTTAATAGTTAGAAATCAGCTCAACTGAATTAGCTCCAAGTGCCCTTCTTTAACATAAGAAGTGGGTTGTATATATTCTCATTCATAGATCCACAGGGAATATATACTCTATTTTGGATTTTTCTAAATGGCCACTGGATGATACTGTTACTCTACCAAATTGGAGCTTCAAGCATATATTTTCTGGCAACAAATCAAGTGGTTCTGAAAAGGCAAATCTGAGCAGATGACTCATCTGTAGTCATTTTCACTTGATCTTACTTTTAATATGATGTGTTATCAATAACTTTATCAGTAACACTATCAGAGGGATAGTCATGTTGTCTGGATCTGTAGAAGCAGCAAAGAGTCCTGTGGCACCTTATAGACTCACAAATGTATTGGAGCATAAGCTTTCGTGGGTGAATACCCACTTTGTCAGACGCATGTGGGTGACATGCATCTGACGAAGTGGGTATTCACCCACGAAAGCTTATGCTCCAATACATTTGTTAGTCTATAAGGTGCCACAGGACTCTTTGTTATTTTTATCAGTAATAGGTATATGACTTGTATATATGTACAGTATGTTGCTTACTTTAACTAGACTTCAAGTATTGTTCTCTGCCTTGTTTTTGTTTGTCTTGTCTATGTGAGTGCCTGGCTAGGAGAGCTGCTGATGACTTACCAGGCACCTACCACTCCCACTACGGTTTAATATTCTATTCTATTCTATTCCAATTATACTTATCTCTACTAGTTGCAGCACCCCAACAGAAAATGGTCTATAGTTTCTCTCCATAACTACTGCTCTGATTTGTCAGTTTTAGTCATTTATATCATGTCAAACCTCATGTCTTTTCTAATAGAAATTAACCAAACGAAATAAACCAAGCAGATCTAATCTTAAATCATTATTAGGATCCTTCATGGAAAACCCTAGGTTTTGTTGTTTTTTGGGCGGGGGGGGAGCGGGGGTTGGTACATAAGTTTTACACTAGCCTATAGATACTGACTGAGAATTATCTGCCTGATCTAGGAATCTATAGATTGGTTTAAACATTCTATAGAATGATGACCCGTTCTATTACATTTTATAGTATTTTTATATAAGGGATCTGTCTTTAAACCTACAGTCACTTGAGGGTTCAAATCCAACCTTCAATGGTTTCTGCATAGCAGCTGTACTTCTGTGGGATACATTCTTTCATTCTGTACATCCTAGTGTAGTAAGTAGTTTGTTACTGGTTGTTAAAAGAAGGAGAGTTAATGTCAGTTGGATGGATTTTCTGGGTTTATTCCACAGATGCAACTTCAGTGAATACACTGAACCCGCTTCTCTACTGCCTTGCACCTTGTGTCATTATCTGAACTTATACAAGGTGAATGGAAAGTGGATGTAAAACGATAACAGTCTGATCTAGTAGCTTTACACTCCCCGTGCACCAGTGTAAATGAATACACCTAAAAAGGATGTTTTAGGCTGTAATTAAGTTTATGAATTCTGCTAGCAAAGCACCATCCTGCACTCCCATTTGTGTTCGTATGTTTCAGACTGAAAATGTCCCCCCTTCCTTTTTCAACCCTCACTCTACCAAGACCTCAGCTCCTTTCAGCATTTCTCTCCTGTTGTGTGCAGATCACTTGGGTGTGGTAACCAGATTCCTTTTCATGTTTCCTTTCTTCCTGGGATTTCTACCTCACTTTGCCCCCTTACAGCATCTATGGGGTACTTCATGTCACCAGACCACCTGCCTGTTCTCTTTTTGTCTGAATTCAGCAGTTTCCTGCTCTGCTGAGACACACAACTGGGATAAGAGAAAATTCCTATAATTGCAGTTGAGACTGTAGGAAGCCAGAGCAAAGGCAGCAAAAACTCAGCAGTGGAACTTCTGACTTTGGTAGTACATGGAGGGAAATGCAATTCTATTATTTATACTTTTGATTTTATGAGCTATGCATTCCATTAACAGGTAAAAACAAAGTCCCTGCCACAAAGAGCGTACAGCCTGAAGGCAGCTAGAACCTGGGAAGTGCTGAGTGCTTTCAATTCCTTTTTATATCAATTGACTTCAAAGGTGCTTAGCTTTGTAGGAGAGGGTCAGCACTCTACAGAATTGGAACCTAATTGGCAATATTATAAACTGAGTTGGTATCACTATCTTTGGTTTTCAGTTTCTTATAACTTTGCCAAAGATAAACCATTTGAGGTGAAATTTTCGTTGATGTGTGTTTGACTCAAAATGAACATTTCTGGAAAGTTTGCAGTAAAATGATCCAGCCATTTTCTAAGAATGAGCTAAGTGGAAAATATGTTGTTTTGCTCGTGTTAAATTCTTACAGCCTCTTCATTGTGAAAATCTGTGCTTTGGAGCAGAAACTTCAAATTTGTCAAGGATAAATGGGATATGCCTTTTGCCAGACTCATGAAAATTTGAAAATCAGTTTGTACATGCTCAGTAGAAACTTGTTAGAGTACAGCAGCTAATTTATCTCTGTCATCCACAATGGACATGCTCCATGTCCACACAGCACCTACATGAAGTAGAGAGTAGACATGCACCATCCCCACAAAGTGACTGAGCATGCTCCATCCTAGGTCTATAGGGGCTGAAATTGCTGCTTCCAAGTACTAACGACCAATATGGTGCCAGGCAGAGGATTTGAGAGCAGAGAAAATAGAAAATGGGGAAAATAATACAACCTAATTTCACAGAGGTGGTGTGAAGATCAATTTATTAGTGTTTATGAAACACTTATAATATGGTAAGAACACCATAGTAATACTCACAAGGAAATTAATAACTTTGCATTCAGTACCAGGTTTTGGCTGGAGTGTCAATGAATGTGGAGCATAAATGAAATACTGAATAACTACCTATTCCCTGAATGACATTGGGGGCCCCTGGAAAAAATAGTACATTATCAAATAATTAAAGACTATATCATAATGTGTATATACACAGGGGAGCCAAATTAAAGTTGCACAGGCTGTCTTAATTCTAACATTTCCTAACTTGTCAGCACTTGATTTTTTAACCTTAATGTTCTTTTAACATACTTTTTCGGGATGTAATGTAGACTGCAAATGTGGGCAATAGAATGCAGATCAAAAAGTATCATTTGCGTGTTTTGTATTACTTTCACTGCTTTATTTTTGTTATTAAATATCATTTTATTTTCTATTTTTATTTTTAGTGATGTTGCTTCCTAGTGGAGAAGACAATTTAAAGAAAACAATTTGGACAGAAATTCAGGAGAATCCAGTCGCTATTTAAGTGATCTCCAGCAACCCAACACTATCCCAAATTACCAGGATTCATGCTAATTTTATAAAGTAGGAAAATTATTGAAAATTCTACCTTGTCAAAACTCTTCAAGTTCTGTTTTCTTGAATGTATAAAGTGAGATAGTGACATATTTTAGATCTGAGTTGCAAGCTTTCTGTGACATTTTGTAAACCAAATGTAAATAAATAGATAAAAAAATAAGTTTTGCACTGTGAGCCCAAAATCAAACATTTCAAAGTAAAAACATCCTTCCCCCCCAATCTCCAGACATTTTAGAAAATAGTTCTGCATGGGGTATAAGTCAGTCAAAATTTGATCCATTGTCCGAGAGCAAGTTGCCGTTTATTTTAATCTCTCTAATGTGTCAAGAGGGAAAATAACTTTATTAGAGTGCTGAGTGCTATTTTATTCTTCATTCAAAGGCCAGCCAGAACTGTGTTTGTTTTGTGTAATAAGGAAACATTTCATGGTATCGGTCTGCTGTCTGTGTTCTCCTAGGAATTTGCATTGAGCTGAAGATGGTAAGGCATTTCAGTTAATGAAACTGAGCAGCACACCCAGACTAACTCTTGGAAATAAAGTTTAAAGTACATAGCTTGAGACTGAGTTGTGGAGATCAATTTGATTATTGTAACCTAACTTAAGTGGAGAGTGTTTTCCTTGCAACAAGGTAATGCAGACCAAGTGTAGAAGGGATTTACTGTGTACTTCTTGATCGAATGCAGCTAGAGAAAAGCATTAGTTCCATCATGTTATTTAAGGAAATGAATCTATTTCTCTTGCAAAGGCTATTTCCTAGTGATAAATATTCATCTAATTTATGTTTAAACAAACTGAAAGAAACATTTTAAATGGACGCTCATCCATATTAATTTCCCCAGAATAGTTTATCTCCTTGTAGATCTTTTCCACAATAAGAAACAATAGGTTTAGGCTCCAAGAAATATATTTCTAAAAATTGTACAGTAGTCACTTTCAGGTGGCAAAAACTAAATAAGGATAAAAAATAAATAACATGATACAAAAGGAAAATCCTTTGGGACCCATTTGTAGTCTCAGACCATGACATAATTGTGGGAAGATCAGTTCTGCATACTTCGTTACCCAGGAAAACTGATTTTGCCCTTGGTCAAAATTGTGCTTCCTGCAAATGCCTGGTTGAAATATGAGTATTAAGTCACCAGCTTTCTAAAACTACTGAGATTTCAGATTATGCTGTACAGCCGCTTGGCAATTACATTCACTTCTTCATTAGCAAGTCACTTGCAGGAGTGAACTAGTCTGTCATAGAATGTGTTTGTGTATATTCATGATAGGTGACTAGCCGGAGCGTTTGTGCTCTAATCTGGAAATGTAGGATGTCTCAGCAATTGTACTTCATAATAAAATGCTGGTAATCCTGGATATACGGAGTAACAAATGCATATGTGAGAAGCAGCTTTATATTTCCATTCTACCTGCTGGTTAACTTCTTCTTCTTCTTCTTCTTCTTCTTCTTCAAAATATGTGTCTGTGTGTATGTATATAATATATATAATTGCTCTACATTACTCTTAGACCCTGTTCCCAGGGTAATGATATGTCAGCATAATATTGATTAAAATATACCATTGTAAAATTAAATCATATTCTAAATATCCTTTCTTGATTATTGTAAGGATAGCTATTGAATTTACTCCTGGGGAAATTTTGCACAAATTCTGCGGCACAGCAGAAAAATGTCCTCCCTCCCCCGCAGAATCCCTTTGCTTCCTTGCAGAAAATGGTTTCTGCGGGGATGCAAAGAGAAGCTGCACGAGTATGCACTCACCCTCTCCAGTAGCTCGCCAGCTAAGACGGATCTGTTCAGGCAGCTTGCGGGGGTAGGGGGAGGGAGAGGTCTGGGGATGCCCTGGCCATCCAGGGACGTTAATCCCAGCTGGGGAGGGGAAGGAGGATGGAGACGGAGTTCCACCTCCAACTTCCCTGCACGGAGCAGCCAGGGCTGGGTCAGATCAAGCCCCAGAAACTTCTCCTGGCTGCACCGCGGGTGGTGGTGCCTGGGGGCAGGTTTGTGTGTATGAGGCTTGGGGGGGATTCCAGGTGCGGGGAGGTGAGGCTCAGTGGGGGGAGAGTTGTTGCTGGGGGGGTCTGGCTGCATGGGAGTTGGGAGTTGTATAGTGACCCTTCCCCCCACCCATGCACCCGGACCCCCCTCAATCAATCCTTCTCCATGTCAGAAGCCCCCCACACCCAGAATCCCCCACCAAGCCCCCCAAAGCCCTACCTCACCAAGACTCATCTTCTGCATCAGGAGCCCCCCATACCTGGACCCCCACCCCATTAAGCCCTAACCAGCTGCACCTTGACCTCCCACCTCACCAGGCCCCCCTCCCCTGAGCCCTAATCACCTTCACCTCACCCGCTCTTGCAAAAATCCCTTTCCCCCGCACCCAGAAACCCGCACTGAGCCCCTATGCACCCATATGCCCCCCTGCACCCAGACTCCACCCTGAGCTGCACGCACCCAGATTGTGCCACACAGAACGCTGGTGGTCTTGAGGGAATTCTGCACTGAAAATTAAAAAAAAATAAAATTCTGCAAAGTTCTGCATATTGTAATTGTCAAATTCACACAAAAACACAATAATAATATAATCACACCATTTTCAATTATTTTGGTAATTTATTTTAAAATACTTGGCAAATAATTGAAAATGGTGTGATTATATTGTGTTATTTTGACAAATAAAATATGAAGACTTTTGCAGAATTTTAAAATGTGCATCTAATATTAATTTGTTTTTGGCACGGAATTCTCTAAGGAATAATAATTGCAATATGAAGTGTCTTAGATCAACATTTACTGTGTGGCAACCTGGGGGTGTGTGTGTAAATCAACAGTGCACTAATGTGCTGCACACTAACTGTCCATGTGGACCCTGCTGCCAGGCAGCCGAAGTTCCATAGTGTGCTTTGGTTTAGGTAGCAGCGTTCCCATGAACAGCGTGTGGCATGCTAGTGCACTGTAGATTTTCACCCCAGTTTGCCAAACACTCTTCAGCCCTTAGTACAGGAGTATGTTTGTATTGGACTACTTATAAGGGACTAGTCATGTATGAAATTACTTGTGTGTACGGTTACAGATTCAAACCTAAAAATGTAAGCTCCTAGGGGGCCAAGATGGTCTTATTTTATGTGTTTGTATAGCACCAAGCATATGGGGCCCCTAGTCTTGATTGGGACCTTTGCTTTGCTAGCTTAGTATAAGTACTAATGACACTAATGAGCGTCTCTGCTGATGCCTGTGTTAAACTGAGCATGCCCGGATGTTTTCAGGACCATGTTCATTCAGTTCAGAAGATTGCTGTGTTTACCAATTCACATAATTCAAAACTTAAAAAAAAAATCAAATACAGATTTATTTTCAACCATCTTTGCAAGTTTTTCAGTTGATGCTATGGTAGCATGAGGATAGCAGATGAAATGATGTGTAAGAAAATATTTGCCATTCTGTCTCAGCAGTAGGAAAAACTGTATTAACACAAACCATCCATAGACTCAGTTCTCCTCATATTTTACCAACAGAGGTATTTAAGTAAGTGTAGTTGAATTTTTTTCCATATCTGTCAGCTGCAATTCTCTATAGCACATGTGGAGATGAGTGTGGTAAAAATAAATTATTAGAGACAAGGTGAAGAGGATGCTCAGTTAGTATAATGATTTCATTGTATTGCCTTCACAGCACACAATATGAATAAAACCCACAGATAAAAAGAAAAGACGGAATAACACTGTGCTTTATCTAGGAGTTTCTGTAATATCTTTTCCTGTGGAAGATTCCTTTCAGAAGCCATGATTCAGAAATCCATCCCTGTTCAGCAAAGTATTTAAGCACCTGATTTGGGGCCACAGCAGCGGGAAAGCAGGATCTTGATTCCTCCTTCAGGGTGGATAATTCTGAAGAATTGAAAATTGTACATGGATCTGTAATGATCAGAGATCCAAAGATACCAGGATTTGAACTGAAAGCCTGGATCTGAACACTCCAGAACTCTGGAGAAGTTCTCATCTGGATACAAATTTCACCTCTGCCACCACACCCTATAAGGGACTGAAAAGAAACTCTTGATCTGAACCATTCTCGGATGTAACAGCTCAGGCCTGTTACTAGTAATGACTAAAGAAAGGAATTTTCTCATTTGTCTGGAGTGGAGACTAGTCAGCTGAAGAAGAATTGACATCATCATGAAGGCAGAGGCTGTGATATGTTTTTTGTTTTTCTTTTTCTAAATTGGCTGCTCCAAAGAGGCCTGTATGAAGAAGGAAAGTAGGATGGGTTTCTTGAGTACTCATCTGATCACAAAATTGGTGTCTGCTGTAGTTTTAAATGACATAATTCTTGGAAGTCCTGATACTATAGTTCTGGGTACCATTTCTATCGTAAGTATTGATATAGTCCTGATTATGAGATTCATTCATATGAATTTCATGTGTTTTACATGAAAACCAAGACTTTCATATATAGTGTTAATTAGACCAGATCAGACTCATTTACCATGCCTCCCCGCCTTATTTCAACCCAGAATCCCGGGGATCTTTGCTTAGGAGGGCTTTCACTGTGAATATTTTGCCTGGCTCTATTTAAAATGGGAAGAGACTGTCTAGGAAGGAGTACAGCAGAAAGGGATCTAGGGGTTATAGTGGACAACAAGCTAAATATGAGTCAACAGTGTGATGCTGTTGCAAAAAAAGCAAACGTGATTCTGGGATGCATTAACAGGTGTGTTGTAAACAAGACACGAGAAGTCATTCTTCCGCTCTACTCTGCGCTGGTTAGGCCTCAACTGGAGTATTGTGTCCAGTTCTGGGCACTGCATTTCAAGAAAGATGTGGAGAAATTGGAGAGGGTCCAGAGAAGAGCAACAAGAATGATTAAAGGTCTTGAGAACATGACCTATGAAGGAAGGCTGAAAGAATTGGGTTTATTTAGTTTGGAAAAGAGAAGACTGAGAGGGGACATGATAGCAGTTTTCAGGTATCTAAAAGGGTGTCATCAGGAGGAGGGAGAAAACTTGTTCACCTTAGCCTCTAATGATAGAACAAGAAGCAATGGGCTTAAACTGCAGCAAGGGAGATTTAGGTTGGACATTAGGAAAAAGTTCCTAACTGTCAGGGTAGTTAAACACTGGAATAAATTGCCTAGGGAGGTTGTGGAATCTCCATCTCTGGAGATATTTAAGAGTAGGTTAGATAAATGTCTATCGGGGACAATCTAGACAGTATTTGGTCCTGCCATGAGGGTAGGGGAGTGGACTTGATGACGTCTCGAATCCCTTCCAGTCCTAGAGTCTATGAGTCTATGAATCTATAAAATGGATTTTTAATGTGTTTTTGTATTTAAATATATTTAATACTTTAGAATCTTTCTTTGTGCACATTTGGTAACTGAATAGGTCTTTGAAAAGTGTTGAGTGAAGCTATCCTATACTGTTTGTATAATGAGTGTGAGGAGAAGTGCCAACCTCTTTGATTATTTCAAGTTCTCTGCAATATAATACATAACCCAGGAGGGATTTTAATATTTTTATGTCAAGAACAAAAAGAGTAAGTTTCAAATCATTTGCCTGCTCAAGTTCTGTGTCTGTGCACTTTGAAGTGTAATATGATCAAGATACTTTGAGATAAATTTTAAGCATTATGCAAGAGAAATAAGCAGATACGTTTTGATTGTAAATGAAAGGTTTTGAGTGAGTCTTTTTCAATGGATTGCTTTGAAAGTTTACTCTTTTATAAGTTCATATGCTACAGTGAAGAAGTGCCTTCAGGGTCAGTCAAAAACATTTTTGAAGGATTTATATAACTTGTTCATTTTAATTCACTGTGGGCCTGATCCAAAACCTGTTAAGTTAATGGAAATCTTTAGAGCTCAGAGATGCTGGAGAATAAAAGAACTGGAGCTGAATGTCTAGGCTTCACCATGAAATTAGACATCTATATGGTATGCCAGTATAAAGGCTGTGATCTATATACTATGCCTACTGATAATACATACCTAATTTCCTGTTCACAGAAAAGCAAAATAAAGTTTCACATATGACTTTCACAAACTGCTCCTTGATATTATCTGTGTTTCCAAGTGAAAATTAGAAACAAAGATTTGAAGCCATATTTGATGTTATTGGATTTGTGTTAATACTAGAGGTAATCAAAATAATACTGGAAAGATTTTTTTCCCCATTGATGGACTATGCGTTAACCTTCCATATTTACTGAGCTATGATGTAGAAAAAACATTTTTCTATATGATCAAGGAAATCAAGCTTGCCCAGTGTGATTAGGCAATTGCTGACATCAGGTATCAGAGAATGCAAACACTGGGTTGCTCTCTTCACTTCTTTATCTAATCACTAATCCTCTCACTCTACAGCAATATAGATGTGATGGAATGGATAAAACAGAGCCTGTCTGGGTCAAAATCACTTTGGGGAAGAAAACGATCAGAGGTTCTCCATGGATAGTGCTTGGGGTATGCTACAGACTCCCAGAATACGATCTGGAAAAGGATAGAGACCTCTTTAATGTTTCTAATGAAATAAATGCTACTGGGAATTGTGTAATTATGGATGACTTTAACTTCCCAGATATAAATTGGAGGATAAGAGGGCTCAGATTTTCCTGGATGTGATAGCAGACCAATTTTTTCACCAAATAGTTACCAAATCAACAAGAGATAATGCTATTTTAGATTTGGCATTGGTGAGCAGTGAGGACCTCATAAAAAACCTGGTTGTAGGAGAAAATGTTGATTCAAGTGATCATGAGCTAATTCAGTTTAAATTAAGTGGGAGGATAAACAAAAATAGATCTGCAACTAGGTACCTTGATCTCAAAAGGGCAAACTTAAAAAAATTAAGGGAATTAGTTAGAGAAGTGGACTGGACTGAAGAACTCAAGGATCTGAACGTGGAGGAGGCTTGGAATTACTTTTAAGTCAAAATTGCCAAAGTTATTTGAAGCCTACATTCCAAGCAAAGGAGAAAAATTATAGGGAAGGGTTGGAAGATGGGATAGATCAGCAGGAAAAGCTACCTCTTGGAGGTCATAAATGTAGGGAAAAAGTGAGAACTGCCAAAAGCCAAGCAGAGATGGACCTTGCAAAGGAGATTAAAACCAACAGTAAAAGGTTCCATAGCCAAGTAAATAAAAAGAAAACAAGGAAAGAAGTAGGACTGCTAAACACTGAGGATGGCATGAAGATTATAGATAATCTTGGCCCAGCCACACCTAAATGAACACTTTGCCGCAATTTTTAATAAGGGACATAAGAAGCTTAGGGGTAGTGGCATGGTAACTAATGGAAATAAGGATATGGAAGTAGAAATGATCACATCAGAGGTGGAAGTCAAACTCAAACATCTTACTGTGACTAAATTGGGGTCCCTGGATAACCTCCATCCAAGAATATTAAAGAAACTGGCACATGAAATTGCAAGGCTAATATGGAGGATTTTTAGTGAATCTGTAAACTTGGGGGCCATACCCTATAACTGTAGAATTGCTAATAGAGTACCTATTTTTAAGAAAAGGAAAAAGATTTTGCAAGGTTTTGGATGAAATTTTGGAAGAGAAATAGTTAAAGACATATAGGTAGACAACAATTTGGATAAAATACAACATAGTTTTACAGTAGGTAGATTGTGCCAGACCAACCTGATCTCCTTCATTGAGAAGATAACTGAATTTTTTTAGACAAAGGAAATGCAGTAGATCTAATCTGCCTGGATTTCAGTAAGGCATTTGATACAGTTCCACACTGGAAATTATTAGTTAAATTGGAAAAAATGGAGATTAATATGAGAGAAAGGTAGATAAGGAACTGGTTTAAGGGGAGACTACAACGGGCCATACTGAAAGGTGAACTGTCAGGCTGGAGGGAGATTACTAGTGGAATTCCTCAGGGATTGGTCTTGGGACCTAACATTTAACTTTTTTATTAATGAGCTTGGCACAAAAAGTGGTAGTGTGTTAATAAAATTTGCAGATGACAAAGTGGGAAGCTATTGCCAATATGGAGGAGAAACCAGTATATCATGCAAGAAGATGTGGATGGCCTTGAAAACTGGAGTAATAGAAATGGGATGAAATTAAATAGTGCAAACTCAAGGTCATAGATTCATAGACTCTAGGACTGGAAGGGACCTCGAGAGGTCATCGAGTCCAGTCCCCTGCCCTCATGGCAGGACCAAATACTGTCTAGACCGTCCCTGATAGACATTTATCTAACCTACTCTTAAATATCTCCAGAGATGGAGATTCCACAACCTCCCTAGGCAATTTATTCCAGTGTCTAACCACCCTGACAGTTAGGAACTTTTTCCTAATGTCCAACCTAAATCTCCCTTGCTGCAGTTTAAGCCCATTGCTTCTTGTTCTATCATTAGAGGCTAAGGTGAACAAGTTTTCTCCCTCCTCCTGATGACACCCTTTTAGATACCTGAAAACTGCTATCATGTCCCCTCTCAGTCTTCTCTTTTCCAAACTAAATAAACCCAATTCTTTCAGCCTTCCTTCATAGGTCATGTTCTCAAGACCTTTAATCATTCTTGTTGCTCTTCTCTGGACCCTCTCCAATTTCTCCACATCTTTCTTGAAATGCAGTGCCCAGAACTGGACACAATACTCCAGTTGAGGCCTAACCAGCGCAGAGTAGAGCGGAAGAATGACTTCTCGTGTCTTGTTTACAACACACCTGTTAATGCATCCCAGAATCACGTTTGCTTTTTTTGCAACAGTATCACACTGTTGACTCATATTTAGCTTGTGGTCCACTATGACCCCTAGATCTCTTTCTGCCATACTCCTTCCTAGACAGTCTCTTCCCATTCTGTATGTGTGAAACTGATTGTTCCTTCCTAAGTGGAGCACTTTGCATTTGTCTTTATTGAACTTCATCCGGTTTACCTCAGACCATTTCTCCAATTTGTCCAGATCATTTTGAATTTTGACCCTGTCCTCCAAAGCAGTTGCAATCCCTCTCAGTTTGGTATCATCCGCAAACTTAATAAGCGTACTTTCTATGCCAACATCTAAGTCGTTGATGAAGATATTGAACAGAGCCGGTCCCAAAACAGACCCCTGCGGAACCCCACTTGTTATACCTTTCCAGCAGGATTGGGAGCCATTAATAACTACTCTCTGAGTATGGTTATCCAGCCAGTTATGCACCCACCTTATAGTAGCCCCATCTAAATTGTATTTGCCTAGTTTATCGATAAGGATATCATGCGAGACCGTATCAAATGCCTTACTAAAGTCTAGGTATACCACATCCACCGCTTCTCCCTTATCCACAAGACTTGTTATCCTATCAAAGAAAGCTATCAGATTGGTTTGACACGATTTGTTCTTTACAAATCCATGCTGGCTATTCCCTATCACCTTACCACCTTCCAAGTGTTTGCAGATGATTTCTTTAATTACTTGCTCCATTATCTTCCCTGGCACAGAAGTTAAACTAACTGGTCTGTAGTTTCCTGGGTTGTTTTTATTTCCCTTTTTATAGATGGGCACTATATTTGCCCTTTTCCAGTCTTCTGGAATCTCTCCCGTCTCCCATGACTTTCCAAAGATAATAGCTAGAGGCTCAGATACCTCCTCTATTAACTCCTTGAGTATTCTAGGATGCATTTCATCAGGCCCTGGTGACTTGCAGGCATCTAACTTTTCTAAGTGATTTTTAACTTGCTCTTTTTTTATTTTATCTTCTAATCCTACCCCCTTCCCATAAGCATTCACTATGTTAGACATTCCTTCAGACTTCTCAGTGAAGACCGAAACAAAGAAGTCATTAAGCATCTCTGCCATTTCCAAGTTTCCTGTTACTGTTTCTCCCTCCTCACTGAGCAGTGGGCCTACCCTGTCCTTGGTCTTCCTCTTGCTTCTAATGTATTGATAAAAAGTCTTCTTGTTTCCCTTTATTCCCATAGCTAGTTTGAGCTCATTTTGTGCCTTTGCCTTTCTAATCTTGCCCCTGCATTCCTGTGTTATTTGCCTATATTCATCCTTTGTAATCTGACCTAGTTTCCATTTTTTATATGACTCCTTTTTATTTTGTAGGTCATGCAAGATCTCGTGGTTAAGCCAAGGTGGTCTTTTGCCACATTTTCTATCTTTCCTACCCATCGGAATAGCTTGCTTTTGGGCCCTTAATAGTGTCCCTTTGAAAAACTGCCAACTCTCCTCAGTTGTTTTTCCCCTCAGTCTTGATTCCCATGGGACCTTACCTATCAGCTCTCTGAG
Organism: Chelonoidis abingdonii; assembly: GCF_003597395.2. Classification (NCBI taxonomy): domain Eukaryota; kingdom Metazoa; phylum Chordata; order Testudines; family Testudinidae; genus Chelonoidis; species Chelonoidis abingdonii. The sequence continues at coordinate 34,169,277 of NC_133769.1, forward strand.
CTTACCAAAATCCGCCTTCCTGAAATCCATTGTCTCTATTTTGCTGTACTCCCTTCTACCCTTCCTTAGAATTGCAAACTCTATGATTTCATGATCACTTTCACCCAAGCTTCCTTCTACTTTCAAATTCTCAACGAGTTCCTCCCTATTTGTTAAAATCAAGTCTAGAACAGCTTCCCCCCTAGTAGCTTTTTCAACCTTCTGAAATAAAAAGTTGTCTGCAATGCAGTCCAGGAACTTATTGGATAGTCTGTGCCCCGCGGTGTTATTTTCCCAACATATATCTGGATAGTTGAAGTCCCCCATCACCACCAAATCTTGGGCTTTGGATGATTTTGTTAGTTGTTTAAAAAAAGCCTCATCCACCTCTTCCACCTGGTTAGGTGGCCTGTAGTAGACTCCTAGCACATCATCCCCCTTGTTTTTTACCCCTTTTATCCTAACCCAGAGACTCTCAACACTTCCGTCTCCTATGTCCATCTCCACCTCAGTCCAAGTGTGTACATTTTTAATATATAAGGCAACACCTCCTCCCTTTTTCCCCTGTCTATCCTTCCTGAGCAAACTATACCCATCCACACCAACATTCCAATCATGTGTATTATCCCACCAAGTTTCAGTGATGCCAACAATGTCATAGTTGTATTTATTTATTAGCACTTCCAGTTCTTCCTGCTTATTACCCATACTTCTCGCATTTGTATATAGGCATCTAAGATACTGGTTTGATCTTGCCTCCCAGTTTTGCCCTGACCCTCCTTTCTCTCTGCCATTATAGCCCACGCTCCCTCTTGTTTCCGACCCATCTCCCAGGTCTTCATGTTCCCCACTTACCTGTGGGCTTTGCTCACCTGTCCCCGCCGAACCTAGTTTAAAGCCCTCCTCACTAGGTTAGCCAGTCTGTGTGCAAATAGGGTCTTTCCCCTCCTCGAAAGGTGAACACCATCTCTGCCTAGCAGTCCTTCCTCAAATAGCATCCCGTGGTCGAGGAAGCCAAAGCCCTCCTGGCGACACCATCTTCGCAGCCAGGCATTCACCTCCATGATGCATCTGTCTCTGCCCGGGCCCCTACCTTTGACAGGAAGAATCGAAGAGAATACCACCTGCGCTCCAAACTCCTTCACCCGTACTCCCAGAGCCCTGTAGTCACTCTTGATCCGCTCAGCGTCACACCTCACAGTATCATTTGTGCCCACATGGATGAGTAGCATGGGGTAGTAGTCAGAAGGCCGGATAATCCTCGACAATGCCTCTGTAACATTTCGGATAGGGGCCCCCGGCAGGCAGCATACCTCCCAAGATGAAATGTCAGGGCGACAGATGGGCGCCTCCGTCCCCCTCAGCAGAGAGTCTCCGACCACCACTACCCTATGTTTCCTATTTTCAGTGGTGGCAGCAGACCTCCCAGCCTTAGGGGTACGAGGCTTCTCCTCCTTTACTGTAGGGGGTGATTCCTTCTCTCCTGTATCAAGAAGAGCATAACGGTTACCTATTACCACGGCGGGAGGGTTTGGAGTGGGGGTGGAGCACTGCCTGCTGCCAGTGTCCACCCTGAGCCATCTCCTCCTCCATCAGTGGTGAGTCAGCAGTCCTGTGTACTGGGACAGCTACCTCAGCTGTCTCCACAGGGACACTGTCCAGGAATCACTCATGGATTCAGATGCTCCTCAACCTAGCCACCTCCTCCTGTAGCTCTCCCACCTGCTACCTGAGAGATTCCATCAGTAGGCACCTTTCACATTGGATGCCCCCACCCCTCAGCCTGGATATCAGTAAGTGGAAATTGCAAGTTACAGTCCCTGCAAAACCACACCAGGATCTGGGTAGAAGCATCCGTGCTCAGGTGCTCTGTCTGGCTACAGGCACAGGTGGAGGAGACAGAAGCAGTGCTGGCATAGGTGTTACGGGTCTTTCTAACCATCGTAAGTCTCTCTCTGTCAAACCCTCTCAAACTCCCCTATCTGCAGCTCCCTGTCTACTCTGCTCCCCTGGTCGCTCTGCCTCTGGCTTTTAAAGCCTGCTTGCCTAGTTCAGTCCCACCCCTCATGAGTCACACTGGGGAAGGCCAATCAAAGGTAATCAAGGGAACAAGGTCAGGCACTCAATTCCAACTGCCACAGCAGCTGTAACTGAAACTGAAGTCACCTGAAATCAGAATCACAATTAAAATTCAAACAGTCGAGCACACTCACTCAAACCAACAGCTCTCACCTGGTAGCCTGTTCAGCAGTGGGATCTCTTGCTCTCCTGCTCAAACTCCCTTGTCTGTAGTTCCCTGTCATGTTCTCAAGGACTAATAACAAGAAGTTTTGCTACAAGCTGTGGATGTCTCAGTTAGAAATGCTAGAGAAGGAGGAAGACATGAGTGTACTGGATGATCATCTGATGACTATGAGCTGCCAATGTGATGCAGCCTTGAAAAAGGCTAATACAGTGCTAGAACGCATCAGGAGAGGTATTTCTAGCAGAGACAGGGAAATATTAGTACTGTTACACAAGGCACTGATGAGACCTCATCTGGAATATTGTGTGCAGTTCTGGTCTTCCATGTTTAGGAAAGATTAATTCAACTTGGAACAGGTGCAGAAAAGGGCTACTAGGATAGTCAGAGGAATGGAAAACCTACCTTATGAGAGGAGACTCAAAGAGCTCGGCTTGTTCAGCCTAGTCAAAAGAAGGCTGAGGGGAGATATGATTGCTCTGTATAAATACATGAGAGGAATAAATACCAGGGCAGGGGAGGAGTTACTTAAATTAAATGCCAATGTTGACCCAAGAACAAATGGATATAATTGGCCATCAATAAGGTTAGGCTTGAAATTAGATGAAGGTTTCTAACCATCAGAGGAATGACGTTCTGGAACAGCCTTCCAAGGGGAGTAGTCGGGCCAAAAATCATAACTGGCTTCAAGACTGAGTTTGATAAGTTTATGGAGGGGATGGTATGATGGGACTGCCTACAATGGCATGTAGCTGATCTGCGACTGCTAGCAGCAAATATCTCCAATGATGGGTGATAGGGCACAAGAAGGGGGTAACAACACCTAAGAGTATTAAACTGTTCAAATTAGTGGATTTAAAATGTTGACACAAACTATAAAAAACTATTGGTCATTGAACACATTGATGGCTGGCAAATAATATCAAAGCTTAAAGAAGGATTGACTAATCGGAAAATAAGTGGAATAATTCATAATGTGTCATTTATGTAACAAATTTAGCTAGAACTGGCTGGACTACTGATTGTGAATACATTCTGCCAATTAGCTCTTTCATTTATTTGTGAATTGCTCAACAAGTATGGGCTGGATGAATGGACTATAAGGTGGATAGAAAGCTGGCTAGATCGTCTGGCTCAATGGGCAGTGATATAATGGCTCCATGTCTAGTTGGCAGCCAGTATCAAGCAGAGTGCCCCAAGGATCGGCCCTGGGGCTGGTTTTGTTCAATATCTTCATTAATGACCTGGAGGATGGCGTGGATTGCACTCTCAGCAAGTTTGCAGATGACACTAAGCTGTGAGGAGTGGTAGATACGCTGGAAGGTAGAGATAGGATACAGAGGGACCTAGATAAATTAGAGAATGGGGCCAAAAGAAATCTGATGAGGTTCAACAAGGACAAGTGCCGAGTCCTGCACTTTGGACAGAAGAATCCCATGCACTGTTGCAGACTAGGGACCGAGTGGCTAGGCAGCAGTTCTGCAGAAAAGGACCTAGGGGTTACAGTGGATAAGCTGGATATGAGTTGACAGTGTGCCCTTGTTGCCAAGAAGGCTAATGGCATTTTGGGCTGTATAAGTAGGGGCATTGCCAGCAGATCATGGGACAAGATCATTCCCCTCTATTGGACATTGGTGAGGCCTC
>NC_133769.1:34175135-34215702 GCF_003597395.2 Chelonoidis abingdonii
TCTGACGAAGTGGGTATTCACCCACGAAAGCTCACGCTCCAAAACCTCTGTTAGTCTATAAGGTGCCACAGGATTCTCTGCTGCTTTCACAGATCCAGACTAACACGGCTACCCCTCTGATACTTGACATTCATAAGCTGGTTTTAAGTAAAGCCAGAATAGTTGCATCTGTGACACCCACTCCTGATCTCCCTGTTGTTTGTGGTAAAGTAAGGTTCTAGCACTGTTACCATTCAACAAGTTGATTTATATTTGCTATTGAACCAACAGATCTTAGTGAATGCCACTTTTTTACACTTAGAAATAAACAACTACAAAAGAGAGGTTGCTTGTATGTACCGTAAATCCTTTCACTTTAAGATAGTAACATACAGGAAAGTGTGAGAAACTGTAGAAATAGGCATACATACAGAGCTACAGTGTCCGTGCAGTATCTGGATATCTCTGCTTCAAAAAGAAACACAGTGTTCAACTTTATACATTTTGCCTCTGTAATTAGAAAATATTACTTAACATTCCATGTATTTATACAATAAGAACATAAGAATGGCCATACTGGATCAGACCAATGATCCATTAACTCAGTGTTCTGTCTTCTGAGAGTGGCTGGTGCCAGATGATTCAGAGAGAATGAACATAACAGGGCCATTATTGAGTGATTCACCACATCATCTAGTCCCAGCATCTGGCAGTCAGAGGCTTAGGGACACACAGACCCTGGGTTGCATCCCTGAACATCTTGGCTAATAGCCATTGATGGATCTATTCTCCATTAATTTATATAATTCTTTTTTGAGGCTAGTTATACTTTTGGCCTTCATGATATCTTCTGGCAATGAGTTCCACAGGTTGACTGTGCATTGTGTAAAGAAATACTTCCTTAAATTTGTTTTAAACCTGCTTCCTATTAATTTCATTGGGTGATCCCTGGTATTTGTTTTACATGCAGAGGAAAATAACACTTTCTTATTAACTTTCTCCTCACCATTCATGATTTTATAGACTTCTATCATACCCCCCCAGTCATCTTTTCTAAGATGAACAGTCCCAGTCTCCTTATATAGAAAGTATCCTATATACCTCATCATTTTTGCTGCTCATGTCTGTACCTTTTCCAATTCTATTTTTTTGAGATGGGGCAACCAGACATGTCACAGTATTCAAAATATTGGCATACCATGAATTATATATTGGCATTATGGTATTTTCTGTCCCTTTCCACATGGCTCTGAACATTGTTTTCTTTTTTGATTGCTGCTGCATATTGCATGTATGTTTTTAGAGAACTATCCATGATGACTCCAAGATCTTTCTTGAGTGGTAACAGCTAATTTAAACCCCATCTTTTTGTACGTATAGATGGGATTATTTTAAAAACTGGCATTATATTAGCTATCCTGCAGTCATCAGGTACAGAGAGTGATTTAAGTGATAGGTTACACACCACAGTTAGTTGTTCTGCAATTATGTATTTGAGTTCCTTCAGAACTCCTGGGTGAATGCCATCAGGTGACTTATAACTATTGAATTTATCAATTTGTTCTAAAACCTCCTCTAGTAATACCTTAATCTGGGACAGTTCATCAAATTTGTCACCAAAAAGAATGGCTCAGGTGTGGAAATGTCCCTCAAATCTTTTGCAGGGAAGACTGATACAAAGAATTCATTTAGCTTAGGGAATATTCAGGAATGCTACAAATACTGAGGTAACACCTTTAAATGACACCTTTAAATGAACTCAGGCAGTTGAAACATATTAAGGGTGACTGCTGTTAACTTTTGCAATAGAGATTTTGGGAGCACTGACATAATGGAATGGCTCATGAACAGCTAATTAGGTATTGTCAGATGACAACGCCATCATTTGTTGCAGAACAAAAAGCAGCCTTGGCATATTGTATAGTTCTCAGAATTAGTCCCCATGAGTAGTTGACTGAAAAAAGGATGGTTATCAGCTCTACATAGTCCTAGAATGATTATAGAAATTCTCCTGTGCTCCTATGACCTGATCTAAAAGTCTGTTGATGTCAATAGCAAGTCTCCCATTGACTTCACTGCATTTTGGATCAGGCCCCAAAGAAGGTGCAGACTCAAAGGTGAAGATATCACTAATAATTAGGTAATAGTTTTTCTTATTGTGCCTCATTGTGGAATGTTCATCTGAAGATCTCTGTTCTCACTGTAAATAGTACACACAGTATTTCAATGGATTTCCAAATTTTCAGGCCATCAGGTGTTTCTGACATATTTGTAGGTGTTTGTGACAGCCATATTGGTTTATCTGACATGAATTTTCCAACCTCTTTAGGGGAAACTGCTGCAAAGTTCCTGGGAAATTTGTGAGGTCTTTTAGACAAAGCAGTGCAAATTCCCTTCAAGACAATTAGTACTCTAGCCTTTGATTATCAAATGCATTAGATGTTAGGAGGCATATACTTTTGCCTTACTTTGTTTATTTCTCCTACTAGAAATTGGGAGAGAAATGCCTCTACATTCTTAGAGTTGAGTCTCTTAAGCCTAAGTACTGTGTGCCATTTGGGATGTGGATTTCGTTCTGAATAACTCATCTGAAATAGATATTTCTCTCTGCTCCCTGAGGGATTTATTGGCAAAACTAGCCATCTATTAACATTATCTTGGGACTCTGCACAGTGAGAATAGATACTATAAATCTTAGTCGTATAAAAACCCAGAAGCTATAAGGTTTTACTGGTCAGCAAATAGAAAACTCCAATAAATTCAGACCTGTTTATTTTATTTTGAGTGAAAGAACATTCTGAGTGAAGCTGGCCTGGAAATATTTTTGGAGATAGTCATCTTACGCATACACACTATACACCATACAGCATGATTGCTGCTTCACACTCATATACACATTGTCGAGAATGCTTGTAATCAGCTGTTTGCACTGATGGTTCAAAATAAGAAAACTCTGTGTTAGTAATTACTGTGCCAATGTCTTGGTTTTGCATGAGATTAGAATTAATAAGAAAAGAAATATTTAATACTATTTTATATTCTCTATTAGTAGCAAGAGTCTAGAATTCAAATACTCATTACTTACTAGTACAAGGTTACATCCATAATACTGAATGTGTATTAGCACACTTACATATCAGATACATTCATGGAGGATAGGTCCAGGATGGGCAGGGATGGTGTCCCTAGCCTCTGTTTGCCAGAAGCCAGGAATGAGAGATGGGGAAGGGTTCACTTGATGATTATCTGTTCATTCCCTCTGGGGCACCTGGCATTGACCGCTATCGGAAGACAGGATACTGGGCTAGCTGGACCTTGGTCTGACCCAGTATGGCCGTTCTTGTGTTCCAGATATACTTAATCCTGTCTCAGTGCAGGGGAATGGACTACATGACCTCTTCGGGTTCCTTTCAGCCCTACATTTCTATGATTCTGTACTGAACTGAAATGCTATTACTCCACTCCCTCTGGAAAGTAGTATTACACCTCCAAAATATCACTGTACCAGCTATTCAACATTAACCAACCTGCAACTTCAGCCCTAGCTGTGAATGTCTTTCAAAGACATCACGTTCAGCAACAGTGTCAAACACTTGACAGTGCTAACTACTCTTCAAAACAGAAACAAGTAACAAAATACCCTTGGTACCCACAAGTCTCTTACCATACATATGGGGAGGTGTAGTACCAGATTTCTTCAGAATCAGTTCAGCCCATTTATATTACGTTTTTATTGGAAATTATGTCTGCAATATGGGAAGTATACTGCTTTTGATCCATACACCCAATTCCTCCAGATTTCCCATTGATATCAAATGTAGTGGAATGCATGGATGAAGGACAGAATGTAGCTCTTAAGAGCTTAGGTTTGAGGCAGTTGTCTCACCACTGCACTGGTCTGATTGTAGCATAATATACCATAGTTAGGGTATTTTTCAAAACCCCATCAGATGTGGGACTTTTCTAGGAACTAATGAAGCATGCAGATAATGAACCACATTTTCCAAGTAACTAATAATGGAGATAAGGGTTCGCTGTCAAATTTCTCTCAGTCCCATTTATCCTTCCTTTCTTTTTCCTTCATATGTGGTTGAATGTCATAGGCCTTTCCAGATCAGTCCTTCAAATTAAAAGGAATAGAATAGTACACTATTTTTTACATTATTATCAACTCATCAGCAATGTGAATTTTCCCCCTTCTTTTTAGCTTATAACCTACATATAGTATTGTATTTGTAATGCTTTTATTTCACTTTACTGTAATTTTTGTTTTGCCAGGGAACCATCTTCTGTCAAAGGATCTAATAACTCACTGTCTCTCATCACATTTCATAATGACCCAGAATTCAGCTGAGATTTTTCATTCCCTTCCTTCTGTGACTACCATTTCTAGTAAAAGGCCATCATTGTTGTATTTAGCTTCTTTGTAGTCATGCTTTTATAGCACAGCTTTATATGGGCAACCTTCAGTGAGGGCAATAAAAATCTTGTCCTGTGTCCTGGCAGCAGGAGATGCACAGAGAGCGAATGTCCATAACGGAGACCCTCAAACTGCAGTGCATCACCTCTTTAATATGCTTGAGTTCCATCAGCTCGGAGAGAAATTTGCCCTTAGGCCACTTCTGAAGTTGGGTGTCAGCTGGATTCAGTATGCTGCCAAGAAAATGCTGGGATAGCAACAGTATTGCTAATATTATCTGTCTGTCTCACCAGCTTTATTCAATATGGATTGGATTCTATAGTGATCACAGCTCTTTTTAAAAAAGTGCTTTAATTAGCACATAAGCACATGGAAAGTCTGTTTGAAATTCACGCTGAATCTTTCTACCTGCTGTGCTTAATTTCAAGTTGGAATGCTCTTTCATCTCTGCACTGTGCTGCACACAAGTCTTGGGGAAGTGCATTCTACCCCCTTCTTCATCTTCCTTTAAAATCTTTAGTCCCTGCACAAGCCTGTCTGACATGTGAACCAGGCAAAATATTTCCAGGCTTTTTTTCCTCAATTCTTTATTGGATGATTAATGATTCCTAATGAACAAAGAGGAAATGGAGGTCAACTAATTCTCAACTAAAGGTTCTGATGAGTGTCTTAAATCTGGAATATCATGAGCACAACAGACCAGAGAGCATGAGAAAGAGAAAGTTAATGTATTTAATTTGGAATATTTTCCCTCACTTAAAAACCACAAAGATAAAACCAGAATAAGATGGCCCGAATACACTTTTGCTTTCTTATTTACAGGTGCCAAGAGAAATGGCATTGCATCTCTTCATTAGTAAGTATATATGAGGTTTGTTTAAAAACTTGTCTCTGGAAACATTTTAGGTTCTGATCCTACAACACTCATTCATATTAGTGGTCTTTACTCACAGTGGTCCCATTGATTTCAATAGAAAGTTGATGGGACTATTTGTTTTCGTAAGGACTACTCCTGCATGACTAAAGGTTGTGGAACCTGGTTCCGAATTTGTCAGTTCTTTACGTACCACACAGACTTTATATATCTTTAGTGTTGTCTGTAAACTACATTGAATAATGTTGTGAACATTTGAAATTATTTTTATTTTCATATGAAGAGAATTATACTGTACTCTGTGCATAGCGAAATGGAATATCTTTAATTATACATAGACATTGATTTCCCTAAACCACCATACTGAATTCAATTAACATTGTCTGGATTTAGAACAGCAGAGAGTCTTTACGTCTCCTAGCATGGTCAGTCTCCCAGGTGCTCCTCTGCTGTTCTGAGATCCCTACTGATAGAAGACTGTTGTTCATAGACATCCCATGTATACGTGGTCCATTTTCCAGTATTTCTGATTGGATGGAGTGAGAAGCTGAGTTTCAGTCACTGGAGAATCTGCATAATTTGTTTCTTTCATCAGTGCCTAGCTCCTTCTCAGCTCCATGGTTCAAGAAATGGACTGTGGACCAATTAGAGGCACTGAAAGATGGATTAGTTGTGGCGGAGTTGCATCACTGATGAAAGAGGCAAGGGAAACCTGGGCAATGTACAGAAACTGTGGGGAAAGTAACTGACAGCAAAATTTGACCCTCGCTCTTCAGTGAAAGCATCACCATTTCACACGTGGTGAGTACTGCCCAGGACTCCTGTCATGCTTTCTTCTTCACTACTCTAACTTGTCCCCTTTCAAAGGCTCTTTAATATTTATAATGATCATCTACTTAAATATCCCTAATGTAAAGAATAAAAGGTATCCCAATATAAAACAATAGCACAGGTGTAATTATGCCTGTATGTGTGCTGGACAGATCTGTTATAGCCCTCACAGTCCTGTTTTCATCTCCCCATTTGTTGTGTCCCTGTAAGATTTTCGTGCAGTCTGTACATGGCTTCTCTGTACTCTAGTAATGTTATCTATAGTCTTTGTGCTGTGTGGTTTATTTTGCTTATTTTCAATTTGCTGAATACGAAGGCAGAAGCAACAAAATAACTATTCATAAGCGAGGAATTCCAAGTGAATCATGCAGGAAGTGTTTTAAGATAACAGCCTGTTCAGATGCTCTGAACCAGGCACACTGCACTTTGTGTTTCAGTTTAATGTGCTACCACTGGTTTATTAAACCATTGAAGGTAAGAAAAATATTTTCAGGGACAATGAGCACTGGGAATTTTTACAGTGGATCAGTACAAAGTTTTTCAGCATTGTTTCTATAATTTTAATGCAATGGGGAATTCAAAGTGTTCAATGACCCTCCAATTCCAAATTCCACCTGCATATTGTGATGCATTAGTGTTATTCCAGTGGTGTATAAAATTAAGTATCTAAAACACTGACTGCCTAATTGTGTGGATGTTTTTTGTTACCTTCTCTATGTTTCATTATTTAGCCTGATGTGTTTTGTTGCTGCTTCCTTTTCTTAAAAATGTCTTCTTTATTTTTAAAAGAGGGCAAAGCACACGGAAGGCTGGAAACTTGGGCATCTTCAAATGTGGTGCACAACCCACATATTCATGGGCAACAAGTGTTTTGCTGAGCCACTTCTTAAGTGGTTGCCCCTCAGTTTCTCCAGAATTTAATTCTTTTTTTTTTTGTCCTCACACACCATCAGGTGCATAGAGCTTCCACCAGTTTCCACCATTTATTTCAGTCTTCTGCTGGTATGTTCAGACTTCTGAGTGTCATGTCGATGGCTTTGGCTTCTTTCGCTATTGCTCTGCATAACACGTCTCTAGATCATTCTCTTTTTCTCTTTCCAGGTAGTGTCATCACCTGCTATGGAAGTCATGTCAGTAGAATGTCCTAAATATGCCCATTGTCATATTTTAACAATATTTGATGCTTTAGGTTGGTTCACTCTACTTAGAATTTTTGATGTTGGAAGAAACTCTTTCCAAAGGTCTCTGAAGATGTTTTGCAGGCATTTACTTGGAATGAGCTGTTCTTCTTATTTATTTCAATTGCAGATTTCCATGACTCTGCTCCATAAAGGACGACAGACATGACTCTGGGGTTAACATTTTGTAGCTTTGTGTCAGTCATGCTGCTTTTCAGTCTCTTCAAGTTTCTGAAAGTTGTTTGTGGTTTTTGCTATTTGTTGCTTGACATCTAGCATGGTTTCACCATTGTTGCACATCTTTCTCCCTAGATAGGTAAAATGACTCACTTCTAGTGTTTCTTCATTTACTCCAATGTTTACTTAGGGGACATTGATAGCCATATATTTTGTTGATGAACAAACCAATCTGTTTTGCTGTATCTGCCAAAAGGTGGATCTTTTCTTCTGTTAAGCAATATGCTGGACTAAGCAGAACAATGTCATCAGTAAAAACAAGGTCATGCAATTGTGCTTTATCAATTGTCCATAAAATTCCTCAGTTGTCTTCTGTGGCTACTTTTCTCCTCACTTAGTCAATGACCAGTGCAAACAACAGTGGGAACATAATACACCCTTGCCTTACTCCCGCTGCCATTGTAAACCATTGGCCGATACCACCATCTCTAATTGCATGTTCATCATTATCACATATATCCTTGATTGTTTTAATTATTTTTTGCTGTTATTCCATAGTATGCCATGATTTTCAAAGATTGCCTCTGTATATGTTGTCAAAGCTTTCTGGAAATTTATAAAGTTTATCACAAAAGGGGCTTGCCACCCCATACTTTGTTCTTTATTATGTCTTAGGACAACAGTATGATCTGCACATGATCTCCATGGTCTAAAATCTGCTTGTTCCTCTAAGTTGAAGATCTATTTATTTCTTGATACATCTGGGATAATGTTGCACATGATTACTCTCAGTACCTGGGAAAATGTGATTTGCCTCCAGTTTTTACAGTTTTTACAGTCTTGTATTGTACGGCCTCTCTTCCACTGGGCTGGGTTCTTTTCTTCATTCCATATTCTGCCCAAGGACTGTTTCATCACTTGCATCGCTTACATCTCTCCAGTAATGTTATCCTCTTCAGCTATTGTCCCATTTTTGAGTATACCAACATCTTCCAATGTAACGTCTCCTAAATTAACATCAAGCTCTAGTGTTAGGTCTTCAGCACGTATTTCTAGTAGTTTGCTTGGGCTTTATCAATTTAAAACATCCTTAAAATGTTCTGCCCATCTTTTCCTTTGTTCTTCTGTACTAAGGGTCTTTCAATTTTCATCTTTAGTAGGGCCTCCAGTACTCCTAAAGTTTCCTGTTAGCTGTTTGATTGTCTTAAACAAGGATGTAAAGTCACTTCTTTGACTAACATGTTCATCCTCTTGAAATTTTCTCTCAATTTCTTCTCTCTTATCCCTTCTAGTCTTCTTTTTTACTTCTCTATTTAGAGCTCTGTATTCTTCTTTGCCACTTGTTTATATTTCCACATATCTTTAGCATTCATGAGTTTTTGCTTTACACTTCTTCTCTTTTCCATTGCTGCCCAAGTAGCTTCCCTAATCCAATCTTTCCTTTCAGATTTCATTGTTACTAGAACAGTCTTTGCAATTTCCAGATAGGATTCTCTGTTTTTCCAGAGAGTATCAGTGTCTTGGTTTTCTTCAGTTAACTCCATTAGAACACTGAACCTATTCTTTAGTTTGATCTGAAAAACACTTTTTGTGTGTGGGTCTTTAAGTATGGGCTGTTGCTGCATTGCCTTCTTTTAACTTTCTCCATCCTCTTTTACTTGAGCTTCAATTTAGCAATACAAAGATTATGGTCATTGTCCACATCTGTTCTCCTGTACACACCTGTATGTGACAATGAGCTGAGAAACAGTCTTGAAACACAGAAGTGATTTGTATAGTTCTTTGTAGTACCATCTGGGGAGTTCCATGTCACTTCATGGATTTCTTTATGAGGAAATATTGTTACATCTCTCAGGAGGCTCTTCACACTAAATTTTTACTAATCATTCATCTTTCTGTTCATGTCCAAACCTCTGGTGCTCTTGCCCATAACTTTATCAAGTCCATCATTGCTATTTCTAACCTTTGCATTACAATTACTCATCACTGTATCATATTTGACCTCTTGGTTAACACATCCTGTAATAAATAATAAAAATAACATTTTTCATCATCTGGCTTTTTGTTGGCTGATGGATAGTATTGTATGATTGTTAGTTTGAAGTCTAAAAGCAAGCTCTAATAATTCTTTCAATGACTGATTCCCACTCAATCAGTGCCAACTGTGCTTTATTGAGCATTAGATTTGCCACACCTGCTTCCTGTCTGCCATCCACATTCCTGGAGTAGAGGATGGTTTTTTTTTTTCCTCTAAAGTAAGTTTTTTTGAATCTGTTAATCTGTACCCATTGATTCCAAGGACATGAAGCTGGTATCTGTTCATTTATTTAATTACTTGGGCAGTTTCAGTGGCTTCGTACATTGTTCTTTCCAAACTGCAATTTTCATTATGGAGCTGGCCTTGAGCAAAGGACTTTTCAGGAAAGAGGCTTCCTTACAGGTTTGATCAATGCCCATCATATTCTTCACATAAAGTTGATCTCTTGTTCAAGCCTGCTACATATCAGCATGGCTCCTGGTATTTGTTTTTGTTGTAAGTTTTTTTTTTTACATGGTGGGGTTACCAACTCCATGCACAACCTTAGGTCCATGGCTCCTTATTCATTATTTGGAACTGTCCACACGTGGACACTTAGCTATCTGTGAGCTGGGAGATGTACTTGCTTCCTTTAGGTGCCCCAGGGCATACCAAATTTAAGTTTTCTTTAAAAATAATGGACCTGGGCATCCTCTTGGGTAAATTGACAAAATCCCATTGGTTTAAATGAAGCTGTGGTGATTTACACCAGCTGAGGATCTGATCCAAGGTTTCTGATCATTACAGTTGTGAGCAGGAAAATTTTTTTAATATGACCAATGCTATGTTCTCTTGCTAAGTCTGTAAGCAGACAAACGAAAGTAATAGCTCTCATAGAAGTGTGTTCTGCATTCTGTCATCTTAATGATGTGTTCACGACTAATGATGATAGCACACACATGTCATAAACAGATAGCTAAGGGTTAATGTTTCTTTCACCTGTAAAGGGTTAACAAAGGGAACCAAACACCTGACCAGAGGACCAATCAGGAAATCAGATTTTTAAAAGCTCAGGGAGGGAATGTTTGGGTGTGTGTCCCTTTGTCTGTGTCTTTTGTCTGTCTCTCGGCTATGAGAGGGATCTTTTTTATCTTCAAGTTTCTAATCTTCTGTTTCCAAGTGTAAGTACAAAAGGTAGAAGACAATAGGTTTTTATATTGTTTTTGTATTTACATGTGTGTAGTTTGTATTTAACATTGTGTGAGTTGCTGGGATTTAAAATTGTATTTCTTTTTTGAATAAGGGCTTGTTAATTCATAAATTTTTCTTTAAGCAATCTGACCCTCTGATATTTTACCCTTTGATACAGAAGAACCAATTTTGAGTCCTTTTCTTTCTTTTATATATAAAGCTTTTCTTTTTAAAAACCTGTTGGATTTCTTTTCTAAGTGAGGCTCTAGGGGATAGAAAATCTCCTGTACCAGGATTATGGTCTCTCTCAGGGAAACGACTGGGATGGGTAAAAAAAGGAGCGGGGGAAGGTAAATTGCCCTCTCTCGTTTTGTAATTCAAGGGGCGTTTAAATACAGTAATCTTCCAGGATAACCCACGAGGGGAAGCCCAGGGATGAGACAGTAAAGAGAAGACAAGGGAGTGGGTTATTTCCTTTTGTGGTAAGACTCAGGCATCTGAAAGTCTTGGAGGTCCCCCAGGGAAGCGTTTGGGAGACCAGATAGACCAAACAGACTGGAAAATTTTGGCTGGTGGCAGCGCGATCATCGAGATCCAAAGTACTGAGTAATCTAAGCTTGGAGGTTCATGCAGGCACCATCATACACATTTGGAACTCTAACAGGTTCAGAATTAGGCTAATATGCTTAGACAGATGGCATTGGTCAGGACTAAGATCCAGAAGCCATAGGAAGATTATCTTTTTCTTTTCACTGCAGGGCTTAGAGCAGAGAGAAAGGTTTGGTTAAAAAAGGAAGCCAGAGAGAATTTTTTTGTTTGTTCTCTCCTCTACAGATTGCTTGCATTTAAGCAAGAACCATTAAGTCTTTGCTCACTTGGCTTCATTAAAGCAAGAACCATTAAGGTGACAAAGGGTCTTTTGGTCAAGCAAGAGAATTCGCCGATTGTAGCAAGTACCCCAGCAGACCAACACAAATGCAAATAAAGTGGTCTCTTGATTGTAATTTACATGTAAAAGAGTACTAGGCAAACCCTAGAGACCAACAAAGAGGCAGCAACTTTCAAGACAAAAACACCAAGGGCAAACCCCAAGGCAAGAAACAGGAACCACAGTTCCCAAAGGAAAGCCTAAACAACAGAACGACACGGCAACAAGCCAACACAATAATAAACAGAAACCATAGGAGACATACCAGACAATTAAGCAGAGCTAGCCAAACGAGCAGAAGCACCCAACCAAAGAAAACTAACAAGAAGAAAGAGGAGCTACAAAAGAGATCAAGCCCAGCAAAAATGCCAACTCACCAACTAGAAAACAACAAGCAAGAAATGCAGCCGCAGAGAAAAGACCAGCATAGAACTCCAGAAGGTAGAAACACCAACAAAGAACAAGAAGAAAGAGAAAACACGGAACAGCCTGAACTGGAGCAGTGGAACACGGGTAAGCGAAGAAACCCAGCCAAATCCGAAACAAGCCTTCACCAATATGATTCCCACAGCACAAAGAAATTTCCCACCTACAGAGCAGGTATCAGGAACTGAGGCCTTCATAGAAAAATTTTGGAAGAGACCTGCATGGGTTTACAGCAATCTCTGAAGAACCATATATTGGTAGAGCGAAGGTCACAGCTCAGTGGACCCTTAGCAGAGGTGGCTGCTGAAATGACCAAGGACAGAATGAACGATTATAAACATGTTTCAAACCAAGGCCAGCATTTCAGAATGGGATAACCCTTGGATCGTGCCATCAGTCGTTGCGTTTTCAGAACCAAAAGTGGAACCAGAGGTGTCATTCCCAAACACGCCTACTACTGGAAAGAATTATGAGTCCTGGATATCAGGAACCAAGTCGAAATCCCTGGACGAACTGCGACTCCTCATACCAATGGAGCAGTTCTTGTTTTATTCTTCCTCTGGGATGGTTTCCTTAGGACATCAACACGTACATACGAAGATGGAAAACCCAAAAAATCTCACCGAGCGCGGGAGATTGGAGCCAATGATGATGGAATGGCCAGAAAGCAAGAAACCACTGCAAGGGGAATGTGAATTACCCAGGGTCACAACCGACAATAAACCCTACAACACGGGGCAACCCAAGCACCCCACCTGCAACCCAAGGAAAGCCGGCAGACACCCCCTATTCTCCACCTCACCCAGTCTCCCAGTAACTCACCTCACCAGTGACCATCAGCTGAAAGATGCTTTAGTGTAATGAACTGGGGACATATAAAGGCCCAACGCCAAAGAACCCCACCCGGCATTGCAAGTCATTACACCACCATCACACCAAACGATCTCCAGGCCCAGATACCTGTCAAATCCCTTGACGCGAAAAGGAAAATTGAGAGTGGGCGGAAAGAAGGTGTACCGCAGGCGAGACACGGTGGGAAAGTGCTCAGCTATCCACCAATCCTCTCGTTTGGATCCAAAACTCATCAACCCAAAGGTCCAAGGACCATTTAGCCCCCTTATGTCACAAGCTATAGATGCTGCTACAGCTGAACTGCCTGTCCAAGTACAACGGCTGGTCCAGGAATGTGGACTTTTGCAGTCTATGACATTATTCCAATCCAGCCATTAGCTTCCGCGCAGGGAAGACCTTGCAACCAGGTGAAAGGCCAAGAGATGGGAAGGGTTGATATGCAGCCAGCGCAGGCACGCTTCCAGACCAATTCCCTGTTCCTGAGCCGTCCACAGACGCCGCCGTCGTGTGTTACCCGGGACCCAGACGAAGGCAGTGGACCCGGAGTCCCCTGCTCAACGGCTGAACAGCCACATCAGCACCTCCAGTCCCAGGCCGGAACTGGAACCAGCCAACCAGCCCCAGCAACCAGCAATTCGCAACCACCTCTTAACCTCAATGCCAGATGGGCGCCGAGTGAACCTGAACTGGCAGAGGCACAGACAACCATACACGAAGGGCTCAGCAGAGCTGACCAGACACCACCAGGTGCACCAGCGGAGTGCGGTTCACCCGGCAACGGAAACAACCCCATCACCTACATCGTTCCGGAGGACAACCCAGTCCACAGTCTAGGAAGAATGGTGTCCCCAACCTCAATGGGAACCAGTTCCCAGACTGAGCAGGAATGCAGATATAGCCTTGTAGAAAGCTTGGGGGGTGGGCCGCACGGAGCATACCCCCACCTCCCTCTCAGCTCTTCTACCTGATCCCTGCGTCTTGTTATAGGACCAGGACTTTATTAATAGCAAGGGAAATTCTTTACTGGTGGAACACTCAAGAAGATGGCAGCCGCAACAATACGTTGGTGGTTCAACTAAGTACGTGGGGAAGCTCTTCAGCTTTATAAGCCCATCTGATCATTCCCAGTGGCCATGCTGGGTGACAGAGAACCAAGGACGAGATTTGGGAAAGTCCTTGTCTTGGGGAAGTCCTTCCACTGGGAGGGGATGGGCAAGGACGTTGCCAAGTATGTCCGGTCTTGTGAGGTGTGCCAAAGAGTGGGAAAGCCCCAAGATCTGGTCAAGGCCCCTCTCCAGCCACTCCCCATAATTGAGGTTCCATTTCAGCAAGTAGCTGTGGATATTCTGGGTCCTTTCCCAAGAAAGATGCCCAGAGGGAAGCAGTACATACTGACTTTCGTGGACTTTGCTACCCGATGGCCGGAAGCAGTAGCTCTAGGCAACACTCTTAACTATTTTACAGCTGGTTATTTTAGCAGAATATGCATCTAATGTGTTTATCCATTGTTGGTGGAAATGATACATGTTAGAAATGGCAAAGACCTATTGGGTTTGCAATGTACCACCTATAACACTTGAACTTCATCCATCTTTTTTTAAACTTTTGAAGGAGTGAGAGTTGGTGCGGGGAAAAGAATTCAGAAGACCTCTGTGTGTGCCAGATAGCCTGAACAGATCTGACTACATCAGAATGGGTATCAGCGAAGCTTCAGCAGAATGAACTTTCACATTTCAAAAAATGCTGCAGTGATAAGAGGATGAGAGGAGTTGTACCTGTACTGAATGGATCAAAAAAGACCACATTTTGTTTTATTAACAATTCATAGATTTTCAAAAGAGCAAAGTTGTTTGCAGAGCCATTTCCAGAGATTTTAAGGCCAGAACAGACTGTTGGAATCATCTAGTTTGAGCTCCTGCATAACACAGACAACAGAATTTCACTCAGTGATTCCTACATCAAGCCCAGTTACTTTTGGTTGGGCGAGAGCACATCTTTTGGAAAGATTTTCAGGGGAACCCAAAATGTTAGGGTGTTACAATAGAATTGCTTGACTCAAGCCACAGTCTGCTTCTATCTATGCTTCATGGACAGAAATCCTTACATATCTATGAATGCCTGTTGTGAGTCAGATAGTCAGACGTCACAGAAAAGGGCTGCAAGCGTTTTGGGAAGTATTTATAGCAGTGAAGAGACTTTTTGTGTTTGGAATCTGAAAAAATCAAAACACTACAACTGATGGCAGAGGGAGAGTTGATACTCCTGCCTTTGCAATCTTCAACTCTTACATCTTTTCCTTTGTACAGTGCTTTGTACACAAAGGACTAAATTGTGGCCTGTTCATGAGTGGTCATATGTGGAGGGAAGAATGTTCAGGGAACTTTCCCCTGCCCTTCCATCTTTCCACACAAAAACTAGCCATGTAGCTGTGGTAGCAATCTGTGTGCTCTCCTGAATGCAATTTCTGCTCACTCCTGGCTGGCACTCTCATACTTTCCAGGAGTTCCTGAAAGCATTGTCTCTCAATTAAGATTTTGTGGAGCTGCACCTGGGGCAAGTCACCTCCTCCTCAGTGACACAGTCAGGCCTTTGTAGCACTTTGGAAACACAAAAAAAATCTGTGTGCTTCAGCACTCCAGATTGTGTAGTGCACATGAGAAGCACCAGCACGACTTCACTGAGTAGTCCAGCAGCCTCAGTAGAAGACCTAGGGGTACATTGTAAGTCTAAAATCTAATGATCTTAAAAAAATGAGCACAGGTGCATCTTAAAGGTTACAAAACCCACTTAATTTTTTTTAACCTAGAGCTGCCACTATCTTCAGCACAGCAAAGCCAAGCACGGCCATTAAAACCAAATAAAATGCATTCTCCAAAGTTTACACTATAGCAGTTAATGAAGTAATTATTAATGTGATTGTTTCAGGTATTAAATAGGCAAGATTACTGGTGAGGATTTAGGTGATAGCTGCTGGGCATTTCAGTCCCAGCCCATCTCTGCATTTATTACATATAAAAGATGTTAATGTTGCTCACGCTTGTTCCATATTGTATTAAACTGCTCTCATCTTTTCCTCTGCTTTCTATTCCCTCTAGTGCACCTGCAGTTCTGATTAGCAATTTACCACACAGTTCCATAACAGTGAATACTCTACTGCTGCTGTTAATTAAATCTGCGTGGGTAACTATTCACTCAAAAGAGACAATCATTTCAGCAAGCTATTGTAAGGCCTCAGGCTTTGCACTAATAGAATCTGTACATATCCCCGAGGTGACATGTTCCATATCTGGACAGGAAGCAGAAAGCCAGATCTTCTAACGTTTGCAACATGGTGATTCCATCAGTGCCATGGAGACAAGCTTCAAAAGATGATGTTCCTAAGATGGGCAAAATAGGATCAAAACAATTTAGATACTTTTTAATTCTTGGTCTAATGCAGTATCATAACTTGAAATTTAGTACCATAGGTTTTTTTTTTTAACTGGCATTTACGATACGTGACTGACATATAATACATTAAGTCATTAACATGAATCATTTAGGTGTCTATTATAAGCATAGGATGGTATTGTCATATCAGGCTCATTGAAAAGGTGAGAGAGAGGCTATAAAATAGGTTTATAGCTTGATACTAAAGAATTACATAAAAGAGTTTTTAACCAAACTATTGAACAAAAGGTGTTATCAGTTAATTAAAAGGTGACCGTTAAAAACATGCTAGTTGACTTTCAGGTAGATAACGACAACATTTGCAATATTTGAGGTATTTCCGATAGTATGTATGGGACATGTTCAGTTTTCAAGGTAACCTTAGATATTTATCATAAGTGAAATGAAAAGTTTTCAAAGACTACCATTGTCTTCAAGCAATCCTACAATATCTACCTGTACTATAGGATTTATTTAAGTGCTTTGGAGGAATCATTTGTTGTGAATTAGCATTAGCTGTATTACATGGATGGTTTAGGCACTGTGTTTTACAAAGCATAAGTTTTCTTCGTTTTTTACCTTCTAGTAAACTATATATGAGATTATCAATTAACTACTTGTTGGAACTAACTGAGTGATTAAAACATGAGCTTTCTTCATACAAAGTTAATTATCTTTATATTTTCACTTGGAGATTTGTTGTGACAAATGAAACCAGTATTATGTTAATTGATGTAAGAAAATCCCTGGTTAGTTAGTACTGAATATAGTTGCTTTAAACTTTGGTATATTTTTGCCAGTACAAGTACTGTTTATTTAGAGAAGTATTTACATTGTTTACAGAATAATTATTATTCATTCTTCATAGATTACTTCATAGAAGACTAGGAATTGCACCCAGCCTCCTAAATCAGTTAGCAGACAGAGCAAAATTTTCTTGTTGTTGTTTGGGCGTATCCATCTAGGAAAGGCTCTCTTCCCTCCCACCCCTACATCTCTCATTTGGGCCAGGACATGTGAATAGACCCAGTCCTGCTAGCTGTTGAGTGCTCTAAGCTCTCATCAGTGATGCCTTTACTAAGGTCTTTACTATATAATATATTTGCTCCAGATTTTCCCCTCTTCCTGTCCTTCAAACACGAGTGTTTTCCTAAAAAAATCTCCATATCATATCTCTTTGTAGCTTGGTACTTCTGCATGAGTAATCAAGCAAGCAGCTCCCCACAAAATTGGCTTTCACATAATTCTGTGGATTGGCCAACAGTTGTCACTGTAGATCAATGCAGGCACAGCTTCCTCCTGAGGATCTCAAAGTTATCTACTGACTTGTATGCTCAAACAGTGCTCTGATGGAACCTGAAGCTCTTTCAGAGACACATAAAAATAAGAGCCGCTTCAGTTCAGCAGCTATACTGGGGAATTGGAGTGAAGCTGGAATTTGCACTGTGTATCCCTCCACATTATGCTCAGCTCAGGCAAGATCATTTACCTTTGCACAGTCAAAACTAGTTTAGTTCATCTAAACATTTTGGTGCTGAGATTCCGCTGCCTGCAGCACTGAATGGGCACCGTCAAGGGGAGAGCAGAGATAGGCTTTAAGGTTAAGTAAGATTTGTGTTACTCAAGAGAGTGAGTGATGACTATCTCAGTTATCTCTGATGTAACAATACGACTTCTCAGGCTGCTCTACCTCCAAGGGGAAGTTGTTAATATGAAACTGATAAAACAACAAAATGGAATGGCTTAGATGACCTAAAAAAATTTAGCTTTAGTGTCATTATGTTGTAAATTTGCTACAGGTTCGGGGATAGAGACTGTCTTTCTGCCCCTCCCACCACCTGGCACCTTGACCTAAATAAGCAATCAAGTGTGGGATCCTTTAGTTATAGACTGAGGGCTAGAGACAGCTGTAGTTCAGGTTGCCTAAATGTTTTCATTTCAATCTTTGGTGTTCAATTGCTAAAATGTTTCTGAAACTCTCATCAGATAGGTTGAAACTTTCCAGACTTCTTGTCTGCCTGAGGATGAATGTTAATGGCAAATCTGAGTGGTAGTCATTCAAGAAGAATGAAGGGGAACCCTCCCCCCAAAATCTTTCCACGCCCAATAATAAAATATAATCTTTTTAGAAATAGCTTTTGCATGTAAGCTGCTAATGGTCAAAATCTGAAATTTGACTGAGAAATAGTTATTGTGGAGAAGTGCATTTGAGTGTTCTGGTGACAAAGTGACAGTTATGAGCCATTGATACTTTCACTTCATTTAGGCACAGTGCAAGTGGTATGATTTTTCTAGCAGTTTTAGCAATGTTTGGAGAAAAGGCAGATTGTGTGGTCAGGCAAAAAGAGTAGAGCCCAGCTTTCTTCTGTCTGCATCTTGTACAAGGCATCAGTAGAGTGCACACATCAGCCCGGTACATGAAATCACACATGGTCTTACGTGTGCTTATGAAGAGTCGAGCCCAGTCTTATTCAGTGCACTTTCTCAGGTGCTCACTTTTAAGATGTGTACTTTTCAGAAGTGCATTGTCCATGGTGTGTGGTGATAGAAGCAAACTCTGTAGGAGTTTTAGTATCCGTCATTCACTGTTCCTCTTTGATGTGGCTTTCACAGATTGTTTGTTTTGCACAAAAAAGAAGGTAGCCCATAGAATGGTCTGATACTCTATTGTACCAAATGTGAAACAACATGTGGTTATGTATTTAAAGACTGTATCATAATATATATATATACATTAGGGCATTTTCTAACTTTTGAGTGTATAGCCATGCTACCTTAATGTCTTTCTGGCTTATTTTTTGATGGAATAATACACGGAGTTATAATCTGGTTCAAGTAGGGTAAAAATTGAGCCAATCAATTTACAAACTATTGAAAGCAAGTGAAAACCATAAATTGGGTTTGGCTTTTAAAATAATTAAACCCAGGGGAAAATGGGACTGTATTCCCCTACTTTCACCTACTATATGAGGTACTAGGCTTTATCTCATCCCTACATATTGGGAAAAGAGATGAATGGTTCTGATAAGAGTTTGCAAGAGAAACTTTTCATTTGATTTACAATTCCTCACTTAAAAATGACCAATTTTCTTCATGGTTGATAGTATAAACATCCGGGATCGCTTATAGTGGAATACACTTGATGGGAAAAAAGGTTGGATTTGTGGATGTCAGTAAGGATGACATAAGGAATGATTGCTAAACGCAAACACACTGTGTTTCATTCTGATAGTGACAAGTGACAACAGGAAATTGCTCTGAAGATATGGCTTAAGAAATAGCTGGGAGGACAAACATTGACAAACCTACTGTTTTAGAGTCTGATGAGGTCATGTGATTGACAGATATTTTACCAACAATTTTTCTGATTGTGTTTCATCTGTAAAGCCTTCAGAGATCCGTTGTATTCCCAACTTGCTGAAGTCTTATTTCTCTCATCCAGAAACACACAGCTTATATTGTCGACCTGTCCTGGAACTTGCACTGAGAGATAATACCAAAACCTGGATCTGCTTAACTATAGGACATTTCAGCTTGTCAGTTCTTTGCTAAGTCTTGCTAACACAAAACATTATTATTTGTTGTTGTTGCCCAATACACAGGAAACAAAAATGAAAGCTTGGAAATTGCTCCAGTCCTGCCCCCACTCTGCTCCTGACCTCTCCAAGTGACTGACTTCATTCTTTCCTCTTCCGGGTCTTCTGCCTAGTCCTTTGGTGAGGTTTTTTGCTTTTCTTTTTGAATCAGTTTCAGTTCTTCACAGTGTATTCGAGCTCTGTTGGACTGTTACAGTGAGCACAAGGGAAAATACATGACTTAGTGAAATTGTTAATAGATGCTTCATGAAATTGCTGTGCTGTCTGGAAAGTGGGTAGTGCTTGATGACAGCAATTTAAAAAATGCCATTTAGAAAAGGCATTCCTGGGGGAAAATCATCTGTACAATTTTACATTTGAGTTTATGAAGGCATTTCTTTAAGACAAATAATTGTTCCCAAAGAGAAATTGCTCATTTCGTTGGGCGATATCTCCTGTATCTTTAGTACAGCAATCTCCATCTGCTTCAGACATACAACATGATGCATGTACCTGAATTAAAGAATATTTTTGTCTATTTGTTGTTGACAGGCAAATGATAATTGTTAGTTATGCTTCATCACTCCCCTTTACAGAGCAGAGTGATAAACTGAACAATGAGGGCAGGATGAAAATTAAGAATGGAATCATTTTCTATTTTGTTTGAGATGCCATGTCAGTACCTATAAAACCACTATATAATAGGCGTTATATTTTTCCTGGGCATTCTTTCTCATTGTATATATCATAATGGAAGCTTATTACTTCATTGTTTGAAAGCAATGCAAGGATTAATGATGGAGTATGATTGAGAGTGAGAGAATCAACAATGCAAAACATTTAGGAAAAGGTAAATATATCTGCAAAACATCATATTCCATCAACAATCTGTAAATAGCAAAACTCCATCATTCAGTACTAGTGTGGACTATTTATTTACTGAAAGGGACAGACACTTACCTGTGTTGCAATGGAGTCTAGCCTGTTTGTGGTACTATAATTTTTGTTTGCAGGAACACTTTTTTTGGAGGGAGGAGGAGGTCAGTGTGATTATTACTGCGTCAGAGCTTAGAATCTGGTTATATGTTTTGCACTTTGCTACAGAGTGAGTTACTGACCCATTTATGAGCTTCATTTAATGTTTATTCAAATGGATTTCTGTCAGAGTAAGGGGCATAGAGAACATAATTAGAGCTGGATGAAATTTTTCAGCTGCAGAGACACTGAAACATTTTGCAAATTCACATCAATTTCAACTAATTGTGAATTGAAAGAAAATTCTGAAAAAAACCTGGAACACATTTTGATATTTTAAATTTGATATATTTTGATATTTCCATTTGAAATGCTTTTAAGTTTTTTACCCTCCCCCTAAACATTTGTAAATGGTCAAAATCAAAATGAAATCATTTGTTCAACCCCCCCCCCCCAAAAAAAAATATTTTCCCCATCATTTTGAAATTGTCAACAAACAAAATCTGTTATTTGCCCAGATTCACCTATTATGTGATGTGAGAGAAATTAAGACATGTTTGAATATCAAAGGAATTGCCATGCTGGATGAGAACAGTTGCCCTTCTGGTCCAGTATTCTGTCACGTATGGCAATGGCAAGTACCAAATGTTTCAGAAGAAGGTGCAAGAAACCCTGCACTAGGTGGTTTTGCAATAAGCTACCCAAAGAGGAGGCTTTCTACTAGCTCTAATAACTAGAACTGGGTTGGGCCGTGCAGCAGAAGGGTTTATAGCTCTTCCAAAACTTTCTTATTCTTTTAATATTTGCAGTATCAATCCTGAGTGGTCTGTTCATACAAATTTCTATTTACTTTTTAAATCATATTCTTCTATTGACCTCAAGGATCTCTTGTGACAATAATAAAACGTGTAAAAAACAATAAAAGTAACTGATAATTTAATGATCATTTTTGGTTGGTCTTCAATAAATATATTTCTCTCCTTTCTCCCTCTTTTCTCCTCATGTGAGTGTGGGCCTATTAGGTCCCCATGCACCAGAAGAATGCTTTTTACTTATCTAAACAATCTGAGAAGTAATAGTGGAAACATCCCCACGCTACTGCAAAGTTGACTTGGAGGAATCATGTCTAGAGGGTAAACCATCAGGCTATTTTCTCATGGTTACAATCCATGTAGTCAAGTAATTGGACACACAATCCATTGCTATGTTTTCCTGCACGTGTATTTTTCAGTCTAATGATTTTTATTCTAGATTAAAGAAAATAACCATGAAAGAACAAATATAAAAACTTCATGGGCAAGAGCTAGTATACACAATGACTTTACTCAGTAATATTCTGCATCTGTCCCACCACAGCTGGTGCTGCAGCTGCTGAGTAGACTCATCCACTTTTAAAATGGTTCAGTAGACAGAAAAGAGAATGACAGTATTTCCTTTCAGTTATAATCAGCACACTCACAAAGCCTGCAGGCAACAAAAATCCACAGGACATGTCAAGTTTTAGTTGTGTGATTTACACAAATATACTAAACTGAACCAATGTTAAAGTCATTATTGATATAGATTCAATGGGAAAATTAGTCAGCCATATCCCTTTGCAAGTAGGCAATGGTAAAGCAAAATATTTAGGATGGCTGATATATCAGAAAGCCTGCACAAGCATACTGCATATTACCCACAAAAAGCCAAATATATATATGATGTTGTTTCAATTTAGGTTGCTTTTTTTGTAGTTTCCTAGATTTTAAAGAAAGCAAACTGAAGAAAGAGAAATTCCATCCTCTGGCATCATATTGACTCCAATATGGTTCATCAGCAGGGTTGGAACCTTTAGATCCACTGTCCAGAGCTCTGCTACTTGAAGTAACAAAGCAACTGATAGCAATAGTAGGTTGTCTTCCCCTATGTGAGTCAGCACTAAATGGGGATGAGACATACTTTGCCAGTGGGTTTCACTTATATTTGTTGATGGCAGAAGAATGTTGAGATTCGGATATGAGCGTATACTAGTGGGCACAGCCTCTTTCCCTGAACCTTGACCCCTTCTGTCTCATCCCCTCCAACCTCTCCATGTCCCAGTCCTGTATCTTCTCCAGCCTTGGCCTTTCCCCCCTATTCCTATTCCAGTCTTCCTTCCTGGGTTTCTCTCCAATCTCAGTTTCCTTTCCCTTTCCCCCTGTGGTTCCTAGTCCCAGTCTCTTTGTCTAGCCAGTCCTAGTTTCTCCCCTCCCCCCAGATCCTCATCCAATCTATGTTCCCCAGCCAACCTGGTCCCAGTCCTAACTAGTAGGAAGAAAGCCTTAGGCCTGGGTTAAAGTAGTGTTCAAAGTTTTGCTAATTGAAAGCAAAGTCAGGCTGTGAACTAGAGGCAGGCCCTCACAGAACCTGGCAATAACAGGGCTGATATTGCAGAAACACACATTCCTAAGTAGTGTCAGGTACAAGAATATACATGCAAATGCATTCGAGAAGGGTAGTACCAGAACACCCAATACCAACACATTCCCCAAAGATAACAGGAGCATGCTGACCCATCCTAAAAATAAGGTTAGGATTGTATGGAGAAACTTTGGAAAACCAGTAAAGTGCCTGAAACCATTATTGCTTATTGCTAAAAGTAGCCAGGTCAGCAGGCCATAAATTGGCCATGCAGCAGCTTTAGCTTAACCAAGGCAGGAGGGGAGGGGTTTTGGGTGCCACAGAAAGGGTGGCTTGACCCTGCGTCCTTCCTGCTCAGAATGTTGAAATTGCTGATATATGTATTTTAGAAAAACAGGAAGCTTGTCTATAATGTGCCCTTAGGAATGTGACTGTCAGGATCCCAAGTCATGCACACTCTGAAAAAAACATATCTGGTTAATTGACAATCATAAGGAAACCTCTTTTTTAGCCTTTAAAAACTGTTTGCTTAGCAAGTTTTCTTTAAGGGATATGTCATTGTATTCGGGAGGGTTTCTTCAGGGGTGCTTCCTCTGGACACATTTTGGGGGCCCCACCAGCAGATGGAAGTTTGGCCAATGGAAGCCTGTCACTGTGCCACTCGAGAGCCACACTCAGCTTCGGTAATTATCAAGGGTTGGCGGTGTTTTACTAACCTGTTGTGGACGTGTGTAAGTGCTTGAGACTAAGTAAAGTTAAGCTTTAAGTGAAAGCACTCTTCTGTTGTCCTATTTGTGCCAGCCATCTATCGGTCAGACAGCCGTGTCTCCCTTGATTTATTTCCTGATACCACCTCGCGCAGAGTAAAAGTTACCAAGAACTTTGGATTGAAAGAACCCCGGGTAACAGGATGACAGCATGATGGATAGAGATGTTTTGATCAATCCAACAGGTACAAGGCAATGGATGGTGCCCAGATACATCAGGAGCAATAAATAACTTGTTTGTATTGGTGTATAAAGAGGTATTTCAGAGGGAGTGTCTTTGGCCAGTCTAGGGGGCATTGGAAAGTCCTGCCACTGACTGAGCTGCCTCCATTGTCATGGGCAT
Organism: Chelonoidis abingdonii; assembly: GCF_003597395.2. Classification (NCBI taxonomy): domain Eukaryota; kingdom Metazoa; phylum Chordata; order Testudines; family Testudinidae; genus Chelonoidis; species Chelonoidis abingdonii. Next base: position 34,199,477 of record NC_133769.1, read on the forward strand.
ACATGTGCTTGTGTAACTGTAGACATTTATCCAGGGAGCTAGGACTGTGTTTCATTGACAATAAACCTGGCTGGGTGCCTTCGTACCTTAATAGATCTTCTGGTCATTGGGCGGTTTGCTCAAGGTCTGTGCCAGCTGTCTGCGCAGAGCTGGGACAGCACACAGAGAACACACACATAGCTGAACATCTGACGACACTAATCTCACTGTCTAACCAGTCCCAGACTCCCCTAACTCCCATTCCCAGTTTCCTTGCCAAATTTCAAGTCCCTGCTCCAAATCATGGGGGAGCTAGAGCTTTTCAAAGAAAAAAATGACAGAATTTTTTAATATGGGACAAATAATGTATTTCCTCCCTAAACTCATTGTCATAAACAGCTGTATTGTTTTGGCTGAAATTCCCTGTCCCTCTCTCCCCTAAAATAAAAGTCACTTTGAGGCAGATGCCTAGCAAATTTCTGATACAGAAATTTTCTGCTAAATGTTTAACATTTTGCAAAGTTACAAGCAACTGAAATCAAGTTCTTATTCTGGGAAGTTTTAATAAAAGATGATGCTACCAGATCTGCCTATAATGACCGTGTGGAAAATTACTAACCGGAATCACAGGCTGTACAGGGGATTTTATAGCACAGGAAATGGTTAGATTGTAAACCTTTCAGGGCACTGGGTCTGACTTTTTGTGCTTGTACAATGGAACCCCGATCTCAAACTGGGGACCTTGGGCACTATCACAATATCAGTAATAAATAATGACAACAGGTATTATAGTATACTTATCAAAAATGTATACTATTCACAGCTTGCTGTTATAATAAATGTGGAAATGGAATGGGACAGAACATAACTGAAATGTGCTATACTATCCATTTACTATGCACTGGGGAGGGAATAGGGAACTGAGTAATCTAAGCAACAGGCATGGAGTACCAAGAACCTCTGGAAATGCATTCCGACTCCAGCATGGTGGATCAAACCTTTAATCCTTCTGAAGCAGTTAAATTGAGTTCATGTAGTTAACTACACATTTGAGTATTTTGGATGAAAAACTGAGGTTTGCTAGTTCTGCATGGACACTAAAGGGCCATGGCACTTTTTGTAAGAGTGTTGGCTGTTACCCTTCCCTCCAGAGGTGATGGCAGTTCTGAGATGAGGTAGTGGAGTATGCATAGCACACATTTATGAAGCTCTTTGGGATCTTGTGCAAAGAAGGATGGTATGTCAGTGTGAACTACTACAATACATGCTGTGGGAAGAGAGGGAGAAGGATGAAAAGTAGAGAGGTGGGGACCGTTAGGCCTCTGATGTGCTGATAAATTATGCATTTGTAGATATTGTATATGATAAGATTAGGCATTACCATCACTCACAAGATGTTAAATGTCCTCAACTCCCATAGCTTCAATCCATTTACCTAGATTTGTTTTCTAAGTCTGCCCCTCACTCAAACATCTGGGCACCTTTGGTGGGAGGTGAGGGCACTCAGCACCTTCTGAGAGTTTCTAAGCCCTGTGCAGAATCATGTCCTGCAAGTGCATGCTGTGTGACTTTTAAAATGTAGATTATTGACTAGATAATGAAAAACGGACTACAGCTGGGCTGCTATTATGACTGGCATTGTAAATAAGTATTTTGTCATTCTTAAAAATGTGTTACTGATTTAAAGACTGTAATGTTTTTTTGGGAGCTATGAAAGCTCATCATGTAAATACATATTTAAATAATTTTAAAAAATCATATTCAGTCTTCATATTAAAAAATGGAAATTAGTTACTGTTCTAGCAGCTACAAATTTCAAGTTAAATATTATAAACAGTTGAGGCTTTTATTTCAGAAAAAAGGGATCTAACGGCAAGAGGAGGTTACTCACCTTGTGCAGTAACTGACGTTCTTCGAGATGAGTGTCCCTGTGGGTGCTCCACTCTAGGTGTCGGTGCGCCCCTGCACCTTTGATCGGAGATTTTTTGCAGAAGTACTCATAGCGGCCACGCATGCTTAGAACCTGTCACTCACTCTGAGTATATCACTAGTGAGCATGTGCGGCCGGTACCCTCAGTTCCTTCTCTACAACGGAGGCTACCCCAACTCCAAAGTAGAGGGGAGGAGGGTGGGTAGTGGAGCACCCACAGGGACATTCATCTCGAAGAACGTCAGTTACTGCACAAGGTGAGTAACCTCCTCTTCTTCGAGAGAGATGTCCCTGTGGGTGCTCCACGCTAGGTGACTTCAAAGCAGTGTATCTCAAGGAGGTAAGGACTTCGGATCTGGCAGGAATGCCATAGACAATACTGCCCTGCCTAATCGAGTGTCAGAGAGAGGGCCTTGAGTAAGGGCATAGTGTTTAACGAATGTGTGGTGGGAGGACCAGGTGGCCGCCCTACAAATGTCAGACAAGGGTACTTTACGTAGGAAGGCTACAGAGGTAGATACAGATCTAGTGGAATGTGTTCTGATCAATGCTGGAGGTGTAATGTTCTTTATCTGATAGCAGAGTCGTATGCAATCAGAGATCCATTTCGAAAGTCTCTGGGTAGAGATAGCCACGCCTTTGGAACGCTCCGCGATGGAGACAAAGAGTCTAGGAGAGTTTCTGAAGGGTTTGGTTCTGTCCAATAAAAGGATAAGGCCCTACGCACATCAAGTGTGTGCACTGTGGCCTCGAAGGAGTTTGCATGTGGTTTCGGAAAGAAAGTTGGTAGGTGTATTGGTTCATTGAGGTGAAATGAAGCATGAACTTTTGGAAGGAATTTTGGGTGTAACGTAGAGTAACTTTGTCCTTGAAGAAGAGCGTATATGGTATAAGGGCTGCTATCTCGCCTGCCCGTCTGGCGGAGGTAATGGCCACCAAAAAGGCTGTTTTTCATCGAGAGGTGCAAAAGGGAGCAGGTGGCTAAGGGCTCAAAGGGTGATGAGTAAAACAGGACAATACTAGGTGAAGATCCATGGAGGGGTAGGTGGCTTAATGTCTGGATATAGGGTTTGGAGTCCCTTCAGGAAACGCTTGGTGATGGGATGAGCAAAAACCGAGGTATTGTCAACTGTACCATGAAAGGTTGTGATGGCAGCTAAGTGGACTCTAATGGAGCTGAATGAAGGCCTGGATTGTTTAATGTCCAATAGATAATCGAGTATGCAGGGAAGAGGTGCAGAGGTAGGAGACAGTTGTTTGGTTGAGCACCATTTTGTGAATCTTTTCCACTTTCGGAGGTAGGTGGTACGGGTGGATTGTGTTCTGCTGTGTAGAAGTACCCTCTGAACTTGGTCGGAACAGTCTAGTTCTCTTTGTTGGGAGAACCATGCAGGTACCAAGCTTTGAGGTGAAGCATGGAGAGATTGGGTGAAGAAGCCGGCCGTGTTGCTGTGATAAGAGGTTGGGGATGAGAGGCAGGGAGATCGGTGGTTGAATTGACATTCTGGTGAGGAATGGGAACCACGGTTGTCTCGGCCATGAAGGTGCGATCAAGATTATCCTGGCACGATCCGTTCGTATCTTCGTGAGGACCCTGTTGAGCAATGGTATTGGGGGAAAAGCATAAACGAAGGGCCGGTGCCAGGAGATCATGAATGCGTCCCGAGGGAGTGTTTGCCCAGTCCCGCCCTGGAGCAGAAATTGAGGCATTTCGTGTTTTTCGGGTTGCGAAAGAGATCTATGGTTGGGTGACCCCAAGTGCGAAATATGTTGAGAATGATTCTGTTGTCTATCTCCCATTCGTGCTCCGAAGGGAAAACGTCTGCTTAGCTTGTCGGCAGTGGTGTTCATCACGCCTGGGATGTAAGCAGCTGATATCCGGATGTGGTTCGCAAGGCACCAATTCCAGAGTTTCATGGCCTCTGAACAACAAAGAGTGGGAACGACCCCCCCTTGTCTGTTTACGTAGAACATGCAGGCAATGTTGTCTGTCATTATGCGTACATGCTGATTCTTGATTAGTGGGAGGAAGCAACGGCAAGCATTCCGGATAGCTCGAAGTTCTAGAACGTTTATGTGTGCAGGGAGGTCTCAGAATGAGACCATAGCCCGTGACTGTTTGGTGAGAGATATGGGCACCCCAGCCGGTGAGGGATGCATCGGTCGTCATCATCACAGTTTGGTGGAGTCTGGAGGAAGGGGACTCCAGAACAGAGGTTGTCGGGGACTGTCCACCATATGAAAGAGTCTTTGACCCGGTAAGGTATGGTTAATTGTTTGTTTTATTGAGTGCACGTTCGGTTTGTAAACCGTGGCCAGCCAAGCTTGGAAGCACCTCATGTGGAGACGTGCATTCTGGACCACGAAAGTGCACGAGGACATGTGCCCCAGTAGTTGGAGGCAGTCTCAGGGCGGTGACCCGAGGGCTGCTGCGAAGCCTTGTAGCCAGCAGTTTTATGGTATTGAATCGGTCGGGTGGAAAGGATGCCCGTCCGGTTCTGGAGTCGAGGCTCGCTCCTATAAAGTCCAGGCGTTGGGTAGGACTTAATGTGGATTTGTTTTCGTTTATTTGCAGGCCCAGGGATTGAAAGCACTCGATGGTGATTTTTGTGAAGCGGAGGGCCTCGGCGTAATGTGGAGGCCTTGAGGAGGCAATCGTCTAGGTAAGGAAATATTATAACCCTTTTTTCCTGAGGTAGGCCGTGACTACCGCTAGGAGCTTGGAGAAAACTCGAGGGGCAGTGGAAAGGCCAAATGGTAGAACTCTGTATTGGTAATGCGTTGAGCCGAGGGTAAAACGAAGAAAACGTCTGTGGGCTGGGTGGATAGTGACGTGAAAATAGGCGTCTTGTAGGTCGAGGGCTGAAAACCAATCGCCCTGCTCCAGGGCTGGAATTATGGTGGTGAGAGTAACCATCTTGAACTTTTGCTTCTTGACGAATTGTTGAGCCTCCTGAGGTCGAGGATCGGTCGTCGCCATCTCTCCAGTTTTCTTCTGTGTTAGGAAATAAGGGAGGAGTAGAATCCTTTCCCTTGTGGTCGGGCACGAGTTCGATAGCACCCAGGTGAAGGAGATGTTGTACTTCTTGCTGGAGGTGTGGCTCGTGAAAGGTGTCCCTGAAGAGGGAAGGGGGTGGGTGTGGGTGGTGGGAGGTAAGGAGAGGAAGGGGATGGAATACCCTGTTGTGATGACCTCTAGAACCCACTTGTCGGTGGTAATATTCTGCCATTGGTGTAAAAATGGCTGTAGACGGTGTCCAAAGATAGTTGTGGGCAGTGCATACGCTGGAGTTGGGGACGACGTTTACGAGACCCTCGACCAAAGGTTCAAATTTGCTTATTATTTTGAGGAAGTTGGGGCATCCCGGAAGAATTGGGGGGCGACGCCGCTGGTATCTGGACCTCTGGGCGTTGGTGTTGTTGTTGTTGATCCTGAGATCTCGGGAAATGCTGAGTATATGAGGGGTAGCGCGGACGGTGGTAAGGTTGATATCTGTACTGTCGCCTTCTGTTTGTAGGGTTTGGATACCTAAGGACCGAAGAGTTGCCCTTGAGTCCTTCATTGAGTGAAGCACCTCATTAGTGGTGGAAGCAAAGAGTTTGTCACCATCAAAAGGGAGATCCTCTATGGTGCTCTGAACCTCGCGAGGAAAGAGAGAAGAGGAAAGCCATGAACCTCGGCGCATGACCACCGCTTGTAGCGGTGGATCTTGCTGCAGTATTGGCTGAATCCAGAGCTGCTTGGAGAGCCGTGCGGGATATGATTTGGCCCTCGGAAACTAAAGCTGTAAACTGTTGTTTCTTGTAGTCTGGGATGTGTTCAATAAAGTCCATGAACTTGTTATAGTTTCTATGGTCGTACTTTGCTAGAATTGCGGTATAATTGGCAATTCGAAATTGTAACGTTGAAGAGGCATACACCTTGCGACCCAGCAGGTCTAGGCGTTTGCCTTCTTTGTTGGCTGGGGTATGGCAGAAATACTGTTGTTTGTTCTCTGATTGGCTGCGTCCACTACCAATGAGTTTGGCGCAGGATGTGAGAAAAGGAATTCAGAGCCCTTCGAGGGAATGAAGTATTTGCGGTCCGCTTGTTTGCAGGTAGGCTGGCTTGTGGCTGGAGCCTGCCAGATGGATTTAGCAGGTTCCAGAAGGGCTGGATTAATTGGTAATGCCAGTCTGGATGACGAAGATGGTTGCAGGATGTCCGTTAACTCATGTTGTTGGTCAGGTACTTCCTCTAGATTGATTCTAAGCTCACTGGCAACCCTTTTAAAGAGATCTTGGAATTTCGAAAAATCGTCTGAGGGCGGGGGAGGGGAAGGAAGTAAAGCCTCCTCAGGTATTGGATCAGTTGGTACATCAGGTAATACTGGATCAGGAGCTGGAGTTAATTGATCCTGAGGATGGGAGGGTGCCGCCAAGTGAGTCATAGGATTTGGACGTTCGCGTCTAGTCTGAGTAGAATAGCGGGGTGTGCTGCCGAGGGAAAGATGGCCATGGAGCCCAATACTGCCATGGTGATGGAAAAGGCATAGGTGGTGCCATCCAGGGGTTAACACACCAGGAGAGGCGGGATCTTGAGGGTGGTTTGGACAATTTTCCTGTGTCCGCGGGTGACAGGACTCTGAGGGTAGAATTCAGATTGTACTGAAACATCACCCTGTAGTTCAGACTCCTCCTCACTGGAGGAAGGCTGCTCGGACCCTGAATCATTTGTCAGGGAGAAGCCATCCCTAAGAAAGGGCGATTGCAGTGTAGGTGACACTAGGAGGTCACTTGAGTGGGTAAACTGCAGAGCTGGGGCAGCCGAAGGCGAAGCTGATAGAATCCTGTGAGGAACCTGGGCTGACACCGGAGTTCTTAATCTTGGCTCCGTGCCAAGTAGCGGTAGTAATGCCCGGTGCCGCAGGCGGTGCCGTGCTATTAATAGCAGGCTGCGGGTGCCTCAGCGGGGTGCCTGAGTTGTCGCGGTGCCGCATTCATCGCGGTGCGATAGGTGCCATAATCGAGGCAGGCAACTGAAAGCCTGTCGCCTCGGCACCAGAGCCTCGCGCGCTGCCGCCGAAAAGCACAGGCGGGTTTAGCACGGTACCGGAGGAGCCCGGCTCGTCAAAAGTACTCAGGTGGGGGAGCACCGGTAAGGAGACTGTGGATCTGACAGGAGAAGGTTTGTCAGTAAAGTTTCTTTTAGATTTTGAGTGCTCTCGTTTAGCTGCTTTCTTCAGTTTTTTGAAGGGTTAGAGCTGTGTCTGTGAGCGGAGGCAGAGTCCGCGCCAGGGTCTGAGGCGGACTGCAGGATTTTTGAAGTAAAATGAGTTTGAGCTTTAACTCTCTATCCTTCCTCGCTCTGGAACTTAGTTTAGTGCAGTGAGTACATTTTTGGGGAATATGAGGTCTCCCCCAAGCATTTTATGCACTGTGAATGTCCATCAGAGAGAGGGATAGCGTCCTTACAGGAGGAGCAGCGCTTAAAGCCTGTGGAGCCAGGCATATTTGAAGCGGCTGAGAGAACAAGAAAAAAAAATTATTATTATTTTTAAATAGTAGAAAAAAAGGTAGGTAACACTAACTAACAACTAACTAACAGGAAAAAACTATCTAACTACAGGTATTTTAAGATGGGGAAAGAAATCTTAAGGAGTCTGCTGAGCTCTGTCTCAAGCCAGGGATGGTAGAGAAGAACTGAGGGTACCAGTCGTGCATGCTCATTAGTGATATACTCAGAGTGAGTGACAGGTTCTAAGCATGCGTGGCCGCTACGAGTACTGCTGCAAAAAAATCTCCAATCAAAGGTGCACCCACAGGGGCATCTCTCGAAGGAGAACTAGACTGTTATGAACTAATTGCTTGCTATTAAAAAAATATCTAAATAATCCTGAGGGTTCAGAATGCAGGAAAACTTCTCAAATGTAGTTTTTTCATTCACTAAACTTTTAAATCAGGCAGGCCTGGCCACATGGGAAGAAGGAACTGGTTCTTATGCTGCAATGCTGTGTGCTGCAATGATGTCAGCAGAGTCAATAATGGAATGGTGCGGGAAAGTATCCTTTCGTGGTGGACGAAATAAGGCAGCCCTTGCCAGAGACCTTTGCAAAGGATTGCACAGTACCTCCATGAAAACTTCCTGGAGATCTTCCTGGAGGATTCCCGGGCCATCCCTGTGCACATAAACAGTCTTTTTTGGAGATAACCCTCTGCGTAGCTGGAGTGGCCACCAATACCCACTATACCTACTTTTTTGTTCAGATTAAACATAAAAAATAATAGCCTGTAACCCCTATAGATTGATTGGAAATGTGTACTCACCAGAGGTGCGTTCCCCGACATCATGCTCCACTGCTAACTGGTCCTGTGAAGGGATGGGCTCCAGGATTAAAAAAAGTTCTTGGCTGTCAGGGAAAATGGATCTTCCACTTGCCTACCTCATATTCTCCTCCTCCTCCTCATTGCTTGAGGACACTTGGGGCTCCTGGGAGGTATCCACAGAGTGTTTGGGGTAGTGGTGGGGTCACTGCCGAGAATCGCATGCAGCTCCTCATAAAAGCCGCATGCCTGTTGGTTAGAGCCAGAACAACTGTTCACCTCCCTTGTCTTCTGGTATGCTTGCTGAAGGTCCTTTATTTTCATGTGGCATTGTTGCGTGTCCCTGATATAACCCTTCTCCTACATCCCCCACACAATCTTGGCATAGATGTCAGCATTTCTTCTGCTGTATCGGAGTGCTGCCTGCGCAGACTCTTCTCCCCACACAGCTATAAGATCCACCACCTGCTGTGTACTCCATGATGAGCACCTTTGTGGCCTTGAGTCTCCGTGATCTGCTGTGCTGGCAAGCTCTCCATGTTGATCAAACAGGAAATGAAAATTCAAAAGTTCCCAGGGCTTTAACACCGGAGTGGCTATTTCCTGTGTACCTGGCTAATGTGCAATGTAGTTGAAAGTGCTCTCCAGAGCAGTCACAGCGGAGCACTGTTGGACACCTCCTAGAGGGTAATTCATTCAAATTACACTACGCAGTGTCCACTATCCTCATGTCGACCAATGGATATTGAATCAAGTGCTATGCCTCTTGCGGAGGTGGAGTGTAGAAGTCGACTTTACTGCCACTTAGGTTGGCGGAAGGGACTCGGTAGTGTAGACACATACATTATTAAATCTGTTTAACATGGCTTATGTTGACTTAAATTTGTAATGTAGACCATCTGTTAATGTGCAAGAGGCCATTTTGCATAGGAAAGGAGGGTGTTACTTTGCTTGGTACTGGTTTTGGAATTCTTTTTAGCTAGGTTTGAGAGGGAGAAAGATGTTATTCCCATGCAAATTATGAGAGATTCTTGCCTAGGTGTTTAACAATAATCTCATTTAGCTATTTTAGTTTCTAGTCTTGGGAAACCGAAGTCCCAATCTTGACTGATCTGTGGGTCCTTAGACAAAATGTCTCATATGACATCAAACATTTTCTTATTCACTTTATTTTCTAGGTGGATCCTATTTTGGAATAAACAGAGGTTGATAGCTTTTCTAATATTTGAGGGGCAGGAGGAATTAATAGCTATTAATCATTCAAAGAGTATCTGTTTTCTGTACCCCTTATACCATCAGGAGTCTGCAATAACAGATTGTTAAAAATTGTATGCTGTGACTGTTAAGGAGGAGAAGAAATCAATTTGTCTCCCCTAAGTCACCTGCAAGAGCCTGACCCGTGGAACTGTTCCAGTTGTAAACAAACTGCGTAGTCCACATTGCTTTTGTCCAGTGTGAGACTCAACTGTGAGGAGTGTGATATTATTCTGTGGATAAGTGCCTATATCTAGATTGCTATCATGAGTGCAGATTACTGAGAGCTGTTCTTGATGGGGATAGATTCTGGATATTTTTTCTGCTTTGCATTTCAGCTTGTGATATTTACTTTCTGCTTCGCATTTCAGTTTGTGACATTTACACAGGTGCTGGAGGAGTTGCAGGTTATAATATGAGTTAGATCCATTTCCCTTATTGCTGGTGAATGCAAGGGTGTCGATGATGGAACTGTTGCTGCTGGAGTTCTGTTTTTAATGTCTACACAGGGATAAACCCCCCTAAACTGGCTCAAGTCAGCTGACTCAGGCTCACGAAGTTCGGGCTCCAGGGCTGAAAAATTGCTGTTTAGACACTGGGGATTGGGCTGGAGACTGAGGTCTGGGACCCCACAAAGGTAGAGGTTCTCAGACCTCAGGCTACAGCCTGAGCCCGAAGTTCTACACAGTAATAAATGAAAACAGTGACTCAATCATCTGATCCAAATTGTCTCTATTACAATAAATACAAATGGCAAATTATTAGTAAAATTGGAGAAGATGGGGATTAATATGAGAATTGAAAGGTGGATAAGGAATTGGTTAAAGGGGACACTACAATGGATCATACTGAAAAGTGAACTCTCAGGCAGGAGGGAGGTTACTAGTGGAGCTCCTCAGAGATCAGTCTTTGGACCTAACTTATTTAACATTTTGATCAGTGATCTGTGCTAATAAAATTTGCAGATGACACAAAGTTGGGAAAAACAAGGAGTCCTTGTGGCACCTTAGAGACTAACAAATTTATTTGGGCATAAGCTTTCGTGGGTTATAACCCATTTCATGATGCATGGAGTGAAAAATACAGTAGGCAGTTATAAATAAACAGCACATGAAAAGATCAGAGTTGCCTTACCAAGTTGGGGGCGAGTGCTAATGAGGCCAGTTCAGTCAGGTTAGATGTGACCAGGGTAGATGTTCCTAACAGTTGACAAGAAGGGGTGAATATCAACATAGGGAAAATTACTTTTTGTAGTGCTAACGAGGCCAATTCAGTCTGGGTTGATGTGGCCCATTCCCAAAGGTTGACCCAGCCACTCCCAGTCTTTATTCAGGCCTAATTTAATGGTGTCAAGTTTTCAAATTAATTCCAGTTCTGCTGGGGACACCATCATAGGACCTAACCACATCAGCCACACCATCAGGGGCTCATTCACCTGCACATCTACCAATGTGATATATGCCATCATGTGCCAGCAATGCCCCTCTGCCATGTACATTGGCCAAATCGGAGAGTCTCTATGCAAAAGAATAAATAGACACAAATAAGACATCAAGAATTGTAACATTCAAAAACCAGTAGGAGAGCACTTCAGTCTCCCCGGACACTCAATAAACAGACTTAAAAGTGGCCATTCTCCTACAAAAAAAATTTCAAAAACAGACTTCAACGAGAAACTGCAGACCTGGAATTAATTTGCAAACTTGACACCATCAAATTAGGCCTGAATAAAGACTGGGAGTGGCTGGGTCACTATAAAAAGTAATTTTCCCTCTGTCGATACTCACACCTTCTTGTCAACTGTTGGGAATGGGCCACATCAACCCAGATTGAATTGGTCTCGTTAGCACTGACCCCCCCAACACTTGGCAAGGCAACTCTCATCTTTTCATGTGTTTATTTATACTTGCCTACTGTATTTTTCACTCCATGTATCCGATGAAGTGGTTATAGCCTAAATACATCTGTTAGTCTCTAAGGTGCCACAAGGACTCCTCGCTGTTTTTGGTGATACAGACTAACACAGCTACCCGTCTGAAGCAAGTTGGGAGTTATAGCCAATATGAAGAAGGGCTGGAATATCATACAAGAAGATTTGGATGACCTTGAAAACTGGAATAATAGAAAGGGGATGAAATTTAATAGTGCAAAGTAATGCACTTAGGCACTAACAACAAGAATTTTTGCTATAAGCTGAGAACTTATCAGTGGGAAGTGACAGAGGAGAGAAAGACATGGGTGTATTGGTTGATCATAGGATGACTATGAGCTGCCAATGTGATGTGGTCATGAAAAAACTTAATGCAATGTTAGGATGCATCTGAAGAGGTATTTCCAGTAGAGTTAGGGAAGTTTTAGTCCCACTATGGTGAGACCTCATCTGGAATCTTGTGTGCAATTCTGATTAATTTAAACTGGAGCAGGTGTAGAAAAGGGCTACTAGGATGATCAGGGGAATGGAAAACCTACTTTATGAGAGGAGACTCAAAGAGCTTGGCTTGTTCAATCTAAACAAAAGAAGGCTGAGGGGAGATATGATTGCTCTCTCTAAATATATCAGAGGGATAAATACCAGGGAGGGAGAGGAGTTATGTAATTTAATCACCGATGTGCATGCAAGAACAAATGGATATAAACTGGCCATAAACAAGTTTAGGCTTGAAATTAGATGAAGGTTTCTAACTATGAGAGGAGTGAAGTTCTGGAACAGCCTCCCAAGGGGAGCAGTGGGGGCAAAACACCTAACTGGCTTCAAGACTGAGCTTGATAAATTTATGGATGGGATGGTATATCAAAACCGCTTACAATGGCATGTAGCTGATCTGTGACTGCTAGCAGAAAATATCTCAAATGCTTGCTGATGGGAGACTAGATAATACTAAGTCCTGTCATGAGTGCAGGAGACTGGACTAGATGACCTCTTGAAGTCCCTTCTAGTCCTATGATTCTATGGGGAGGGCTCTGAGTTACAATAGTGAATTCTTTCCCTGGTGTCTAGCTGGTGAGTCTTGCTCCTACATGCTGAGAATTTAACTGATTGCCATATTTGAGGTCAGGAAGGAATTTTCCCCTGGCCAGATCTCCCTCTGTTGCAGCTTGGGACACTGTTCACTTGTAGGTTTAAATTAGTGTAAATGGTGGATTCTCTATAACTAGAAGTCTTTAAATCGTGATTTGAGAACTTCAGTAACTCAACCAGAGATTATGGGTCTATTATGGGAGGGAAGGGGAGGAGGAAAGGGGAAGTTCGGTGGCCTGCAATCCGCAGGAGGTCAGACTAGATGATCATGATGGTTCCTTCTGGCCTTAAAGTTTATGAGTCAATAAATCTTGACTTATAGTAGCAAAGCACAGGACAATTACAGGAAATGCTTGTATAAGTGTCAAATATAATAAAAGTATTTTTTGACAAGTTAGTAGAATAACATTGCAAGGGGAGCAATGCTTATTGCTCAAAACATTTGAAATGTAGACTGGGTGAAGGATTTGAAAATATAGTTTAAGGAACAGTGGCAGGGACATGGGTTAATACTTATTCCATTTTTAATTTCTTTATTCAATTCTTTTTCATTTCGGTTCTGTAAGGAAACATTTAGAATTAATTGATCTAAAAGTTCTTTGCTTTTTATCCTCCTCTTTGTTTTTATATCTACATAATTCCTTATACAGACTAATATTTTTAAAAAAAATGTTTTGGTGATGCTGGCACTAATCACTCAAATCACAGCATTCATGGTTGCCCGTGCAAAAATGCTTCTGTGTGCGAGGGAGGCCATTTTAGTGAGGAAAGAGATTTCAGCTTCAATTCAGGAGGTTTAAACAACAGTGAGTAAAATAATGAACTGAAGTGTATGTAGCAACTTTTGCCATGACATTTTGAAGTTCTTATCCCCCTCTCAAAGGATACCATTCATGCCTGTGGGACGTGCCAACACAATTTTGCATAAGTGGGACTTGAGGGATTAACTGTACAGCGGTCAGTTACACCCCAAAAGTAGAGAGGCATAATGGCCAAATTCATCCTTGCTACGAAAGGGAGGTAAATGGGATCCTAGGACATACCAAGGTATTTTTAGGAGAGATAAGTGAGTATTAAAGGCATTGGTAAGACCTCATCTGGACCACTGAGTACAATTCCAGTGATCCATGTTTAAAAAGATCTATTCAAACTGGAACCAGTGCAGAGACGAGTTACGAGGATGATCAGAAGAATGTAGGTCCTATCTTTCAAGAGGAGAGGCTTGCTTGGTTTATCAAAACAAAGGTGCAGAGGAGGTATGATTGCTCTCTATAAATACATCAGAGGAGACACCAGGGAAACAGCAGAGCTATATAAGTGAAAGGACCATGCTGGTACAAGAACAAATGGGTATAAACTGGCCATGAATAAGTTTAAGCTGGAAATTAGAAGATTTCTAACATCAGAAGGGGTGGGGTTGTGGAAGAACATTCTTATTAGGAGTAGTGGAGGAAAACAATCTAACTAGTTTTAAGATGGAGCTTGATAAGTTTATGAAAGGTAGTATATGCTGGTGTCAGCTGAAATAGCAAGGGGTTGGACTTGATGACCCCAGAGGTACCTTCCAGTCCTATGTCCCTAAATTGAATTTATCTAGCATAAAGTAAGGATTATAAGGTTGAGCATTACATTTGTACATGTCTGCAAAGCACTCTTTGGATCTCTCAAGCTTAAAAGATCTATAAAAATGTCAGGTGTTATTATTGCAATAAGCACAATTGTGGTGTGACTTGGATTGTACATCTCTAATTAGACACTTCATAGTGTTAGTATCTGTCAGTAAATATTAACCCTTTTAATCCTTTTATTTTTGTATATTTGATTCATTTATATATTAACTATTCTTTAGAATCTTTATGATATTAACAGAGAATGCTGAATTCTAAAGCCCAGAGCACTGGTCCTTGACCAATAACTAATCCTATTCAGGAATTCTGTGTGTTAGATTGTATTTATTAATGCTCAGTGTCTTCATGTCTATAGAACTCTAGATAGATGATGCTTACATAAAAATATATAAACTTGGGAAACTGATGAGCTATGATTGTTACAGCAAATGATTCCTGTTAAGAAATCAACAAAGAAGAATGATGATGGGGGAGAAAGACCTATTGAAAGATATTATCTTGAAGAATTGTTAGTCCTCTGAGCTGTAATTAATTATGCCTTCAAACATAAAGAAGGTAAACTGAGAATGTATAGAAATGACATCAGAACATATGTTTCTTTTGGCAAAGAAAGGTTTCTTTGTTTAAAAATCCTATATAATGACACTGGTGTTGGAATTTAGTTGGGGAATAAAACTGTTGCATCCCTTCAGATATAGTGAAGAAGAGAGACGGAGCCAGCGTTTTATCACCTCAAGGGAGTAATGTATTTATTCTTTCTGTATAGGGCTTTACTAATCTCTGACTGATAATCTTTAGTTAAATAATTCCAACTGAGTCTGTAATTCGACAGTCTTGAATCATCATTGACTCAGGCACACAACAATAGGAAAGGAAGTTTGCAAACCATTTTAATGGGCACTAGACAATCTAATAGATGGCATACTTATGCAAACATTTTCTGATAGTCAGCAGCTGTTGTCAAATCTTATAGAATGCATATAGATGGATAATCTACATCCACGTTCAATAACATGGCATTGTAGATTTGGAGCAATGCCATTTCTGTGCTGCCATCTGACTGGAACACAGACTGATATTTTTCACAAGGGGGTTTCCATATTCAGCTTCTGCTGGTTTTGGATTTTAAACTGGATGCAATCTAGGTTAATGCTCAGAAAAGAAAAATGTTTTATTTAAGAATGGAGAGACCAGGCATCCATGGCGGAGGTTAGCAGAAAAAGGGCCATTGTTTCTGGTGGTAACACATTTTCTCCTTGGAATTAGGAAGCCAACTTTTACTTCACATGATGTTAATTGCCAGCAAGAGGTTCAGTCAAAAATGTTCAGCCAATGAGTTAATTTAATTTGTTATTAACTATATATTAACAATATTTCTGTTTTAGCATTCTTGGAAACATTTTGTTTAAAAAAATTCATAAAAATCAAGGAATATGTTATTAAATAAAATTGTAGTTATATTTTCCCCATTTTCCAGGAAAGAAAAAACAGAAAAAAATATTGTTGTGCTTGACAGATGTTTATGGTATTTGTTTGTTTGTTTTACAAACAACTTTATCTTCTTCTGTTCTTTATTATTATAGGTGCAGCTCTAGTTAAGGTTGCCTGACTCTTCCTCTTATAGGACCTCATTTTCAGTTGCTTATAATTTTTTCAAACTTTAACTATTCCATATGCCAGGTGTCTGCCTGGGACTGAATTCTTCTGGAAAGTAACAGCAAAAATGATTCTGCCACTTCCAAGAACAAGATTAAGGGAAAATGCATAGTTTTGCCTGTGTTAAGAAACTGGTTAAGAAATTATATTGAGAAGTTTTAGAACTATTTTGGAGAAATACTAAACATTTGACGGGGAAATCTTCCTGTCATGGATCTGCCTTTCATTGTCCCCATGGAAAACTACAGGATTTTGGCTAATTTATGAGCCTTTCAAAAGTCTCCCTTGCACATGCTCAGTAGAGATTGGTTAGCATTTGATGGGCAAATTTTCCAAAGGTTCTGTCTGTCCTTGTTAGCCAAATAGGCTCGTTTCCCCCTGGAGCTAGTCAATTACCCCAAGGAGGCACGGAAGACAGGAAGACGGGTACCAAGCTTTTATTCTCGGTCAGCTGAGC
>NC_133769.1:34225991-34230881 GCF_003597395.2 Chelonoidis abingdonii
ATATGTATTGGATCTGTTTAGCATCTTTCTCCTAGGTATTTTGCCTACGTGCATCTAAGAAGAGTTACATACGTGCAAAGATTAACTGGGATGATACTGGGATGATAAGCAGAGGACTGCCATAAGCAAGGAGTTAGCAAATTCCTTTTGCTCTACATCCTGAACATGCTCCAGCCCCTTGGAGCTCCTGTGTATGACCAGACTGTGTATGCAACATCCCCACAGAATGGCTGAGAATGCTCCATCCTTAGCTGCAGAGGCAGAACAGGACTATCCCCTGCACTTGCTGCTCTGGGTCACTGTGTTTCTGGGCATGAGAACTGACAGCAGGAAGACTGTGTTCCTTGTGATCTCATTGGCTCCCCTGCTTGTTCAAATGGTATCAATGGCCCTCTGCATGGTCTTGTGGTAAAGACAGCTGAATGGCAACCTGGATAATTGGATTCTATCCGAGTCTCTGCCACAGAGTTACTATGTAATGCTGGGCAAATCACTTAAAACAAATGTTAATAGCTGGTTACTAATTGTGAGTTCCTCATTTTCTGAATGCTCAGCATGAGACATTCAGGGCCAGATCTGCAGAAGTTCTGAGTGTTCATGACTGCAACTGAAGTTGATTCAAACTGTGCTTTGAACATACAATCTTCAGCTAAGAACTAAATCCTAGGTGTCTCAAGATGGGCACATTAGTGGCATGAATCTCCCTAGGCCTCAGTTCCCGGTCTGTAAAATGGAGACAGTAATGCCCCCCTCACCAGGGCCGGCTCCAGCTTTTTTGCCATCCAAAGTGGCAAAAAAAAAGAAAAGAAAAAAACGATTGAGCTGCTGCTGAAGTGCCGCCGAAAAGGAAGAGGGGGACTGAAAGACCCACTGCCGAATTACAGCCAAATACCCATACGAGCCATCCCAGTAACAGACGGACTGCCAGTCCTTTCTATTGGCCGCCCCAGGAACTTGCTTCCTTCGCTGGTGCCTGGAGTTGGCCCTGCCCCTCACCTCACTGGAATGTTGTGGAAATAAATGTTTGTGAAACATTCAGATACTGTGGTGACAGGACCATAGAAATTACTAGGAGAACATTGTTTTGTGTTTGTATAATGTACAGTAAGTAAGGCCTGGGGACATACAGTGAATGAGTATAAAAATAATATTGACTAACTACTCATTCACTGAATTAGACAGGGTTCTGTGGGAAAAAAAGGTAGTTTGTGATAATGAAACTAAAGACTATGTAGTAATCCTACGCAGAATGGGGGTAAATTAAGGTTGGACAGGCACACTTAATTCTAGCATTTGCTAACTTTTGAGTGCTTGACTTTTCAGTCTTAACATTCTTTTAATGTAGCTGTTTGGATACAATATTAAGTACAGGTTTATAGTCTTAGGCCTTGATCCGGTGTATTTTTCATCTTTATGCATATAAATAGTCCCAGTGAAGTTAATGATACTTAAGTACATGCCTAATGTTAAATGTGTTTAAGTGCTGTCCTGAATTGAAGTCTCAGGTTGTATATCTGGCTGTGAGGGGGACAGGGCTGGCTCCAGGCACCAGCCGAGCAAGCTGGTGCTTGGGGCAGCAGATTCTAAGGGGCGGCATTTCGTCCAATCATTTATTTATTTATTTATTTTTCTTTTTGGTTTGCCACTCCGGATGCCCTGTAGGGGGCGGTGGCGTGGTGGAGGGGAGCACCCTGCTAGGAGCGGACTGCACCCTCCGTCTGCCCCAGATGGTGCCAGGTCTGTAGCAAGCCTGGCAGGGCAGCCCGTGTCCTTCTCTCCCTGCCGACCGGAGCAGCGCGGAGCCCTCCCGGCTGGCAGTGCGGCGGAAGCCCTGGTCACCCTCTTCTCTCTCCCTCTTGCTCCCTCTCTCTCCCCCTCCCCCCCCTGCTGCCTGGGGCATGTCTGCAGTGCCGGGAGTCCCCCTGCACTCGTGCTCCAGCCGCCCTGCAAGTTTGCTTTTCTTTTTTGTTTTTTTGCTTCGGCACTCTGGCCGCTCTGCAGGTTTTTTCTTTTTTTCTATTGCTTGGGGCGGCAAGAAAGCCAGAGCTGACACTGGACGGGGAGAGTAGGGTTCTAATGAGAGCAACTGTTAGGTGCGGGGGTAGAGATCAATGGGGAGTAGGAGAAGCCCTGGTTTTATTTTAGTACTTACTGGTCAGAATAGCTGGCTGGATACA
This sequence comes from Chelonoidis abingdonii, assembly GCF_003597395.2. Lineage (NCBI taxonomy): Eukaryota > Metazoa > Chordata > Testudines > Testudinidae > Chelonoidis > Chelonoidis abingdonii. The sequence goes on from NC_133769.1 coordinate 34,228,169, forward strand.
ATGAGCTGCTCCATGTAAAAGGGGGAAGTAATTTACTCCTCCGCAGCAAGAAGGGATGGGGAGGAACTGTAACACCATGAGCTACAATTTATCTCCTGGTCTGTCCCAAGGATGGTTCAGCTATGTGCTACTTCTCATTCAGAGTAGATTGTAGGTTACAATCTAACCATAATAAAGAATAATAGTTTCCATTTGCACAGAACTTCCATATATAATTACTTGTAGGCATTTATATACTGTATGTATTGTGATACAGCATGGCCAGAGGGCAGCAGGAGAGGGTTAGAAGGGAGCCTTATTCCCTGTAAGGGGAAGAATGTTTGCTATAGATTAACTAGAGCACCTGAAGCCAATTAGAGCACCTGCAGTCAGTCACATGATAAAAACCCCTGCTTCAATCAGACAGTGTGGGAGTAGGAGCAGAAAGCATTGGTGTTGGAGCAGAGAACAGTTTGGAAGAGTTGGAGCAGAAAGAATTGGTGTTGGAGCAGAGAACATTTTGGAAGAGTTGGAGCAGAAAGAATTGGTGTTGGAGCAGAGAACAGTTTGCAGGGAAGCAGAGGACAGTTCGGAGAAGTGCTGCAGTGGGCTAAGAAGTCCAAGACCCTAAGTAAGGGGCACCTGGCTTGTGTAGAGGGAGGGAAGGAAGCCCCTCACAAGCTGAAGGGCAGGAGAGGGAAGTAGCCGAGGGGGAGGAACCGTCAGATCAAGTGGTTCACCGCTATTCTCAGGCCCCTGGGCTGGGACCTGGAGTAGAAGGCAGGCCCAGGTCCCTCCCTCTCCACTCGCTGCCTCTAGGACACTAGTGGGGCAATTAATATTCCAATTTAGGGACAAGAAATGGTGCCCTGAACCCCTCCCCAAAGAAGAGAAAGCACGAGACCCATCATAATAGTGCCAACAATTTGCCACAGTATCTAGTATGTGATGTCTATACAGGTGTATATACAAATGTCAATCTAGCACTATACAAATATTTTTCCATTGTACTGCAGCCACCTCTGGGGAACGTTTAACAGCATGTCATAGCACAGAATGGAAAGAAGAATATAATATCCAACTAAAGCTACAAACTGAATATAAATAAAATTATCGTCATTTTTTATTTTTCTTGTAAGTGTTAAGACATTATTTTCTCCAGATTCATTCACTTCAATGATATTTTCATAATCTCATCTGTGCACATATGGAAATGGGGCTTAGAGCTTCTTTTTGACAATTTTCTCTTAATACGTTTAGATAACTGATTTTAAGGTCAAGGTGTAAAGCTAATTCTACTCTCGGCTCAAGCAGGTAGGACTCCAATAGAATAAAAATTTGAGACAAGTAGGTTTGCAGCCCGCAGAAAACAGTGCAGGCCTATCAACAGACTATAAAGTTTCTTAGATAGTATCATTTTTTGTATCATTTCCTCCAAGTGCTCAATGATGTCATTGAGCATAAGAAAAACCTTGATAATGTGTACACTTGACTTACTGGCAAGTAGGGTGACCAGAAGTCCCAATATTTAACTTTTGTCCTGCATCCCGATCGATGTACGATTGGGACGCTATTTATCCCGATATTGCCAGGCAACACAGTTGGCACGGGGCTGGAAAGCTCCCTACCTGGCTCCGCACAGCTCCCCTGAAGTGACGACATCTCCCTCTGGGTCCTAGGCACAGGGATGGCCAGGGGGACTATGCATGCTCCACAGCATCCATTGGCTGGGAACTCCATTGGCAGGGGTGGTGCCTGCAGGTGAGGCAGTGTGCAGAGTCACCTGGCTGCGCCTCTGCCTAGGACCCATACAGAGATGTTCCACTTCTGGGGATCTGCCTGAGGTAAGTGCCAGCCCACACCTAAACTCTGTCCCGAAGTCAGTACCCCGAATCCAACCTCCTACCCCAACCCTGAGACCCCCTCTGCAGCAGGGCTGACCCACAGCTTGCGGCAGGAGGCATGGCCAGGAGCTGCTGTTGGGCCTGTGTGACCCCAATCTGCAGCGGGGGCTGTGGCCAGGGGCTGCTATTGGGGCCATGGCAGGGGCTGTGGCCTGCTGTTGGGGCCGTGTGCCCCCAACAGACCCATGGCTTGCGGCGGGGGCCACAGCTGGGGGCTGCTGTTGGGGTGTGTGCCCCCGACATGCAGCTTCCTTGGGCTGTGCGCCCACCTCCCCCCTGGCTCCGGTGGGGGCTGTGAAGCTGTAACTGTCCCCCACATGTGTCTTGATATTTTATTCTTGCCATCTGATCACCCTACTGGCAAGACACATTGACATTACATAGGATGGGATGGTGGATTGTATGCAGTTCCCAATTTCATGAATAGCCATGTGCAGGAATGTGAGGACAGATTTAGACCCTGTGTGTCACTGTTTTCTTCTAGACTAGAAACTAACAAATACTGTGCACTACTACCTCGATATAACACCACCCGATATAACATGAATTTGGATATAACATGGTAAAGCAGTGCTCCGGGGCGGGGGCGAAGCTGCGTACTCCGATGGGTCAAAGCAAGTTTAATATAACATGGTGTGACAGACCCAGACCAGTGGGGTACAGGAGTCTGGTAGAGGGCAAATATACTGGTCACCGGATGAGTAGTTTTCCGTTCCCTGAGTGACCAGAGCAGGGGCTGCACTAGAGTAATCAGGAACCTGCTAGAACCAATTAAGGCAGACAGGCTGATTAGATCACCTGCAGCCAATCAAGGCAGGCTAATCAGGGCA
>NC_133769.1:34231892-34249482 GCF_003597395.2 Chelonoidis abingdonii
GGGAGGATGATGTAGAGGCATACCTTCTGGCCTTTGAGAGGACAGCCCTACGGGAGGCCTGGCCTCAAGATCAGTGGTCTGGCATCCTTGCCCCATTCCAGTGTGGGGAGGCCCAGAAGGCTTACTATGATCTGCCTGAAAAGGCTGCAGCAGACTACCCCCAGCTGAAAGCAGAGATCCTGGCCAGATCTGGGGTAAAGACTGCAGTGCGGGCCCAGCGGTATCACAAGTGGAGGTACCAGGAAAACAAAACCCAGTGGTCCCAATTGTATGACCTCATCCATTTCACACGAAAGTGGTTGCGAACGGAGTCTCGGAGTCTGGAAGAGATACTAGAAGTTCTGGTCATTGACTGATACATGAGGGGACTACCACCAGACCTTCGTGCCTGGGTAAGCCAGAACGAACCCTCCACCTATGATGAGGTTGTTGCATTGGTAGAAAGGCAAAGGATGGCGAGGGAGCTGACCCGACCAGTTATGGAAGAGGCACCCTGGGTTAAACTAGCAGCACCAAGCCCTAGAGCTCGGGTGACTGGGCCACCAGGAGGGCCCAGGTGGAAAAAGAGAGGGGCTGAAGGCCCACCAGAGGCCACAAAGAGTCGGAGCATGGAGGGAGAAGAGGATCATGATGTTAGACTGCCCAAAACAAGAGACCGGGGAATGCCTAGGGCTCCATACAGATGATATGCCTGCAGGGAGTGGGGATATATAGCTGCATAGTGTCCCAATGCTGAGGAGCAGATGCAGTGTAACCTGGGGATCTGGGCAGACCCATGCTCCCTAATCCACCTTGTGGGGGTCTCACTAATCCCACATATGTACACCAGACCAGTGAAACTAAATAGGGTAGAGACCACGGCACTGGTTGATTCGGGGAGTGCTATCACGTTTGCCTCGGGGAAGCTCGTCAAGTGTAGTCAGCTGCTGCGGGCTAAGTGTACAGGGATAACATGTGTCCATGGGACAGCTGGTTATTACCCCACCATCCCAGTAAAACTTGAGATTCAGGGGAACACTACTGAGGTAGCAGCAGGTGTAATCCCTAAACTCCCATACTCGGTACTCAGAGAGAGGGACTTCCCAGGGTTTGGAAACTTACTCCCAGTAGGAGAATTGCAGGAAAAGGGGAACCCTGAAGTTAGTGAGGCATCCACAGTAAACCGTCAACCCCCAGTCTTCTCTGAAATATCCCAGATTTATTTTCCATTCCCAGTCAGGGTAGAAAGTCAAAAAGGGAAAGGAGGGCAGCTAAGGCTTTGGGAACCCGAATACTGACTCAAAGCCAGAGGGTCGCTCTTGTAGGTAGGCAGACCCGAGCAGCTGAAAAGGAGGCCACCCAGGAGGGAGAAGCACCCGAGTCTGACCCCCACCCTAACGCTTCTGAACCAGTAGAGGCAACAGAGACTGGGCTCCTAGATCTTGGGCAGAGTAGCCCCAGGAGAGGAAGTTTTGGATGGGACCAGGCTGAAGACCCAAAGTACCACAATATTAGGAAGGAGGTGACTGAAATAGATGGGGTCCCCATGGAAGGGAAAACCCAGGGACCAGAACCCTACTTCATAATGAAGAAGAATCTCTTATACCGGGTTGCACCAGTACAGGGGCAGAAGGTACAGCAGATCCTAGTACCTCAAAAACACCGGAACGCTGTATTAAGTCTTGCTCATAGTCATGTTTTTGGGGGGCATTTGAGAGTAGAGAAGACCCTGGCACGATCCTTCTGGCCCGGAGTACATGAAGAAGTGCGGAGGTGCTGTGCGTCCTGCCCAGAGTGTCAGTTGCACAGTCCCCATGCCTTTAGTACCCTTTCCCATCATAGAGGTCCCCTTTGAGCAAATAGCCATGGACCTAGTGGGACCCCTGGAGAAGATGACTCGGGGCCACCAATATATACTTGTTATTTTGGACTATGCTACTCGCTACCCAGAAGCCGTCCCCCTGCGGAACACAGCCTCTAAAATGATAGCCAAAGAGCTGGTGAGGATCTTTGCTCGAGTGGGGCTACCAAAGGAGATATTAACAGACCAAGGAACCCCATTTATGTCAAAGCTAATGAAGGACCTCTGTCGCTGCTCCATATACATACCTTGAGAACTTCAGTCTACCACCCGCAGACTGATGGGTTGGTAGAAAGGTTTAACCGAACCCTCAAGGCTATGATACGGAAGGTGGTAAGTCAGGACAGGAAGGATTGGGACACCCTATAACCCTATCTTATGTTCGCTATCTGGGAGGTACCTCAGGCCTCAACTGGGTTTTCCCCCTTCGAGTTATTATACAGGCATCACCCCCGTGGCATACTAGTTATCGCCAAAGAGATCTGGGAAGAGGAACCCAATGAGGGGAGAAATATAACAGAACATGTAATACAGACGCGAGACCGGATAACCCGGGTCACCCTTATTGTACAGGAACATTTGGAAAAGGCCCAGGAGGCCTAGAGAACCCATTACAATTGCCAGGCAAAAGTCCGACTGTTCCAACCAGGGGATCGGGTGATGGTGTTGGTACCCACGGCAGAAAGCAAGCTTCTGGCCCAATGGCAGGGACCCTATGAGGTGGTTGAACCTGTGGGGGAAGTAACCTACAAGGTGCAGCAGCCAGGATGCTAAAAACAAGAACAGATTTATCACATCAACCTTCTGAAACCCTGGCATGCACAAGAGGCGTGCATAACTGTCCAAAAAGACCTAACCCAGGAAAACAAGCCTTCCAAACAGGTGAGAGTGTCTCCTGATTTAACACCAGACCAGAAGAATGAGGTGTCTGAGATGATCTTCGGAACCAAGATGTGTTCTTGACAAAACCAAGTCGAACAACAGAGACATATCACCACATCGTCACAAACCCTGGGGCCAGAATAACAATGAGGCCCTATCGGGTGCCAGCAGCCAAATGGGAGGAAATAAAAGTAGAAGTAAAAAAAATGCTGCAGTTGGGGATCATCGAACAATCCCACAGTCAGTGGTCCAGCCCAATCATGCTGGTGCACAAACCTGATGGCACCACAAGGTTTTGCAATGACTTCCGGCGACTAAACGAAGTATCCCAGTTTGACACATACCCCATACCTCGCATAGATGAGCTAGTGGACCGTCTGGGTAATGCCCGGTATTTGACTACTCTAGACTTGACAAAGGGGTACTGGCAGATTCCCCTTGCAGAAGACGCAAAGGAAAAGACTGCGTTCTCTACCCCAGAGGGTCTTTTTCAATATACTGTCCTCCCTTTTGGACTACATGGGGCCCCAGCTACTTTCCAGCGCCTCATGGACAAGCTATTACGCCCACATAAGAGTTATGCTGCTGCCTACTTTGACGATGTGGTCATTCATACCCCAGACTGGGAAACCCACCTAGAGAAGGTGGAGGCAGTCCTTGATACCTTCAGGGAAGCTGGCCTTACAGCAAACCCTGCCAAGTGCGCTGTAGGGTTTACAGAGGCCAAATATCTTGGCTACATTGTGGGAAAAGGTCTGGTAAAACCCCAAGTGAACAAGTTGGAGGTCATCCAAAATTGGCCCCGACCACGTCACAAGAAACAAGTCCGGGCATTCCTAGGTGTAGTGGGGTATTACTGACGATTTATCCCCCACTTTGCCACTAGGGAAAGCCCCCTGACAGACCTAGTGAAAGCCCGTGAACCTGATCTGGTGAGATGGTCTGACGCAGCAGAGGAAGCATTCACAGATCTACGGACTGCCCTCTGCAGTAACCCAGTACTGATAGCCCCTGATTTCACCAAGGAATTTATCCTGCAGACAGAAGCATCGGAAGTAGGGTTGGGGGCCGTTCTATCACAGATGGTCGGGGAGGAGGAACACCCAATTCTCTACCTCAGTAAGAAACTCTTCCGAGGGAACAAAAATATGCAGTGGTGGAGAAAGAGTGCCTTGCCGTAAAATGGGCCATGGAAGAATTGCGCTACTACTTGCTCGGGTGCAGATTCGTTCTCGTGACCCACCATGCCCCTCTTCAATGGATGCAGAGGAACAAGGAGAAGAACACAAGGGTGACCAGGTGATTCTTATCCCTCTAACTTTTCCAGTTCCGTGTGCAACACAGAGCATGGAGCTGTCACGGCAATGCCGATGGCTTGTCACGTGTGCACTGTCTGGCTTCCCAAGCTCCCACCCTGATGTGAGGCAGGAGGAGATATGTGACAACCCAAACCAAGTGGGGTACAGAAGTCTGGTAAAGGGCAAATATACTGGTCACTGGATGATAGTTTCTATCCCTGAAGTGACCAAAGCAGGGGCTGCATTAGAGTAATCAGGAACCTGCTAGAACCAAATTAAGGCAGACAGGCCGATAGATCACCTGCAGCCAATCAAGGCAGGCTAATCAGGGCATCTGGGTTTAGAAAAGAGCTCACTCCAGTCAGGTGAGGAGGAGCCAGAGGAGAAGAAGTGCCTGTGAGGAGCTGGGAGCAAGAGGCACAAGGAGCTGAGAGTGAGAGGGTGTGCTGCTGGAGGACTAAGAAGTACAAGTGTTATCAGACACCAGGAGGAAGGTCCTGTGGTGAGGATAAAGAAGGTGTTTGGAGGAGGCCATGGGGAAGTTGTAGCTGTCATGCAGCTATTAAAAGAGGCACTATAGACAGCTGCAATCCACAGGGTCCTGGGCTGGAATCCAGAGTAGACACAGGAGAAGTTGATCCAGACTGTGGGAAAGATCACTGAGATGAGCAAATCTGCCAATAAAGGCACGACCCACCAAGGTAGAGGAGGAATTTTGTCACAATGGTTTCACCTATAACACGGTAAGATTTTTTGGCTCCCAGTGACAGCATTATATCGAGGTAGAGGTGTATTAATAAAACATATGTAACAAACATAGATAGATGTTCAAGGGAAATTTGCATTCTGTAACAACTCTTTTTAATAACTTTTATCCCCTAAAGAACCACTAAAAGTCATGCAGAACTGTTCAGTAAAAGCCACTATGCACTTAACAAGTAGAAACATCTCATTACAATGAAATGTTTAGAAAGAGGAAATTTTCAGTATTAATGTATTAACTTTGATTGAGTCCGCAACAACTTTCTTTAAAGTTAATATGGTGACCAACGTTAGTCCAATGAAGACAGAGGCGCTAATTGTCATTAAATGTAGTCGACATTGGATTTTTACTGCTGCCATAGGAGGCTGTTATGGGTTAGATTTAATGGAACATTCTAAAATTCTGCAGATAGCAATAGAACAATGTACTCTTTTGCAGCTTAGCAGAAAGACTTGCACTTTTGGAGAGAGATCAGGGAGCGAAAGTATTTAGCTTTAGCAAAAGGTTAAATATGTCATGAAAGAAGTTTTGCTTAGAGAAACTTTATTAACAACTTTCAAACCTTTATTAATGTCAGACTTGATCTACTGTAAGAGCCTCTTGTTAAGTGGTAATGATCTGATTAAACCTTGAAGCTTTTCCCATTTATGATATAAATGCCATTAACCATCTGAAATTCCATAGATTTACAGCCAGCCATGAGCAAGAGTTACAAAAGAAATGTCTCTTAATGTGGTGAAAATGTCATCAAGAAGACTTAGAATACTACAAGCCAGCGAGAACACATTGCAGTTAATGAACTATTTTCTCCATAGCAACCACTATTAGTGTGGATTTGACTCTTAGTAAGACTAAATGAAGAAATAAACTGTTAGGGTACCATTAAAAGCAACTAAATATCAAGGCTATAAAACACAAACACCTCAAAATTTGTTACATACAAATCTGGACAAAATTAGCTGGGAAAAGCTTGCATTACATAATCAAATTGTTTAAAACTTGTATGGTCAACAAAATTCATACATTTAGGCATTTTAAAAAGTAGGTGTAATTTTGCTGCAGAAGTAACGTGATTTTTAACTGAGTTCATGATAGTCTATATCTTTTACTCACAGAATGAATATACTATTTAAGTTTGTAGGTGGGAACTTTTCTGTTGTACACCTTTGAAAGAGAATTACATCTGTTTTTCTCACTACAGTATAGTGAATGATAACACTGTATCACAGTCAGTGGAACCAGAGTCAAGAGCCCAGGTTCCCCTGAGGGACTCTTGTTGAGGGGACACCATTGAAACTTGGGGCATAGGTTGAAAGCAATTCAGCCGCATGGTTAGTGCAGTTCTCAGGATTTAATAAAATTACACTTTTTCAACTGGATTCAGCATCTCTTTTGGGAATGAAACATGATGACAGCATTGGAGCTGAGAGTTCTCTGCACTGCAGCAGCTGCCAGTGTGAGTTGTAGAACTTAGCCAGGGAACCCTGGATTGTGCAGATGCAAACTAGTCCAGTGATGGATGTGGGAGTTTGAGTTGTACACAGACCTGACCAATGGCAGGAAAGTAAAAGTATTGTTTTACCCTATTGGGGAACAAGGCAGAGAGATCTGCACTACTCTGAAACTCACCACTGCCTCAAGCCTCACAGCAGTCTTAGAAAACTGGGGTACCTTTTGCTCCCCAGAGCAGAACAAAACTGTGGGGTGACAGAAGTTGTCCACAAAGAGACCAATTCAAAGGGGAGGTAATAGACTCCTATATTACTGCCTTATGCACACTGATTTCTACATGCAATTTTGGAGACTTGACAGACTCCCTGATTTGGATCAGGATGGTCTGCAGCACTTTGAACACCAGCTGTGGGAGCAGCTGCTCTGGGAAGGCAATCTCACATTAGACAGATGCTTACACATAGGGCGTGCAATAGAAACCTCGAGAGGATGAAAACCCTAGGAAGCACAACATTCTCATAAAGTGAGAAAACAGTGAAGACCGCCAGGTGGCCAGGGTTCCATACACAAATACTGTAGAAGACAGCATAAGTGGGTAAAGGAGAAGTGTCCCACATTAGCATTGCAAGGATGTGGCAAGTTGAACCATTTTATTAGTAAATGCAAGAGTAGAGGAAGGTTCCAGAAAGATTCATTCAGATTTGTGCAAGAGGGGCATGGCTCATTAGACAGTAGTGATGACATTATTACTCTCTGCTTGACTCTGTGAATATATCAGGTTTAAGCTGTCAGGACAAAAAAGTACTAAAGGACAATACCAATCTCTGTGCATGCAACAATGTTAATAGGGAAATAAAGTATCTGATGGAGCTCAGACACACCTGCTTCCAGCCCACTCCTCATGTCATGGTATAATTCCCCACTCTGAACCTTAGTGTCCAAAAGATGGGGTACCAGCATGACTTCCTCTAAGCTCAATTACCAGCTTAGTACTTGTAGCACTGCCACCAATCAGGAATTTCAGTGCCTGGTACACTCTGGTCCCCCCAAAACCTTGCCCAGGGACCTCCAAGACCCAGTCCCTCTGGATCTTAACACAAGGAAAGTAAACCCTTTCCCCCACCGTTGCCTCTCCCAGACTTCCCCTCCCTGGGTTCCCCCAAAGATCACTGTGATTCAAACTCCTTGAATCTTAAACAGAGAGGAAAATGCACCTTCCCTCCTCCTTCTCCCTCTCCCCCTCCCAGACTCTTCCTGAGAGAGAAAGTAATCCTAACACAGAGAGAAATTAACCTTTCTCTCCCCCTTCCCTCCTTTCTCCCCACCAAGTCCCTGGTGAATCCAGACCCCGTCCCCTAGGGTCTCACACCAGAATAAGAAAAAATCAGTTCTTAACAGAAAACTTTAATAAAGAGAGAAAACAGTAAAAATTATCTTTGTAATTAAATGGAATAAAGTAAGGGTCCTTTCAGCATAGAACAACTAATTCTCCAGGCTAAGTATACAAGGTACAATTAAATCTTCACAAAATAACAATTTGACTCCTTCCATGCCAATACAACACATTTGCAATAAAGAATAACAACTAAAAGCCTAATTCGCTTATTCTACCTAGTACTTTACGTATTTTGAATCTATAAGACCTGTATCAGGAGATTGGAGAAAAACCTGTTCAAATACGTACTGCTCCCTCTGAGAGCCCCCAGAGTGACAACACAAAAACTAACAGCGACACACAACAACTTCTCCCCAGATTGAAAGTATCCTGTCCCCTGATTGGTCCTCTGGTCAGGTGACAGCCAGGCTTACTGAACTTGTTAACCCTTTACAGTCAAAAGAGATATAAAGTACTGTTTTATTAACTCTTACTATCTGTTCATGACACCTCATCACCAAAATGCCCCTTTCCTTTCTTGCTAAAGTCGTGACACATCTGATGGTGGGAGTGGCATGATAAGGGCACAGGAACAAGATGTGGACTGATGCACATCAGGAGAATTCTGTGCTGGGTATTCATGGCTCAGTAAATCTTGGCCACATTTTAACAGAGAGATGAAGCCTGAGGGCCAAAAAGCTATTATTTACCAAGTTATGTGAGGTGAATAAGGAATGTTGGTCAGCTCCATTGCAGCCTGTCAGGACTCATTGGTTTATTTGTTATTCGATTGGCTGACAGTACCCTAGAGCTCAGCAAGCATTGTTAGCTCTGAAGAGTTAAATAATACAAATGAACTGATTTGCCATGACTCTTTCAAATGAATCACTGAGCACTCAGAAGACAAGTTAGTCAGAAGAGCACTGCTCCTTTGCTAAGCTCCAGACCAGCAAGGTAAGTAAACTTAATTTTGTATATAGCAAGTTAAAAATGGCAAATTATATTTCATGGGAAAATTTGAAAAAATATTTTAAAATTTTGTACAACAAATTTATTTTGAGAGAACTCATACAAGACATGTAAACATTTCCATTTTCAAAAAAACATTTTTGGTAAAAATGTTCATTTTTTGACAGCCAAGAAGCCAATATGTTCACTGATAAAAATTTCATTTTGGTTTCTCAATGTAAAGCTGAAAAATTTCAACCACAATTAACATTTTCCATTTTTTTTAAATTGAGAGAACAGCTCCTTTTTCGTTTAAAAAAATAAAAAATGAAACTTTCTGACTATCCCAAATTTTAACCAGATTAATAATTCTATTACCTTGTATGAGACAACTTGTGGTAGAATTAAGCACATGAAATAATTTGTTGGCTCAGAGTTTGCTTATGCTTCTGAGAACATCTAGCTCACATTCGGCATGCTGAGAGGCTTTATGTAGGCAGTATCATAAGTGCTCCCATAATATTTTCTTACCTCCTTTGGGTATATAATTTCATACTAGGAACTCAATACCTCTCCTTTGAGCTATGATTTTGCCATCCTCACAACAATATTATGAGTCTTATTTCATCACTGTTTGTAAAGCATTTTGAGACCCTTTGGCGAGCAGTATTGTACACATGTAAGTATTTTCAGTAAAGAATATTTCATCCTGGGCCTGATCCTGAGGCCTGTGAGCAAAGGCAGTTTCTATTGGCTGCCATTGGCTTCAAGTGAGACAGGGATGGAGTTTTAGCATGTGAAGAGAGGGAAAAGATAAAAAGGAGTGTCTGGGGTGGGGGGAGAGGGAGTTGGTGGTGTTCTGGAGAAGTGACGGTTCTATGGGGAAAAGGAAAAAAAAGGGACAAAATTATGAGTGGAGTGTCTTGAAGAAGGAGAAGATGAGAGATGGGGTTGATGTGGGTGAAAGGAATATGAGTACGTTTGTGGAAAATTAGAAAGAATGAGAGGGAGAGTGGTAGTAGTTAAAAGTAGAGCCCAGTAAAAATCTGAATTTCTATCCTGTGGAAAATCTCAATATTTCAGCTTTTATTTTTCATCCTGAATTGGGAATTTTCACAGAACAGACGGTTCTGGAACACTTATATTGGGAAATGACTAAACATTTTATTTTTGGGAGTTTCTAATCACAATGAAATTATTCTATATTCCAAATCAAAAGTTTTGATTCATTTCAACATTAAACTGTATTTTCATGTGGTGGCACATTGCCTCACACGAGCTGGAGTACAGGTTTCCCCATGCCCCTATTCTTACCTGCAGTCCAACCAGAAGCCTGGCCTATATCTTCCATCATAAACCCACAGACATGCAAATTCCATGATGCACCATCTTGCTAAGCCAGGGAAGAGTCTGTTGCATCATGGGAAAGGTAGTCCATTCTGGAACCAAGCCCATAGAAGAGAATTGGGGCCCAAAATATAGCTCCCATGAGGCAAAGCACCGCAACAGGGAAATTAAGTTTAATATTGAAATGCTCAAAACAAAATGTTTTGGGTCAATTCAGCAATCTGAACTGTTCCAATTTGAGTTGAACCCACCCAAAATGAAGTATTTTATTACCAATTTCCCAACATAATTTTTTTTGGCAAAATCAAAAATTTTCCATGGAAAAATTTGGTTTTTGTGGAAACTACATTTTCCAACAGAGAATCACTCCACATGAAAATTCCTGAATAACTCTAGTAAAAAGAGAGCTACTACGGCAAGGTGTATGTCTGTGTTTGTCCTTGGGAATAAGGTAGCGAGGTAGAGCAAGAGAGAAAATGAAGGCATGTACGGGAGGAGAGTGGGGAAATTCATCCCATTTGAAATAAATAAAGCTTCTTTTTTAACATATTATGAGTCAGCTAAATGTGGGTGGGCCATGAGTCATGTTGCCAACATCTCCAAGCTGGCCTTAGCAAGTCAGGAGAAGACCAGGGAACAGAATCCTGGCATTCTTGCTATTTCTGTGCTGCAGCTTGAGTTGTGACTTCCAGCGTGGTTAGATGTATACACACACCACATCTGTTAGAATGACTACAGTCAAAACAGCAGTGTTGCTGTGGCAGCACAGGCAGTGGCTCAGGCTAGACACCTGAGTACGTACCCTGGATCTTGGGTAGGGCTGTACTCAGGCAGCTGGCCCAAGCCACTGCCCATGGTGCTGCATCCACACTACTATTTTTAGCACTCCAGCTCAATCAAAGCTACCACATGTACATCTACCTGAACTAGGAATGATAATTTGCAGCTGCAGTGTAGACATACCCTTTGTTTCCCAGACATGTGCTCTGACTATTATCAGCTATTTTCTATGAAACTTGAAGTCAACATTTTTGATTAACAGATGGCTCAGGAATTTTTCATTTTTAGAGGGCTTTCTCTTCACCCTCTCCCCTGGTTCTTGTCATGTAGACAGAAAGCAGAAGACCAGAAGTCCGAAGTGCAAACAATGCAATGTTTATTGGGGCTAGTTTCCAAGCAAGCATAGTCCGAAGCCCTTCACACCAGTCAGGCTTATCTCTATATGCCGATAGAGTTTTCTCCCCAGTGTTCCGTTCCCAGCTCTGATGCCGCAGAGCATTTACCCCATATCCCCCTTTCCAGCTTTGAAACCACAGAGCGTTTACCTCATGTCCCTGTTCCATGTTCCCGTTCCTCTCCCTTAACAAATATGATTCTGATTTCCCCTTCACTTCCTGTTTGACCCCCGTTTATATAGTAATATTCTCAGCTATACCTTAACCAATCATTTTACTGAAATTTAACTAACCAATTCCAACATATTGTAACATAATTCTCTAATCAATTATATCCCACTATCCTAATTAATGTACACCAAGCAAAATTAATTATACAGCAGACAGAAACAATTAGAGAACCAGACAGATTAACAATAGAAAAGTGGGGGCTTAAATAAAATACAGAGATGAGGGTTTCAGAACCACTGATAAGTGATTTTTTTTGCTATCAAATTAAGTTTTCTTTAACCATCTTAAGATCTGTTTCTTTATCTGGTGGTGATGGGCACTATCAGGATAGGATCATCTTCCTAACAGCCCAGTAGCACCTTATTTCACTGTGACTGGTTTGGGATGTGAGGATGTGACCGTACGCTTCCCAGTTTATGGCTGCCCCACTGCTTAGCCAAAGGCCTTACCCTAAGAACAACACCTTAGATTATCTTATTGAGAGAAGGCTCATACACAGGTGCACTTGTGATTTTGATTCTTTGTTTTTATATCCCTGTAACTAGCTAAGTGATAAAAATACATGTAAGTTCTTAAGGTATAGGCCTTTATAAACAGGCCTGAATAGTTATATTCTAACACCATCTACTGAAAGTGAATGCATTGCTGAAAAGTAGCATCTTCTCTGGTAACATCAAGTATGGCAACCTCATGTTAGAAATTCTAAAACCATTTGCCATCTGACTTTTAGTCTAAATCAGAAGCATAGAACTTTACGGTTTAATATGTAAGTATTAAACTGTACAGTTCTGCTTCTGAAAAATTGTATTAAAAGCTGGGTAGAAACTTAATTATAAGCTGTGACATTAGGCCCTCGCATTGCTGGTCACAGACTAAGTTAGTTTTCAGCAGCACATATGCTGATGGCTCAGAAATGTTCATGTTAATTTAAAATAAAATTTATGATGACCCATGCCTGCTGATAGTGAGGAGGACACAGGGCAGCTGGCTTCAGCGGTGTCACTGAGCATGCTCAGTCCACGTGAGCATGCTCAGTACAAGCCAAGTAGCAAATCAGGGAGGGGCACTTGATTCCACCTCCCTCCCCAATCCATTGCCTCTGGCATGCTTCTCACTAGGTTACTCTGTGACCTTTCAGAATGCCTCACTGGGGAAAACTGGTGCAACTTTATGTTGGGTTATTCAGACTCTAAATGTGAGTCTGATTGCCCATGGCTAGCCATTACGAGTAGATTAGGAAGAGAAAGTACTCATTGATTAGACAATGCCACATAATTATTCTCTTAAAAAAAGAAAGATGTCAACTGACCATCTAAATTCAATGCTTATTCCTTGTAGGTTTAATTTTATTCCTGATACAGGCTACTAGATTAAAGTGGCTTAATTTAGAGCAAAATATGTTTTTACTGTTTTTGGTGCAAGGCTTCTGAGTGATTTAAATGAATGTGACAACATGATCTTGCTGAATAACAGAGGAAACTAATACAGTACATCATCTTATAGAATTATTCTCTCCCCCCACCCCAACACTAGTAAAAGCATTACAAGAAAAAATAAAACCCAACAAACCAGCCTCAGACCTGATAAAAGACCAAAACACATTTACTTGAAGTAGAAAAGAAATACCTTTGTGCGTCATACATGCGATTAGTTGCTCTTATATCCTTTCTATTCAATCAGAGGAATGTGTTAGCACTTTGTTCCTGTCAAATTTGTTGGACAATGCATTACAAAATCACAGGGTTTTTTTAAGTTAGTTGCAAATTCATGGCTAAAGAAAAAGAGTAGTGTGTGTTTGACCTTTCTGTCTAAACAAAACATGGAGACCATTTTTCATTGCAACCATCACATCTATGCCATAAAGGTGATTCAGTAAGGCTTATAATGATTTCACACATCTTTAATTTTATCTCTTATTGGAAAGGAAAAAAGCTTCTGTTCAATACTTTTATATCAAGGAGAAAATTTCTTCATTACATTTCAGTGAACATTTTAGGGAGCAGCTTTTAAGTCTTTATTTGAAGCAGAGTAGTATGTATTTTTCCTTTGTTTGTTAAGAGGCATTCATGGATAATACATCTAATCAACTAGATTCCCAGATATGTTCGCATCCACCTGCTCCTTTCATCTTTCAGTAATTTGCTTTTTATACTTTCTATGGGTGATTGTGGAATCTGTATTTCTGAAACCTTGCAGTAATGTTATGAAAATCATGGCTGTTTTTTGTTGTTGTTTTTAATCTTGGCATTTATGTAGTGCTTTTTATGCAGCTTCTCAGTGCAATTTTGTGTACCCTACCTATACTGGACTAGTTTAAATGCAGAAAAATATGACAGTGATCACTATAGGCAATATTAAGGTTATATTTGATTTAAATTTATAAGAACCTTGTTAAGCACCCACTCTATACATTAAAATGTCCAATACAAAATGCAATGTGAAGGACTTCTGATCCCTTCCCCCAACGCGTGAATAAATACCTACCATCTAATATGAGGATAATGAAATAAACCAACTTGAGCTTTGTACAGTGCTTGGGAGTTTAACAAATCCAGGCTCTGGCAGACCAAGGGGACAATGATTTCCAAAATTAAGGAACCATTAGATAGAATGCCATGCCAGCAGCTCTCTCCTCTTTATAACAAGGGAACTGTTCCCAATCACAGGCTCATGTACCAATATTTGCACTTCAGGCTCCTGTCACTGGTGCTCTATGCTCCATCCCTACACATTCATAATAAATCTCTGTGTTCCCCCCCATGAAGTTATATGAGTTACAACCCATAATGGAACTGACTACCACAAACCTAAGTCTTGCAAATGTAGGACACACTGTATTATCAACTAGGCTGCATATAGATGAATGACAGGTAGGTTAGCTTCTCATTAACAAATGATGAATGCTAAATGTTAAATACTGGAAAAATTATAATTACATCTTATGGCAGGATATATACAAATTGTATTAGTTCAAATGGTCTACGAAAATATTTATGCTGCATTTACTGATATTACTGACAAATAACCATCACTTTTTTACGTTGTGTGTGCAGAACACTAGTTAAATCCACTACCAATAATAACACAGAATGATGAAGAATTTTGCAAATAGGTCAGCAGAATCTTGTCATGATCTTTGGGAATAAATCTCTCTAATTGAAATCTACATCTACACTCTTTCATAACTGACAAGATAAGGAGCTCACATTTCCCTATTTCTGCAGACATCCACTTGTTAAAACTTCTAATAAGTGGAATGACCATCTCTTCTAACAAGTGGAATATTTCACTAAAATCCACGGAAAAGAGAATGCAAGCAGCTCAATATATCTCAGAACTATTGCTCAATACTTTGATAGTAGAAATATACATTGAGGTTCTAGGGTCCTCCACTGTGAGCAGATGAAATTTTAACTCTTATTTATGAACAAAATACCTTATTATTTCTGTTCAGTAAAATGTGTTTTACTTAATTTTAATGTATAAAGACGCTTCCACAATAATGCAAGTGATAATTTATTTGAAAAATTGCTTGAAACTGAAGTTGAAGCCCCAATTCTCTGAATCCTCTCTTGTGTTGCCTGTGTGGGAACTTATAGGTAAGGATATTGGACTCTAGAATTCAAATGCTGCAATATAAAACCAGCTGATTTGTTGCTTAATCACCTATCTTGCATCTTAGCATATATTTTTATGCATATTTAATTTGAAAGTAGTTGCTATTAAAATCTGTACAAATGTTATTCATAAATAATTAGTGATGCTGTGATATCTACTATGCTCTTGGGAAAAGCACATACATTTGCTTCATGGGACAACATTTGCTGAGTGTCTAGATTAGCATTTACAAAGGTGTGTGTAGCTGTTGATCCCCAGAATAGCAGAGTAGAAAAGAAAAATTTCCCACCTCCACAAAGTTCTGATCAGTGATTGGACAGAGAGGGGAGTCAGCCACAGATACTTAGTTGGTTAGGATCTGGGACCTAATCCCACCCTTGATTTCCTGTTGCCACTTTGCTTCTTGTTGAAAGATACGAATGTCACTCTAGAGTAGGTGTTTGGGATGGGACCACATGGGTGGGGGAGGGATTGACTGAAAGCCACCTGATAGGGCTACAGTCAATCATCTGGAATAGGAGTGGTCCTAAGAGAATACTGAGCCCTGACTTCATCTGAATTGTTGACTGCAGTGGCTGCTAGAGAGAGAGGACAAGTAGCAATGCGACCTGAACCTGTGGCTAGAGGAGCAAGCCAGGGGAGTAGCCTAGACCCAGTAGAGGAGCTTGGACCAGCACAGTAACTATGGTGATGCATGCCAATCAATGCAGCAGAGACCAGGACTCAGGATTTTGAGCTCACTCCATACCCAACCAGGTTAGAAGGTACCTGTTTTAGGACTGAAAGACTGGGACTTGGGCAAGTTAGCCTCTTAAATCAGTTTGGAGAGCATTAAACTTCGATGTTTGGTACTGACCATCCACAGTAGATCAGCATGTCCTTGACCATTTACTTGAGAAAGCCACCAAAGAGGATCTCAATCTCCCTCCATCAGTTGAGGAAGTTATAAAAGCCATCAAACAACTGAACTCTGCCAAAGCACCTGGAAAGGACTATATGATACATCTGAGGGAAGGGAGCAGAAGGAGACTCTACCAATTGGAAGGCATGAGATGCACTGTCCTAGGGATGGGGGTTCCACGACCACCACTCCCAAGAGAAGGAAGCGGGTGGTGGTGGTCGAGGACTCCCTCCTCAGGGGGGCTGAGTCATCCATCTGCTGCCCCGACTGGGAAAACCAAGAGGTCTGCTGCTTGCCAGGAGCTAGGATTCACGACATGACAGAGAGACTGCCAAGACTCATCAAGCCCTCAGATCGCTACCCTTTCTGCTTCTCCACGTGGGCACCAGAGATACTGCCAAAATTGACCTTGAGCAGATCACTGCAGACTACATGGCTCTGGGAAGAAGGATAAAGGAGTTTGAGGCGCAAGTGGTGTTCTCGTCCATCCTCCCTGTGCAAGGAAAAGGCCTGGGTACAAACCATTGAATCCTGAAAGTGAACGAATGGCTATGCAGGTGGTGTTGGAGAGAAGGCTTTGGATTCTTTGACCGTGTGACAGTGTTTCAAGAAGGAGGACTGCTAGGTAGAGACGGGCTCCACCTAACGAAGAGAGGGAAGAGCATCTTCACAAGCAAGCTGGCTAACCTAGTGAGGAGGGCTTTAAACTAGGTTCACCGGGGGAAGGAAATCAAAGCCCTGAGGTAAGTGGGGAAATGGGATACCGGGAGGAAGCAAGAGCAGGAGAGCACAAGAGGGGAGGACTCCTGTCTCATTCTCAGAAAGTGGAACTATGAGCGAGTGATCTTAAGTGCCTATGCAACAAATGCAAGAAGCCTGGGAAACAAGCAGGGAGAACTGGAAGTCCTAGCACAGTCAAGGAGCTATGATGTGATTGGAATAACACAGACTTGGTGAGATAACTCACATGACTGGAGCACTGTCATGGATGGATATAAACTGTTCAGGAAGGACAGGCAGGGCAGAAAAGGTTGGGGGAGTTGCATTGTATGTAAGAGAGCAGTATGACTGCTCGGAGCTCTGGTATAAAACTGCAGAAAAACCTGAGAGTCTCTGGATTAAGTTTAGAAGTGTGAGCAACAAGGGTGATGTCATGGTGGGAGTCTGCTATAGACCACCAGACCAGGGGGATGAGCTGGACAAGGCTTTCTTCTGGCAACTAACAGAAGTTACTAGATCGCAGGTCCTAGTTCTCATGGGAGACTTTAATCACCCTGATATCTGCTAGGAGAACAATACAGCAGTGCACAGACAATCCAGGAAGATTCTGGAAAGTGTAGGGGACAATTTCCTGGTGTAAGTGCTGGAGAAACCAACTAGGGGCAGATCTCTTCTTGACCTGCTGCTCACAAACCAGGAAGAATTAGTAGGGAAAGCAAAATGGGATGGGATGGGAGGCAGTGACCATGAGATAGTCGAGTTCAGGATCCTAACACAAGGAAGAAAGAAGAGCAGCAGTATAGGGACCCTAGACTTCAGAAAAGCAGACTTTGACACTCTCAGGGAGTTGATGGGCAGGATCCCCTGGGAGAATAACATGAGGGGCAAAGGAGTCCAGGAGAGCTGGCTGTGTTTTAAAGAATCCTTACTGAAGTTGTAGGAACAAACAATCCCAATTGGTAGAAAGAATAGTAAATATGGCAGGCGACTAGCTTGGCTTAACAGTGAAATCCTTGCTGATCTTAAACACAAAAAAAAAA
>NC_133769.1:34251157-34343662 GCF_003597395.2 Chelonoidis abingdonii
TGATAGCTGCGTTCAAGTACCTGAAAGGGGGTTCCAAAGAGGATGGATCTAGACTGTTCTCAGTGGTACCTGATGACAGAACAAGGAGTAATGGTCTCAAGTTGCAGTGGGGGAGGTTTAGACTGAATAATAGGAAAAACATTTTCATTAGGAGGATGGTGAAGCACTGGAATGGGTTACCTAGGAAGGTGGTGGAATTTCCTTCTTTAGAGGTTTTTAAGGTCAGACTTGACAAAGCCCTGGCTGGGATGATTTAGTTGGGGATTGAGCAGGGAGTTGGACTAGATGACCTCCTGATGTCCCTTTCAACCCTGATAGTCTATGATTCTAGGTTGGTATCCCAGCAGAATTGTATAAAGGAACAGACCCAAAGGTATCGAGGTGTTTCATGACATCCTGAGTAACATTTAGGAGGAAGAAGAAATGCCACAAGACTTCAATGATCCTGTTATTGTATCACTGTTCAAAAACAAAGGCAGCAAACTGACTGCAGAAACTACAGAAACGTTGCTCTCCGCTGTACAGCAGGAAAAATACTAGCTCACATTCTACTGAACAGACTCATTGAAACCATATGTGAGGAGAATCTGCCACAAGCGCTGTGTGGTTTCAACCAGGTTGTAGCACTGTAGACATGATCTTTGTTGTAAGGCAAGTCCAAGAAAAATAGTTAGAGGAGAACATGGGCCTGTATGCAGTTTTCATCAGTTTTGACCAAAGCTTTTGATATGATCAACAGAGAGGGTCTAGGGGCTATTCTATGTAAACTGGGCTGCCCAATAAGATTCATACAAATCATCCATCTGTTCCACAAGCACATTTTGGTACAAGTACTCACCAGTGGTGACTTTTCTGATGCATTTGAAATCCTAAATGGAGGCTGCATACTTGCCCCAGTGCTGTTCACCTTGTCCTTGCTTGTGTTCTCAGCTATGCAACCAAGGGACTTGGATCAGGGATACACATCCGCTACTGACCTGATGGCTTCCTCTTTCATCTTCAAAGACTCAATGCTAAGACCAAAACACTGGAGAGGCTTCTCGTTGAGGCACTTTTTGCAGATGACTGCACCTTGATGGCTCATAGACAAGACGGCCTTCAGGTCATTGATAGATTCTCTGAAGCATCTCAGCTCTTTGGCCTCACCCTCAGTCTCGGGAAGACAAAGGTCTTGTTCCAACCAGCACCTCATTCCAAGTGCTGACCATCTTCATCCAAGACACACAATTGAAAAATGTGGATCAGTTCCAATATTTGGGCAGCACCATACTTGGGTTCCCTTGAAGTCTCCTCCAAAACTAGTAAAGCCAGCCAGGCCCTTGGCCAACTTTGAACAAAAGTTTTTAACCAACACAACATCCATCTCTCCACCAAATTGAAGCTCTACAATGCAATGGTTCTAACATCTCTCCTGTATGGACCTGAGATGTGGACTCTATAGATGTGAAATTGTTCAGGCTGTTTAATGTGACACGTGCGCCCTCCGCTCAATAATGAGAATTTGCTGGCTGGACATAGTGATCAAACACAACCAGCACTGAGGAAATGTTATTGGGAGCACATCTTAGGAGGACCGGGCATGTTATCAGAATGGAAGACCACTGCTCCCGAAACAGATCTTGTATGGGGAGCTGAGTCAGGGGGAAAACAAATAATTAAAAAAATGTAGTGTCATCCATACAAGTGCTTCAGAGATAATCTGAAGAGTAGTCTCCAGTGGGTTGGCATCAGTCCCAAAGAACTTGAGCAAATGGCACCAATGGAGAGTCAAAATCAGCAATTAGTGAGTCTGCTATGAAGGCCTGGATGCAAATTAAACCTGTCTTTTCCCTGTCAGAATCTCTTAATGGAGGTGATACCACACAGTAACAATATGACTTTGAATAAGGCATTTTAATGTTTGTGGCCTTGGATTAAACTGGGAGGGAAGAATCCAAGATCATGGGCTCCAGCCTGAGTCCAGAGGCCTACATCACAATGAAACAGCCTTGTGTGCTAGAGTCAGCTGGCATGGGCCAGACAAGGGTTTTAATTGCAGTGTAGACAGGAAGTTAGTGGCCCACTGGATGCCCAGAACAGTGTTTTCTTTCACATAGCACCCGCTGGGGGCCCATACAAGACTGATTTTGGCCTCCCTGCGGGTGCTATGTTGCTCGTTTTCGATTCTTCCCATTGTTAGAATTCATATGGAATTGTTCTGCCAAATATTTCCTGTGGACTTTGCTAGGGTCTAGCCCTTGAACTCCTCCAGATTTTTGTCTGATAGCTTTATGGGGGTAGCATATAGATCTCTGCAGCTTGAGCAAAGTCAGACCCTACACTCAAGTCAAAACCACATCTGATTATTTCCAAAATTTCAGGCATGTTATAGGTATCAATGTGCAGAACCCTGTTGATTTCTGGTGAAAATCAGAAATCTAGAAAAGCCAGATTTCCACTAAATTCACTGTTTGGTCATTCTGGCTACGAGACTGAAGCAGAATGCTCAGAGTTCAGGTTAGCGGGTTTCTTGCCACACTCTGGCTAGGCTTCGCTTACCTGGGCTTCTTATTCTTCCATTCTAGCCCTCTGCTCCTCCAGATGGGCTGCTTATTCCCATTTTGCCCGGGCTAGAAATTTCATCAGTTTCTGTCCAAATGTGAACTTAGTGTTCATACTGTGAAATTAGAAAAAACTGGATGCTGGTTTAAGTGAGCAATAGAAACTAAGCTTAATTCTTTCGCATGGTATATATGTGCCAAGTTTACCTCAAAAAATGTGAAGCAGTATTCATATCATATCTCTTGAACACTTCCTAGATTTTGAAAATTTAAGGAGTGTTCAGAATCACCTCCAGTTCACCTTCCTTTGCTGATTCCCCTATTACAGTAAATAACATTTTCCCATCTTAGTGATTTCCAAAGGTCATTTTATTGGCTCAAAATACATGCATTATAGAAATACATTATGTAATCCATTTGCATTTGCTCTGCAGTTAATAACAATCCTAGTTACTTACATTATACTTAAAATACATATGCTGCATATGGCATACCAAATGATTAGGGCAAGGTCTTCTATTAGGCAAGTATGAAATAAGGCTTTTGGCCAAAGTTGATTAGGATTTTTGTGAGAAATTTTGTTGAATAGTGGCAATAAGAAAAATGTGGCAGCTATAAAGTGAAAAATAAAAAATCTAGGAAAAAAAGGTTGGGTATCAATTCTGTCCTCAGTCACTGTAATAGAGCAGGACTCACCACTGCAGCACCTCCTGCTGGCCATCCTGGGAATTAACTCTCAGCCCTTTCAGTCTGCCTTCAGCTAGAGGTGTCACGTTGCCATCACTGCTGTCTCCCCTCCTTAGACCCATGTCACTTCCCAGACCACAGCATCCTCTTTTGGGCATGCTCTTGCAGCTGTGCCCCCACTCTGGTAAATCCCCACTTCCAGAGGACCTGACAATCCTCAGTCCAGCTACTTGCCTAAGTGGCAAACTGCAGTCCATGCACTGGCCATTTTCCTCAGTGGCAAGTTGATCCTGGCATGCCAGCTACTCTGGATCTCAGCCCAGGGACCCTATGGCCAGCAGCCACATACTGCCCTTCCTCCTACTCTGCCATCTGTTTTTCTGGGTCACTTTTCCACAGCCCTAGCACTTCCTGCATCCTTGTAGCAGGACCTCAGTCTGGCAGCCATCAGGCTGGACCTCCCTCTTGCTCCCCTGACCCTGCTCAGCTTTGCTTTGGCCATGGTGCTCTCTCTCTCAATGCTCCTACAAGGCAACCAGTCCTCCTCTCTTAGCCACCAGGGAGAGATTGCTTCTGCTCTGCTTAGCAACCCTTCTTATATGGACTAGCTTGGTCCTGATTGGCTACTCTACTAAGCATTTTCCCTATTGGCTGGCTCAATAAGCCCTCTTCTAATTGGCTGGGTTCTGGAAGCCTCCCCAAGGCTGCTTTAACCCTTCTTCTGCCTGTGTGGGGCAGCCACCCCACAACAGGTACATAGATGCAGTCTCATGAAATTCACTGCAATTTGCATCTTGCAGCTCACAGAATGATTGGTCCCTGAGGCTGTGAAAGAATGACATTTTAAGGATATTGATCTAATAAATAATAAAATGGGCATTTAAAATAAAAATAATTGTAAGGTAGATGTATCAGAGGGCTTTAATGATTTTTGGAGAGAGTACTTCAGAAAGATAACGCCCAGTATTTAAGACTGAAAAACCCAAGGAAACATTTGTGTTGCTCTCTTTCCCCTTTCCTCGCCAAGCTTTTCTCTGTTAGAGGCTTTCACATTCACCATATGTTACCACAAAACCTTGCTAAAAGCACATGCTCAGTGGCAGTTGTCATTTATTAATGTGCTACAATAAAAACAGATAAAATCCCACATGACTTAATTATAAATCCAAGTTGATCCAAAGAGAACCTGAAATTCTTGCGCTTGTTACAGGACAGTGGAGGTTGTCCTTTGTGAAATAAAAAATAACATCTTCAAAAGTGAAGTTTAGTTTAAAGAATTTAAG
This sequence comes from Chelonoidis abingdonii, assembly GCF_003597395.2. Taxonomy (NCBI): domain Eukaryota; kingdom Metazoa; phylum Chordata; order Testudines; family Testudinidae; genus Chelonoidis; species Chelonoidis abingdonii. Next base: position 34,255,668 of record NC_133769.1, read on the forward strand.
TACTGATTCAGAAAAAGCACTTGAGTACAAATTTAATTTTCTTTTACTTGGTTAAAACAGTGCTGAATATGGGTGAATTTAGGCACATGCTTAAGTTCTTCACTGAACAGGGACCTTAATTGTTGTTTTTTTAAAGCTGGTAAGTGGAAGAAATAGAATGGGGTTCATCAACATGTGATTGACTGGAACTCAATGTGAATATAGCCATTTTCTAACTGAAAAGTGAATTTGAGAATTATTTTCTTTCTCAATGTTTCTAAAATCTGTACCAAATCCTCTGAGGATGTTCTACTTCCAGGGGGTCCCTTATTTGCATAGTGCTTCATCTGGAGTACAAAGACCCACTAACCTTTTTTTTTGTTGTTGTTGCAACTTTCAGTCAAGCAGGTTTCTTATGCCGGTATTTTAAATCTTCTTCTGACTGGGTTGTGTCATTTGTTTCTTTTGTTGCTACTCGCAGACAGAATAATACTACCTATTGTACAATCACTGCCTTTTTCTGAAGCGCTCATTGGTCAACTTCAGAAACTGACGAAATAAGTCCAGTTTGGACTCATTCATGTTTAATTGGACCAACTTCAGAGGGGTTGATGAAGCGTGTCTTGAAACCCCATAGAAAGCTTTTGACTGGCCATGTTAGACACACTTAAATACATTTTAAGGAGATAAAAATGCTTAATCCCTTGAAAAGATCTTCTTGCCTAACTTGGTCCAACTGGCTTCACTCACTGATAGTTGGGGAAGAGAAGCCCTTGCTACTAGTATCCTTTAGTACAAAGTATGATGGGAGCGGCAGAGGGCTGGGGCCCTGTAACAGTTTCCTCTAACTCAGTTAAGATAAGAAGAGTTATCACCAAAGAAAAGGGGGCACAGATTCAAACTGTGCTAGGGGAAAGGTTCCAGGTCAAAATGTTCTTGCAGAATGAAGAGAAGCTTCTGAAAAGAAGGTACTGGATTTGGGACTTTGGGTACATGGGCTGGGGATGAGCTTGCCTCTTTAAAAAGATTATGGATTCCTCAGAAGCAGAAGACTTGGAGCACAGTGAGTACTCAAATTTATAGGGAAATGGGATTGAATGTATCTGCTGGTGAAATAAATACCTATATATTATTTGTAAGAACTGTCTCCCTTTTTCACACTACTCCTCTGCTGAGCTAATCATCCTGGCGCAGTAGGGAATACCTGATGACACTGGTGAAGCACAATAGAGACACAAGGTTGGAACTGTAAGAATTATTTTAAATTATTCTAGGTCTGGGCCCAAAACATGTAGGAGAAATCTGGAGTTTATGGTTTGGAGCATTACCAGTGAATGCAAAGTGGTGGAAAGTCACACAGAATTTAATCTCTGAGAATACATGCAAGCTCCACTAGGCATGGGCCGCAAATGGATCTTTAGTCAGGAAGTAAGCTTTTAAGGGTATTCTCCTTTCTGAATTAAAAGAAATTAAAGCTGGAAAATATCTATTAGCTTATCTAGGCCATCTCTCTCCTAGCGTAGGATTGTTCCCCAGAGTACAGGAGACTCTATTTTCTAGTGCTTTCTCCGGGTTAGCTTTAAATATCTCATGGAGTTTAGCTTCTGTGACATCCCCCAGAGTACAATCTGGACTGATGGACAGCTGTGTCCCCTCATGTCATAAACAGATAGTTAAGGGTTAATGTCTCTTTTACCTGTAAAGGGTTAAGAAGCTCAGTAAACCTGGCTGACACGTGACCAGAGGACCAATAGGGGGACAAGATACTTTCAGATCTTGGTGGAGGGAGGTCTTTTGTTTGTGCTCTTTGTGTTGTTGTTGTTCGCTCTTGGGACTAAGAGAGACCAGACGTACACCCAGGCTCTCCAAATCTTTCTGAATCAGTCTCTCATGTTTCAAACTTGTAAGTCATTAGTTAGGCAAGGCGTGTTAGTCTTATTTTTGTTTCCTCAACTTGTAAACGTTTCTTTTTGCTGGAAGGATTTTACCTCTGTTTGCTGTAACTTTGAACCTAAGGCTAGAGGGGCCCCCACTGGTCTATAGAAATCTGATTACCCTGTAAAGCATTTTCCATCGTGATTTTACAGAGATAATTTTTACCTTTTTTTTCCTTTAATTAAAAGCTTTCTTTTTAAGAATCTGATTTTTTCCTTGTTTTAAGATCCAAGGGGATTGGATCTGGACTCACCAGGGACTGGTGGGGGAAAGGAGAAGGGATAGTTAATTTCCCCTTGTGTTAAGATCCAAGGGGATTGGATCTGGACTCACCAGGGATTGGTGGGGGGAAAGGAGGGGGATGGTAAATTTCTCCTTGTTTTAAGATCCAAGGGGTTTGGATCTGTGTTCACCAGGGAATTGGTGAAGTCCCTCAAGGCAACCCAGGGAGGGGACGAAGTTTTGGGGGAACAGAGAGTGCCCTAGACACTGGAATTCTGGGTGGTGGCAGTATTCCAGAGCTAAGCTAGTAATTAGGCTTAGAAGTGTCCATGCAGGTCCCCACATCTGTACCCTAAAGTTCAGAGTGGGGAAAGAAACCTTGACACCTCAACTCTCCACTTGGGGTGCCTTGTACACTGTTTGCTGTGAGAACAACCATTTCTGGTCTGTTTACACACAGTCTCTAGCATGCAAAATCCTTCCCAGCTGAATTATATGACTGCTTTTAGCCAGTCATTCCTGAATTATATTGCAGAGTGAAACCAGCAAATTCCAAGTCCCAGATTTGTCCCCAGAAATGTGTATCTTGTACTGCTCAGTCTTTCCTTCTGGGAAGCACAAGCTCATAGAAAGTTTGTCACCTCATTAATAGAAAATTATATCCACAAACCCTGTTATCCCAAATGGAGGTTCCAGACACCTCAAGCCAAATACACACTGTTTTATATAAAACAAGTTTATTAACTACAGAAAGATAGATTTTAAGTGATTACAAGTAATGAGGCATGAACATCAGAACTGGTTACAAAGAAATAAAAGGTAAAAGGCAAACTAATACCTAACTTAACAAGCTAAATGAATTCAAAGCAAAGGTTTTTCTCACCATATGCTTTTACTAGATGAATTCCTTTAGTCAGGACCCCTCTCCCAGTTCAGTGTTCCTTCAGGTGTCATTGAGCAGAGAGAAAGGGAGGAGAGAGGTGATTTGTGTGCTTTATTCTCTACTCTTATAACATTTCTTTTCTTTGAGAATCATCTCCAGCTGGGGTTCAAGCACCAGCAAATATGTTTTGGATGGGAATCCCCAGCTGTTCCATTGCCAAAATGTAAATTTCTTACTCACACCCTTCTTCCTGCCAAAGAATGGCCACTTAAGCAGATGATAGTCTATTTGATTATGATGACACCTGGATGAGGTGCTGACTAGCCTTTTGTCTCTTAGAACCGGGTTGGGCTGCCTCCTCAGAATTAGAATATGGCTTAGTGACATCATACAGTAGACTCTTAACTTTACATACAATGTTGCCATTCATATTTTACCAGCACAATAATGATCTGTGAATTATGAGTTTTCAAATGATACCTCACAAGACATAATTTGTACAAAATTTATCATAATTTTGTAAAAGTGGTGAACATAAGCCTACAGTTGGTCACAGCTTCTATTTCATATTTTTTTCATATTTAGTTTGTATTCAGGTCCACGTAAGAATTGGATGCAACAATTGTTTCTTGAAAATTTCAGGTAAATCCCCCTGTTCTCAGGTGTACTTTGCACATGAATGCAGAGCACAATCCAATAGTAAAATACATGCCAGTGACTGAGGTTTCATGAAATGTGTAACACCGGGAGAAGATGAAGGCCTTGGCTACACTGGCGCTTTACAGCGCTGCAACTTTCTCACTCAGGGGTGTGAAAAAACACACCTGAGTGCAGCAAGTTACAGCGCTGTGAAGCACCAGTGTAAACACTGTCCCAGCGCTGGGAGCACAGCTTCCAGCGCTGTAAGCTAATCCCCACGAGAAGGTGGAGTACCTGCAGCGCTGGAAGAGCTCTCTCCCAGCACTGGCACCGTGACCACACTCGCACTTCAAAGTGCTGCTGTGGGAGCGCTCCCACGGCAGCGCTTTGAATTTGCAAGTGTAGCCAAAAGGATATGGCTGCCAGTGTAACCTGCTAGCACAGGTAGAAGGTGCAAACAAAAGCAGACAAGAACACAAGTGCCAGCTATAGACTTCCTCATGCTATTCAGTGCAAGAACCTATTATATTAATAATAAATGCAGAATCCAAAAACATAGACTTAATTATCTGAAAGAGACTTAGGGACAAATATTAAAGAAATAGAAGTGCCACAAGCAGAAATGAAGGCCCCAAACATGACTGCATGTACAACTATTACAATTGCAAGTGGAAATTGGGTAATTGTGGAAGCAGGTGTTTAAGTAGGTATCCCAATACATCTTTTGGCACAGGTTGTGGAATGAGCTATTCTACCTGTGGTTTGGACTAACTTCTACATTAGAAGGGCTTATTCCCATTGAAGTTAATGGAAGTTTAATCATTGATTTCAATGGAAGCAGGAGCAGGCACAAAATGTGACGCAGTGAAGTGGTTTTATATGTGCACTGTACTGTACTGAAAGCATCTCCTTAGATAAAATTAAACGTCCTTTTGCCATTTAACACAATAAAAATAAATGTGTATATCAGGATTTATGCACATTTTTGAGTGAATAAGAAAATTAACATTATCTCAAAACTTGGGTAATCTGTGTCAGGCCAACAAAAGGCAATACCTTGTCACATGACAAAAGTCAGTCTCTACTGACTCCAGTGACTGCTGTTACAGAAACAGTGGATGCTCAGCACTTCAGGCACCCAAGTTTAAATATTTAAGTATACAAGCTTAATACTACAAAAGACATCACATAAATCATATAATATAATAATTGGAGATATACATATCTCCTAGAACTGGAAGGGACCTTGAAAGGGCATCGAGTCTAGCCCCCTGCCTTCACTAGCAGGACCAAGTATTGTATTTTAGAGTTAAACACGTAGCTCTGATGAAATTTCGCAGAAACACCACAATTTCTACCTTTTTTTGGCATAGTGTCTGTCTGGTGATATGGTATGGAGGGCAAACCGATGCAAATGAAAAGTCCTGCACACTGCTGATTTTTTTTAAAGTAAATGCTTATCCCATTATGTTCTTTTATTCATGAGGAGTGAATTCAGTCCCCCTCTCTATTAGAGAATCAGCAGGGAGCTGCTACAACTTCTGAGCTGATTCAAACATAAATGCTCTTTTTCTGTGAGTGCCTTAAGATTACTTTGCATAAAAAAAAAGAAAGGAAAAGAAAACTCAGTGTAATTCTCTAGGGTTTTTTTTCTCTGAGGGGAAAAAAAGGCACAAAGAAAGCAAGCAAGAATACCCCAAGAGGTATTTGTTTGGCTTAAAAACTGCTGCTTTTACCATTTTAGGAACAGTTTGCCTGCTTTTAGTTCCAGTCAGTTTCTGCTAAAAATCCCCAAACGAAGCATATTCCAATAATTGTCTTCGCCAAAGGATAAAAGCAAAACATTCTAGAGTAAGTTTTCCTTCAACCTGCTGCAGAAAATCATGAGGGAAGGCCCCAAAGCAAAGGTAACATTCCTATCTTTTTTTCTTAGTTTCTACCAGTTGATAAAAGCAGAACTCAGTAGAACTAAAAGTAAAACTTTCCCCTCTGACTTATACTGTGTTCTCAATTGAATATTCTGTGTGGGTTCAACGTGTGGAATATCCAATAACATGGGTGGAATGAGTGGAGAAAGTGCATCAGAGATCCACAGTGAGGATGAGAGAGGGGAAGTTTCCAATAAATTTTAAGTGAATTGCTCAACTCTTTAGAAATACAGAAGTAAAATGTCTGCTTTTCAACAGCAAACTCCCCTCTGTAAAATCCTTATACTAAGGAAGACGGCTGTACTATACTTGGATTGGGAGGATGCATTAAATGGCAAAAAACTACACTTCAAGAAATGTGAAATGTTCTGCAGTAGGGCTGGCAGTGAACATGCTCTAATAGCCTCTGTAACTGTAAGCCACGCCTAAGTTACATCTAAATAAAGTTACATTTAAAAAATGCAAAAGTCTGAGGAAAATGTAAGGAAAAGCAAAATGATCATGCCTACTTTAATCTGAACTCCTCTAGTTGTGTCCAGGTGTTGGATTATACATAGCTACACTGTCTTGTATTCTATGCCATTTGGAAACCCTGTGCAATACTGAAACAATATACAACAGAATGAGTTAAAAAAAGTGTGTGAATTACTGTCATTTATTCTGGTTGGAATGGTAGAGTCGAACTGGCATTTGAAAACAAAATAGTACAGCATGGACCACGGCATCCATACAGAATCCCATTGAACCGCCCATACGTATCCTTTCAGTAACTTTAGGAGCCATTAAAGGTCCCCTCAGCACCAGGATTGATAACTTTGTTGGTCTCGTCTAAAAGAGTTTGCTGCTGAGACTGGATGCCACAGGAGAAATCATTTGGCATTGGTCAGTATTCTAATCTCACTTCTTCAAGTTTCCTTTTTGGAGTTGTACCTCCAGGGTTAACATAATTCAAAACAGGAGCTAAAAGAGTGGGACTGGAAGCTTTAGTGTGGTCAAAGCAAAGATCAGAGCAGGCCCTATGAGGAAAGTATTATTTGCCCAGTCAATAAGGGTGGGTATTTTTAATGCGTGGAATAGGTTGGAGACTGGCAGCACTGGAGACTCGAGTCTTCCATTCATAGAACAGATAAGCAGAATCAATGCCAGTTTCAGTTTTTACAGCCTGTTCAGGGTGTTCATCCCTTGAAGCATGACAAGACTTTTACAGATTATGCCCATCCGTCTTTAGTGCCTTTGCTGATGTGGACACACTTCTCTTTGTGCTGAACTAATTCACAAAGGGTACCAGACAGCCATGAAGGAGGTAATGATCTTCTGTCAGACTTTACTTGGGCTGGATTTGCATTAAGTCCTAAAGGCAGAAGACACATATTTCAGTACAATTCAATGGCTCATCCAGTCCAGTACATGTTACATAAAATCCTTGCCTTATTCAAGTCAGTTGCAAGTTTTGCAATTCACTTCAGTGGGGCCAAGATTTCACCCATTATTTGCTTTAAATATGAGGAAGAGGTACCCAGGGAAAGAGGCATTTTTGTGGGATGGGTGCCAATTCTAAGTGGGGTTTGAGAGAGGAGAGTGTGGAGTTTTCTGAACCTTTTAGGTAGAAGTTCAAGTGCAACCAACTTTCTATAGGTTGTCTGTTAGGCCCAAGTCCTGTACATCAGAGGTATTCAAACTGTGAGGTACGCTCCCCTAGGGTGCAGAAGAACGTTTGCAGGGGCAAGCTGTAATGCGACTCCTGTGCAGTGGGACTTGGGGAAGGAGCACCACCTCTTCCCTCATCTCACCTCAGTGGGCCACCCAGCCTTGCATGTGTCTATTTTTGTCTGGGTTGTGCGGGGCACAATTACAAATTGTAACTCAAAGCCGGGGGTGGGGGCAGCTTAAAAAGTTTGAAAATTGCAGCTATATTAGGAATTCTGTGAATTTAATGTGACTCTACAGGGGCACAAGATTATGGGGATTTGGGGTCAAGGAGGGAGGAGATAAGAACAGATGATAAAGATGGAAGAATACTCTTCAGAGAAGAGCATTATTACTAGTTTTGGTTTTAAATAGCAGATGTAAGAATGGTATCAGATGGCACTGGATCAGAGATTAGTCATGGAATGTTAACAGAAAGAAGTGAGTTTTGAGGGGGCATCTTTCATTTCAAGCCTTTGAGTATAGATAATTAAGACGATTCTCACTAAACCACAACGGAGGAAGAGAATTTGGTGGGTGGTTTGTTTGTTGTTGTTGCTGCTGTTTGTTTTTTAAACTCTTATATTCCTGACAAGGTTATTTCTGATGGTTGGTGGTTGGGGATTCTATGCGGAGGATAGGAAACAATCAGAAAAAATCTTAAAAGAAATTCAAAAGGAGGATTTTTTTTCTTTTCATAAAATGTTAACAGGATTGTCAGCCTCAGAATTTAGGAGTGACTATGAAGTAATTTTTCCTTTTTGTAGTAGAACAAAGTGGATTCCAAAGCAGCTCTTGTTATTAGAACACCAGGGTATCTTCAAGGAAGTATATGGTCACACAGGCAATGCTTGATATCTCTAATATAAAATAAATCTGTGCCTGATATTTTGGGATGGTCTAAAGGATAGTTACCTCACTTCCAATCTGCATAAACTTTTATCAGGTAAAAAATGGAACCAGCTCTAATAAAAATAAAGCCAAGGAAATGTTAAACAGAAGCTTTGTTGAGAAGAAATTTCATCTCTTTCAAGCTCCAGTCAACAGGAGCTTTAAATTGTTAAAGAAGCCTTTAGGGCAAGATCAAAGCTAGACTGTTAAACATTGGTTACTTTATTTTAAAGGATTTAGAATACTTATCTAAATTTGAGATGATTATTTATTCTGAGGTCGAGAAGGGGATGAGAGGCAGTTGAAAATCTCTGGGTAAAGTTAAATGAGAACAAAATAGGGATGATGTAACAATACGGGGTCTACTATAGACTGCCACATCAGGAAGAGGAGGTGGATGAGGCATTTCTAGAACAAATATCATAGATATCCAAAACACAAGACCTGGCAGTAAGGGGGGACTTTGACTACCCAGACATCTGTTGGAAAAGTAATACAACAAAACACAAAACGTCCAATATGTTCTTGGAATGTATTGGGATAAGTTTTTGTTTCATAAACTGAAGGAAGTAACCAGGGGAAAAAGCCATATTAGTCTTGATTCTGAGCAACAAGGAGGAATTGGTTGCAAATCTGAAGGCAATTTGGGCGAAAGTATCATGAAATGATAGATTTCTTGATAAGAGACCAATATGGAGCACTTTAGTGATCTTAAAATCGAAAGGGAATCCTACAAAAAGTGAAAAACATGGACAAATTGCCAAGGAGGAATACAAAAGAATAGCAGAGGCATATAGGGACACAATTAGACAGGGCAAGGGACAAAATGAGTTCCACCTAGCAAGGAATATAAAAGACAACAAGAAGAGGTTCTTAAAAATACATTAGGAGCAAGAGATAGACATAGGAAAGTGTAGGTCCTCTACTTGGCAAAAGAGAGCTAATACCTAATGACATCAAGAAGGCTGAGGTGTTTAATGCCTATTTTGCTTCAGTCTTCACTAAAACTGACCAGATACTCAACACAATTAATATTAACAATAAGGGAAACCGAACACAAACCAAAATAGGGAAAGATCAGGAGAAAGTATATTTAGATAAGTAACATGTATTCAAGTTGGCAGGGTCCAATTACATTCATCCAAGGGTACTTAAGGAACTATCTGAAGCAATCTTGGAACCATTAGCAATTATCTTTGAGAACTCATGGAGGACAGGTGTGGTCCAGGAGGCCTGGAGAAGGACAAATGTAGTCCCTATATTTTTAAAAGAGAACAAAGAGGACCCAGGAAATTATAGACCAGTCAGCCTAACTTCAATATCTGAAAAGACAGTGGAACAAATTATGAGACAATCAGTTTGTAAGTACCTAGAGGGTAATAGAGTTATAAGAAATAGCCAACAGGGATTTGTTAAGAAGACATCATACCACACCAATCTAATTTCCTTCTTTGACAAAATTACTGGCCTAGTGGATAGGGGAAAGCTGTAGATGTGATATATCTTGATTTTTAGTAAGACTTTTAACACAGTTCCACATGATATTCTCATAAGCAAACTAGGGAAATGCAGTCTAGGTGAAATCACTATAATGTGGATGCATAACTTGTTGAAAGACCTAGTCAAACAATAGTTATCAATGATTGGCAATCAAACTGGGAAGTGGTATCTAGTGGGTCCCACAGGGGTCAGTGCTGGATCTGGAATTAGTCAATATTTCATTAATAACTTGGATAATGGCATGGAATATATACATATAAAATCTGTAAATTATATCAAATGGGGAGGGTTGCAATATTTTGTAGGACAGCATTAGAATTTAAAATCACTTTCACAATTTAGAGAATTGGTCTGAATTCAACAAAATGAAATTCAATGAAGACAAGTGCAATGTACTTTGCTTAGGAAGGAAAAATCAGTTGCACAATTGCAAAATGGGGGAAAAGAGGTTAAGTGGTAGTACTGCAGAAAAAGGCCTGGGGTTTATAATGGATCACAAATTGAATGAGTCAGTAGTGTGATGCAGTTGCGAAAAAGGCTAATATCATTCTGGGATTTATTAACAAAATTGTTGTATGTAATAGACAGGAGGAAATTGTCCCATTCTGCTCAGCAGTGGTGAGGCCTCAGCTCAAGTACTGTGTCCAATTCTGGGTGTCACACTTTAGGAAAGGTGTGGACAAAATTGGAGAGTCCAGAGAAGGGCAACACAAGTGCTGAAAGGCTTAGAAAATCTGACATATGAGGAAAGGCTAAAACTGGATTTATTTAGCCTCGAGAAAAGATTGAGGGGGGGCCTGGTAAGATTTTAAATATGTTAAGAGCTGTTATGAAGAGGAAGTGGTCAATTGTTCTCCATGTCCACAAAAGGGAGGACAAGAAGTAATGGCCTAAATCAGTAGCAAGGGTGATTTAGGTTAGATAGTAGGAAAAACTTTATAACTGTAAGGGCCATTAAGCGCTGAAACAGGCCCCCAAGAGAGGTTGTAGAATCACCATCATTAGAGGTTTCTAAGCAAACACTTGTCAGAGATGGTCTAGATTTACTTGGCCCTGCCTCAGCCCAGAGGGCTTGACCTGATGACCTCCCAAGGTCCCTTCCAGTCTCTGATTCTTTGAGTTACATATGAAATATATGGTTTATAATTCTTTAGAACTTTTCCTCTTCAAAGTCATTATTTTACTGATTACATGTTTATCTAGTGCTCTACTTTGCACTCTTACCTTGTACTGAAGAATATTTAAATATCTGATGAAGGCAGAGACAAGATGCACGAGGTAATATATTTTATTCTGTTGGTGGCAGAAATAAACTTTCTTTTTCCCATGGGTAAAAAAAATGTCACTGATCTTCCAAGAGAAATCTTTCACATAGAGCTGACCAAGCACTACTCAGGCAAGTAGGAGGGATTGTTATTATGGATAATGGTCTCTTGTCAGTGCTTTTAAAGATATTTCAAACACACATTTAATTGTTTTCAACATAAAGTGAAATAAATCAGAATGGATGATCTTGGGAGGACTCCAAGTTGTCTGAAACATATCACTATCCAGTAGCAGCTGCTTAAGTGTTACAGAGGGCAAAAGTTTAGTACTTACCTCCTGTGTCTTTTCTCATCTAACTATGTACTGAAGTACTTATATGCTCTCATCACCCTTCCAACATTCTGTAGTATATGTTGTCCTAGATATTTCTTAATACAAAGACACTTTTCTTCACATTTGAAAAAAAAAAGATTATATCACCACAAAAGTATTCATGCAGTAATTTCCTTTTTTTTTTTTTTTTAACATACGACTTTAGACTAAGTCTTCAGTATGTTTTATTAATGGAGTACAATCACTCTCTTGAGAGAGTGATTTACAGAGTTCACCATGGGGGAGAGGTTTTTTTGAAATGACTTATCTATGTTTGGCATGGTTTATACGGAGACTGCCTACATACCATAATGTTGATTCCAGGAATTATGGCAGAAAATATAGAGTATTGCATATATTTGCTGAAAGGATTGCTAGACAAGTGAAGCTTTTGTCCTTAAATATGCTTCTCTTCTTCAGGTCATACTTTTTGCCTTTTACTTTTTATTATTTTGGATTTTTTGTTTGGTTTGGCTCTATTTTTGTAATGAGGTTTGAGTTAATTGGGCTGTACATGGGGCCCAGTCCTGCAACATGTTAATCACAACAGTCATCCTTTCTTATGCGAGTAGACACCACCTGGATAGACATTTACTTGGGTGAAGGTTTATCTGTGTTAACAAGGGTTTTTGGGATCAGGCTGTAACTGAAAGCATTCCTGTATTCACACCCTACATGCCTTTGTAATAATCTTTGTGCAATATACACCTTGTGAGGTACCATTTAAAATATAACAACACTGATCATCAATATTCTTATGTAATGTATGTACAAAATATGTATTAAGACAGTGTTTCTCAAACTGGGGTCTCTGCTTGTGTGGGGAAAGTGACGTGAATTGAGGGACATACTGGCCACTGCTTCCAACAGCTCCCATTGGCCTGGAGCAGCGAACCGCAGCCAGTGGGAGCTGCGATCGGCCAGACCTGCAGACCAGGCAAATAAACAAACTGGCGCAGCCTGCCAGAGGCTTTTCCTACACAAGCAGTGACCCCAGTTTGAGAAACACTGTATTAAGAGTTATGAATATAAGCTGAAATTATGACTACAACGTGTTTACCACACAAGTGTGGTGAAGGGGTCAAAGACAAAGGGAAAGCCAATGCCTCTAGCCAGGTGTCATCAAAGCTGATTGGCAATCACCTATCAAGTGGCTATTCTTTGGCAAGGAAGGACAGGAACAGATCGATCTGCATTTTAGCAAACAACAACATGGAACCTCTTTCAGCATAAGACTCCATTTCTCAGTCCTCACAACTGGAATTAACTTTGTCTAGGAGTAATTTCAAAGGGTGACTGTACTATACAAATGATGGGCAAAAGCACCCCAAACTCTCTCTCCTGATCTCCCCCTATCTATCTCTCTCTCTTTCACCTAAGACGACAAAAGAAAAGACGGTTACTCACCTTTGTAACTGTTGTTCTTCGAGATGTGTTGCTCATATCCATTCCAGTTAGGTGTGCGTGCACGTTCATTGGAAGATTTTTACCCCAGCAACACTCGGTGGGTCGGCTGGGCGCCCCCTGGAGTGGCACCGCCATGGCGCCGGATATACACTCCTGCCTACCCAACCGCCCCTCAGTTCCTTCTTGACGGCTACTCCGACAGTGGGGAAGGAGGGCGGGTTTGGAATGGATATGAGCAACACATCTCGAAGAACAACAGTTACAAAGGTGAGTAACTGTCTTTTCTTCTTTGAGTGCTTGCTCATATCCATTCCAGTTAGGTGATTCCCAAGCCTTACCTAGACAGTGGGGTCGGAGTGAGATGTGGCAGAATGCAAAACTGCTGAGCCAAAGGCTGCATCATCTCTTGACTGCTGAACCAGAGCATAATCGAAGCAAAGGTCAAAATTCAAAATGATCTGGACAAATTGGAGAAATGGTCTGAAGTAAACTGGATGAAGTTCAATAAAGACAAATGCAAAGTGCTCCACTTAGGAAGGAACAATCAGTTTCACACATACAGAATGGGAAGAGACTGTCTAGGAAGGAGTTTGCAGAAAGGTCTAGGGGTCTAGTGGACACGACTGAATATGAGTGCAACAGGTGATCTGTTGCAACAAAAGCAACGTGATTCTGGGATGTGCTTAACAGTGTGTTGTAACGCACGATAGTCTTTTCTTTACTCTCCTGCACTGGTTAGTAGCCTCAAACTGGAGTATTGTGTCCCGCTTGGGCAGCTCACTTCAGAAGATGTGGAGGAACGAAGGAGTCCAGAGACGGCACAGAATGATTAAGTCTTGACATGACCTTATGAGGAGCTGAAGATTGGGTTGTTTTAGTTTGGAAAAGGAGATGGGGGGCATGTAGATTTTCAGTATCTAAAGAGTGTCTCAGGAGGGGGGAGGAAACTTGTTCACCTTTGCTCTAATGATAGAACAAGCCAATGGGCTTAAACTGCGCAAGGGAGATTTAGGTTGGACATTAGGAAGCAGTCCTAATTGTCACGGGTTTAAACCACTGAAAAATTGCTCTAGGGGAGTGTGGACTCTCCATTCTGGCAGTATTTAGAGTGAGGTAGATAAATGTCTATTCAAGGCGGTCTAGACATATTTGTCCTGCCATGGAGGCGGGGACTGGACTCGATGACCCTCGAGGTCCCTCCGTCCTAGAGTCTCATGCAAGTGTGGACGAGGGACCAGGGTAGCTGCCGCGACATATCTCTGGATAGGCACACGAGAGGAGAGCAGATGAAGCTTGACTCTGGAGAATTGCGTGATGTGGCTGGGGAAAATCTGAGCCAAATCATAACAAATGCGGTATGCATGTCATCACCCAAGATGAGATCCTCTGAGAGAAACAGGTAGCCTTTCATTCGTTCCTGCTACCGCGACAAGCTGGGCAACGGGAGCATGGCGGGATTACAAAATGGTTTGTCGTTCATTATAAAATGAGAGCCTTCATGAGACGGTCCAGGGCGTGCTCGATGTTGCTCCCGTCGCATTGCGGTGCTTCAGGAAGAAGACTGGGTGAAAGAGTCCTGTTGGTAATAGAAAGGCGAAACCCCTTAGGGAGGAAGCCGCGGTGTGGTCGCACACCTGCACCTTGTCTTTTGTGGTCACGACCAAGTGACGGCGGTCCTCTCGTAAGGCCCTAAGCTCGGACTGGTTCTGGCCGTGTACTGTACGCGAAAGCGGTCTTCCAGAGGTTGTAGTGAGCAGGTTCGCTACGGCTCGAATGGTGAACATAGTCTCTGGTAAAACAGCTTGGGTGCCCAGGTGGGGGCATGGGCGGCATTACTTGAAGATATACACGTCCTCCAACAAGCCCTTTGAAGAACTTGAAACCATAGGGTGTGAGAACACAGAATGACCACCTTCGCCTGGGTGGAAGGTAGAGATGGCTGCCAAGTGCACCTCAGTGATGATACTGCTAGGCCCTGCTGTTTGAGAGACCAGAGGTAGTCCAAAATAGAGGGGATTGAGGCCTCAGTGGGAGTAAGATTAAGCGTTTCGCACCAGCAGGAGAAACGCTTCCACTTGGCCAGGTACGTTGACCGGGTGGAAGGCTTCCTGCTACCCAGGAGAACTTGTTGTACTGATTCAGAGCAACGTAACTCTGACTGGTTTAGCCACGCAGCAGCCACACCGTGAGGTGAAGAGCCTGCAGGTCTGGGTGGCGAAGCCTGCCGTGGTCCTGAGTTATGAGGTCTGTCAGGGTAATTGGGTTGGCTATCGAGAGGTTGAGCAACGTGGTGTACCAGTGCTGCCTGGGCCACACTGGAGCAATCATGATGATGCATGCTCTGTCCCTGCGGAGTTTCAGCAGGACCTTGTGAACCAGCGGGAACGGTGGGAAGGCATAAAGGAACTGGCTCTTCCACAGCATCAGGAAAGCGTCTGAGATCGATCCCAGGGAGATACCTGGGAAGGAGCAAAACATCTGGCATTTCCTGTTCTCGCGGGAAGTGAACAGGTCTATGTGGGGAAATCCCCACTTCTGGAAAACAGAATGCATAACATCCGGGCGGATCGACCACTCGTGAGACAGGAAAGACCTGCTGAGTTGATCCGCCAGGGTGTTCCGAACGCCTGGGAGAAAGGATGCTACCAGATTTACTGAGTGGGCTATGCAAAAGTCCCAGAGTTGGATGGCCTCCTGACAAAGGGGGGAAGACCGTGTCCCTCCCTGTTTGTTTATGTAGTACATGGCCGTTGTGTTGTCTGTAAACACTGAGACACAACGGCCTCGTAACTGTTGCTGGAATGCCTGGCATGCCAAGCGGACTGCTCTCAGTTCTTGGACATTTATGTGTAATGCCAGCTCCTGAGAAGACCAAAGGCCTTGAGTACGAAGGTGACCAAGGTGAGCACCCCAGCCGAGAGATGATGCGTCCGTCATCAGGGATATTGAGGGTTGGGGCGGATGGAACGGCATCCCTGCACACACCAAGGAGGGAATTAGCCACCATTCTAGGGAGCCTAGGGTGCTCGAGGGAATGGTGACTATCGTGTCTATTGGGTCCCGCCCGGGCGGTATACTGAGTTGAGCCAAACTTGGAGAGGACGGAGGCGGAGGCAGAGCCTGGCGTGTTTGGTTACAAATGTGCAGGCAACCATGTGACCCAGGAAATCGAGACAAGTGCGAGCCGAGGTCGTCGGGAAATTCTGTAGACCTCGGATGATTGTTGGCATGGCCTGAAACCACGGCTATGGTAAGCAGGCTCTGGCTAGATTGGAGTCCAGGATAGCTCCTATGAAGTCTAACCTCTGCATGGGAACCAGAGTACATTTTTCTATATTGATCATCAGGCCTAGACGTGTGAATGGGTCCTTGACGATGCCCACATGCTGAGTGACTTGTGTCTCGGAGGCTCCTCGGATGAGCCAATCGTCCAAATACGGAAAAACACGTATCCAACATCGGCGGAGGTAGGCGGTGACTACGGCCATACACTTTGTAAATACCTTTGGGGCTATAGAAAGGCCAAACGGCAGGACCGTAAAGTGGAAGTGCTGATGGTTGGCTACAAAGCGGAGGTATCTCCTGTGCGGAGGAAAGATGATGATGTGAAAGTACGCGTCCTTCATATTGAGGGTGGAATACCAGTCTCCAAGATCCAAGGACGGGATAATGGTCCCCAGGGATACCATGCGGAACTTCAACTCTATCATAAACTGGTTCAGTCCTCGCAGGTCTAGGATAGGTCTGAAACCTCCTTTTGACTTGGGGATTAGGAAATAATGGGAGTAAAACCTCTTGCCCCTTTCGTCCATCTGTACCTCCTCTAATAGCTCCTATGGCGAGGAGCGTCTGCACCTCTTCTAAGAGGAATTGCTTGTGAGAGGGGTCCCTGAAGAGGGACAAGGTTCGAGGGTGGGAGGGCGGAGTTGAAATAAATTGGAGGCGGTACGCATACTCCACTGTGCGTAGGACCCAGCGATCTGAAGTTAACTGGGACCATGCCGGGAGGAAGTAGGAGAGACAGTTGGAGAAGGGAGGACAGGGATCCTGGCCTGTAACTGGTACGCCACCTTCGGGCGCCCCTTCAAAAGTTCGTCTTTGGTCCCAGTGGTGGTTTCGAAGGATCTTGATTTTGCCCCTTGGGGTCCTGACGGTTGTCTGCGACCACCTCGGCCGCGCCACCTCTGTGCCTGTCTTTTTCTAGGCACAGAGTATGGGTGGTGAGGCTGGGGATGGAAAGGCCTGCGTTGGGTCACCGGAGTATGCATGACGAGAGAGCGCATTATGACCCTTTTGTCCTTCAGGCTTTGCAGCCTCAGGTCAGTCTTTTCCGAGAAGAGGCCTTTACCATCAAATAGTAAGTCCTGAATGGTGTACTGCAGCTCCGGTGGGAGGTTTGAAACCTGAAGCCATGAGATGCACCTCATGGCAATACCAGAGGCCAGAGTCCTGGCTGCTGAGTCTGCTGCATCCAACGATGCCTGGAAGGAAGTTCTGGCCACCTTTTCCCCTTCCTCCAAGAGGGCAGTGAACTCTTGGCGGGAGTCTTGAGGGAGAAGCTCCGTAATCTTACCCATTGCCACCCAGGTGTTATAATTATAGCGGCTAAGCAAGGCTTGTTGATTTGCCACCCGGAGCTGTAGGCCCCGCCGAGTACACCTTGTGGCCAAGTAGGTCCATTCGCCTAGCCTCCTTTGATTTCGGGGCTGGAGTTCCCTCTCATTAACGGACTGGACGACTAGTGAGCAGGGAGGAGGATGGACATACTAGTACTCATACCCTTTAGAGGGCACCATATATTTACGCTAGACTCCCCTGGCCGCAGGAGGGATAGAGGATGGGGACTGCCATATAGTATCAGCATTCGCCTGGATGGTCCGAATAAGCGGTAGGCCCACTCTAGTGGGGGCATCCGCTGATAGAATATCCACTACCGGGTCCTCTACCTCTGGGACCTCCTCCACCTGGAGGTTCATATTGAGTGCTACCCTCCTTAGGAGGTCCTGATGGGCTCTCAGGTCAACTGGAGGAGGGCCCGAGGAGGATGTTCCTGCCACCGCCTAATCTGGAGAAGAGGAAGAGGAGATGCCGGCGACAAGCGGGTCCTGAGTGGCCTGTTGCTCATGGGCGATCTCCTGCTCTAGAGGAACCTGGGAGTCTGGTGGGTGAACTAGAGCTTCCTCCGCAGCAGTTGGAGGGGGACGGCTAACCGTCGCCTCTGGCACTCGGAGCTCTGATGAGACAGAGTAGGACGGAACTACTGGTATGCCTTGGGCCTGGTGGTATGCCCAAGGTGTCCAGAAAGACCACTGATGGGGTCCTTGGTCCCTTGGAAGACTCCCCTGGGCCTGGGTCCCTTGGAAGACTCTGGTGGGCACATCAGAATTGCGGTCCTAAGCATAAGAGGTGTCCATGTGGGATGACACTGATGCATGTCTGGATGGCCATGGAGGTGCTGAAAAGCCCTTGGCAAAGTCTATGTTTCTAGCGGACCTTGCCGGGGGGGGACCGGTACCGGGAGGCATACCAGAAACGAGATTGGGACCTGCGACCGAAGCAGTGCCGGGAGGTCAACTGAGATCTTGAGGCTCAATGTCAGGAGCGGCTACAGGAGTCACGGTGCCTGGAGCAGTGCCGGGAGCTCGAACGGTGCCGAGAGTAGCGGGCTGGCGAACGGGATACCGACCAGTGCCGTGAGTGCAACCGGTACCGAGGAGGAGAATGGTACCAGGACTGCGAGCAGCATCGGGAGCGGGAGCACCGACGGGACCTGGAGCGTCTGTGGGACCACGATCATGAATGGTGCCACTCTGCTGTGCCGACAGAGGATGGTCTTATCAAGGCAGGCTTGCCGATAGACTGTATTACCTGCACCAGCAGTGCCGGGGGTTGAGGCAGCATCAACTCTGTCATGGCAATCAGATCCCTCGCTGTTGAGAATGTCTCTGGCATGGAGGGAATAGTAAGCTCAACCACGGCGCGTGCTGGGGAGCTGTCAGGCACAGGACTTGACGGCCTTCGTGGGACCGGAATCGACGGTGCCGACGTTGTCGGTGCCGCGCAATCCGACTTAGACAAGCTTTCTGGCTGCGGTGCAGGTGGCACGGAAGCAGCAGGAGTCTTAGGCTTTCTTGACCTCGGGGAGAGGGAGTGGTGCCGAGCTGCTGACAGGGGAGATTCAGTGGGAGTTCTGTTGGAGGAGAAGGTTTTTGTAGTTTGTGGATTGTATTGTGTAGTTTGTGTGTGTGAAGGCTGCTAGGGGCTGCGTGCTGGGAAAGTGGCTGAACCCTGAGTAGGGGGCGGGGCTTACCTGATTAGGGGTCCTATATAAGTAGCCAGGCACTCAGGCAGCGGCACAGGAGCCAGCAAACAGAGCTGCTAACAGGGGACGTTTCAGTGGAGTTCTGTTGGACTGGAGCAGGTTTTGAGTTTGTGATTGTATATGTGTAGTTTGTGTGCGTGGTGGTGTGTGTGTGTGTGAAGGCTCTAGGGCTGTGTGCTGGGAAAGTGGCTGAGCCCAGTAGGTATGTTAAACGGGAAGAAGATATGGGAGGTAGATATTACCACATCGAGGTAGCAAGCTTGAACAGCTTATGGAACAAAATCGAGGGCCCGACAATCTCATCCAAGAATATTAAAGGAACTGAGCATGAATTGCAAGCACCATTAGCTAGAAAATTTTAATATGAATCAGTTACTCGGGGGTTTTACCGTATGACTGAGAATTGCTAACGTATTTCCATCTTCAAGAGAGGGAAAAAAAGTGATTCCAAGTAACTATAGCCTGTTAGTTTGACTCTGCAGTTGTAAGTGTTTGGAAAACAATTTTGAAGGGAGAAAAGCAGTTAAGGACAACGTGAGTCAAGTGGTAATGGACAAATTACACACTGGTTTACTAGAGGTAGTCGTGCCAAACCAACCTGAATGCGCTTCTTCGAGAAGTGAGGATTATTTAACAAAGGAAATGCGGTAGATCTAATTTACCTCGATTTTCAGTAAGGATTTGCACGTTCCGCATGGGGAATTGTTAGTAAACCTGGAAAAGATGGGGATGAAGACTGAAAATTGAAGGGGATATAGAGATTCTGGTTTAAAGGGGAGACTCCAAGCAGGTATATGAAGGGTAGGAACTGTCAGGCTGGAAGTGAGGTTACTAGTGGAGTCCTCAAGATCGGTTTGAGACCATTTTATTAATCTTTTATTAACTGACCTTGCACAAAGACGCGGGGAATTGTGCTAGATAAAAGTTGCGGATGATACAAAGTGGGGGGTATTGCTACAGCAGATGAAGGACCGGATACATACAGTAAGATCTGGATGACCTTGTAACTGGAAGTATATGTAATAGATTAAGATTTAATAGTGGAAAAGGTGCAAGGTTCATGCACTTAGTGATTAATAATAAGAATTTTCGATATACATTGGGGACGCATCAGCTGGGAACAACAGGAGGAGAAGGACCATTGGGGTATTGTTGATCGCAGGATGACTATGATCGCCCAATGCGATATGGCCGTTAAAAAAGCAAATGCGGTTTTAGGGTGCATCAGGCGCGGTATTTCCAGCAAAAGATAAGGAGGTGTTAGTAACCGTTGTATAGGCTGGTGAGACCTCACTGGAATAACTGTGTGCAGTTCTTGGTCCCCCATGTTTAAAGAGGATGAATTCAAACTGGAAAAGGTTCAGAGACGGGCTACTAGGATTATCGAGGATAGAACCTGCCTTATGAAAGGAGACTAAGAGCTTGGCTTGTTTAGCCTAACCAAAAGAAAGTCTCGGGGCGATATGCTTGCTCTGATTATAAATATATCAGGGGGATTACGTTAGGGAGGAGAGGAATATTTAAGCTTAGTTAACTAGTAGACACAGAGACAATGGGTAAAACTGGACAGCTAGAAGTTCAGCGCTTGAATTAGATCGAGGGTTTTCCAACCATTAAGGAGTGAAGTTCTGGAACAGCCTTCCGAGGGGATAGTGGGGGCAAAATACATATCTGGCTTTAAGACTAAGCTTGATAGTTATGGAAGGATTATGAATGGATAGTTTTATTGGCAATTGTCTGGATTATCAGTAGATAGGTCTGCTCAATGGTCTGTGATGGGATCAGAGTTACTGCAGAGAATTCTTTCCTGACTGCTGCTGGGAGCCTTGCCCACATGCTCAGGGTTAGCTGATCGCCATATTTGGGGTCGGGAAGGAATTTTCCTCCAGGGCAGATTGGCAGAGGCTCTGGAGGTTTTTCGCCTTCCCCTGCAGCGTGGGGCATGGGTCACTTGCTGGTGGATTCTCTGCTTGAGGTCTTCAAACCACAATTTGAAGACTTCAATAACTCGGGCATAGGTTAGGGGTTTTTATAGAAGTGGATGGGTAGGGTTCTGTGGTCTGCTTTGTGCAGGAAGTCAGACTAGATGATCATGTTGGTCCCTTCTGACCTATGAATCTATGAGTCTATAAGAAGCCTTGGCAGTACCGGCCCGGTCCGGTGCCGAGGAGGTGCTTCTGCCCACCGATTGACCAGCGCTCGGAGCCGAAGGCGAAGGGGTAAGAGCCACCTCCACGAGGAGCTGCTTTAGCCGGACGTCCCGCTCCTTTTTGGTTCTCAGCTTAAAAGCCTTGCAAATGTGACACTTATCTGTCAGGTGAGATTTCCCGAGGCACTTAAGGCAGGAGTTGTGTGGATCACCTGTCGGCATCGGCTTATAACAGGCCGAGCACGGTTTGAAACCCAGTGAACCGGGCATGGGCCCCGGCACCGGGTGCGGGGAAGGGGCTAATCCCTGAACCCCTCTTAACTATACACTAACTATGAACAATAAAAATTAACTATAACCATATAACTTTGAACTATATACACAACAAAACAACTAGAGAACTACGAGTAGCTAGGGAGGTGGAGGTCAGTGACATTGCACTCCACTGTTCCAAAGACCGACACAGGCAGTAAGAAGGAACTGAGGGGCGGTTGGGTTGGCAGGGGTATATATCTGGCGCCATGGTGGCACCACTCCAGGGGACATCCAGCCTACCCACTGAGTATTGCTAGGGTAAAAATCTTCTGACGAACGTGCACGCGGTGCGCGCACACCTAACCGGAATCGATATGAGCAAGCACTCGAAGAAGAACCAGCTCTTTGACACTAGGGGAATTCCTGACATGAGAATTTGGTCAGCAATGTTGCTGGGAACCTGTGGTAAGGATTTTACCTTGAACCAAGTCTAGTTTGTTTTATCTACCAGAAAGCATTTTATCTTTTTTTCTTTTGTAACCATTTTTTACTTCAATGCCTTATACTAGTCTCACTTAAAATCTATCACTTTGTAGTTAAATAAACTTGTTTTGTTTTTAATCAAAACTAATCCAGTGTTGTGTTTAAACTGAGCTGTTTGGGTAACTGTAGTTATGGTAGCAAACTGTTATGTACTGATCCCATACAGGGGTAATGGACTTGCTAATATCTGAACTTCCCAGGAGAGGCCTGGGAAGAACACATGTTTTGGGGAAAATTCAGAAATGGGAGCCCAGCATGTAGTAACCAAGAGTGGAAGCCAGGGTGTGGCTGGAATGTTGCTGACAGGCTGCTGTGGTCAGAACTGCTGGGCCAGGGCTGTAGCAACATACAGATACTCAGAATGTAACCTGCATGCTGTTAAGCGGTTTGTGAGTGACCCAGGTTGGAAGCTATAACAGCAAAGCATTGTGAGGCACTCAAGTTGCAGGGCTCACTGTCTGGATTGCACCCTGGAATGTGATACAGGCCCCATGGTCATTTGTTTGGGTATATAAAGCTAACAATTAAGCCAAACTCCTGCTTGCACTGAAGTCAATATATGTAACTCAGTGGTTCTCAAATTGTGGGTTGGGATCCCAAAGTGGGTCGCAACCTTATTCTAATAGGATTTGCCAGGGATGGTTTAGACTTGTTGGGGCCCAGGGCTGAAGCCCGAGGGCTTCCACCCTGCGCTGTGGGGTTTAGGTTACAGGCTCCTTCCTGGGTCTGAAGCCCTGGGGCTTTGACTTTGGGCCACCCCCTCCCCAGGGCAGTGGGCTCTGGCTTTGGCTTTGGCTCCCCCACCCAGGGCAGCAGGGCTTGGGCAGACATAGGCTTTGGTCCCCCATCCTGGGGCTGTGTAGTAATTTTTGTTGTCAGAATGGGGGTCAGGGTGCAGTGAACTTTGAGAACCACTGTTGCAGCCAATTCTTAGCTGCAATTACTATATTCAAGAATATGATCCCAGATAAAGGCTCAGCAAACCTGGGAAAGCCAGGCAAGTCCCAGAATCTGAGGCCTAGATTGAAACAAAGAGAAAAGTATCATTGTATTTCCAGATGTAAACTGAGTGAAATTATGTCAATTATATGTTGACTACGGGTTATGAACCAGTTGAAGAAAACATGAACTGACTTGAATCTTTGCCAAAAACTTAATCTGATCCACATTTCTTGAAAATACCATTGTTTTGTCCAAGTCTTGAATAACCAATATCAAATGAGACTATTCTTGTGGTTTCTTTTTACCAAAATGAAACCAAGAAGTAGTAGAGGGCAGTTTCGTAGTAGAAGTAAACTTTCATAGCTCCATTGACTTCAATAAAATCAGTGGAGCTATGACAATATACACCAGCTAAGGGATAAACCCCCGGAAATCTTATCAGAAAGTCTACTATAATGAGTGCCATCCTGATCGCTGGAGGACACTGATCTACGTATCTGTACATCTATTGGTTGACTGGGAGCACTGAAACTACTTGGTGGTTAAGGTCTTGCTCTATTCTTGCTTCGCCCAGCTCTAAAACATTTTAAAAATCTTCTGTTAGTTGCAGATTTTGTAACACCCCCTTGATCCTTCCTTGGATTGGTCTAGAACAATACATCAGAGCATTGAGTAGTTATTGCTACACTGAAGAGCAGGGTATTAATGGATAGATAGAACTGAAAAGCCTACCAGACCCCCCTGTGCAGTTGTTTGGCTGGAGAAGCACTTGGGGGAGGGGACACGGGAGGGATCTGGAAATGTGCAGTTTTCTTCTGGGATGAAAGTAAAGGCAAGAAAGTACTATAATAAATCTGAAGGAGCCACTAAAGTCTAAGCTGTTTGTCACTAATTGACACACTGAGGATTTACTCAGTAGTGACACTAATTTGGGTTTAGAAGTTCTCAAATATGTTCATATTTTTAAAAAAATCAGTAAATATTGATTAGCGTGGTCAGTCTGAATGACTCCTCTGGAGACCTTTATTGTATATGGGCTGAAATGCAATATCATGCAATAGGTTTCGGTAATTATTTAAGAATTATAATTTTGTATTATTGATGTATCCATTACAGCATATGCAGTGTCACACTATAGGAATTATGTCTAGAAATAGTGTAGCAATTGTAGTAATAACTCCTGGCTTTATTACTATAGAGTGTATACAGCTTCAGAAATATAGACCTTAAATAGTTCTGATGCCACATGGAAAACATAGATGATTATGTAGTGTACACTATGATAGTTTTTGCTGGAAGTGTATTTTCTATACTTTTTGTGTCTCAGTTTTTATTATTAAAGTTATTTACATAAACACAATATCTTCATTTAGAAAAGAATGGATTGGACTTGTTTGGTTCATATAAGTCTTGATCCTTGAATTCAAATCCCAATAACATTTCAGTGGGAGTTTCATAGATTTTAAAGGCTAGACGGGACCGCTAATATTGTGTCTAGCCTGATCTCCTGCATACTGTAGACTATTTTATTCTGTGATTCCTGAATTTAACTGTGAGGAGAGGGGTTCACCCTTTTCAAACCCGGTGGGAGATAATGTGGGCCAGAAGGGGCCAATTAACCTTATATGCTATACCTGGAGGGGAACCAGGAATTGATAAAGTCTAATTGCAGAGGAAGTCCAACTGGGATAGGATTATAAAGCCAGGAAGTGAGAGCAGGAGGAGGCTACAGAGAAGGAGCTACAGTCACTCTCTAGAGTGAGAGAGAGTTGTTCAGGGACAAGGAGGAAATACAGGGAGAGAATAAGCCCTGGGGTCTTGCCTTGCACTAGGGAGTCTGGCAAGAGGCTGAAAATGGAGAAGGAGCCAGGGTGAGCAGAGGAAGTTCTGGTAGTAAACCCATAGATTCCAGGACTGGAAGAGACCTCGAGAAGTCATCGAGTCCAGTCCCCTGCCCTCATGGTAGGACCAAATACCGTCTAGACCATTCCTGATAGACATTTATCTAATCTACTCTCAAATATCTCCAGAGATGGAGATTTCACAACCTTCCTAGGCAATTTATTCCAGTGTTTAACCACCCTGACAGTTAGGAACTTTTTCCTAATGTCCAACCTAAACCTCCTTTGCTGCAGTTTAAGCCCATTGCTTCTTGTTCTATCCTTAGAGGCTAATGAACAAGTTTTCTCCTTCCTCCTTAAGAAACCCTTTTAGATACCTGAAAACTGCTATCATGTCCCCTCTCAGTCTTATAGACCAGGAGAGAAAGAGATGGAGTAGGGAGGTGCCCATGGAAACAGCAACAGGGACTTAGACTGAGCAGACCTGGATTGTAAATTGTAGAGTCCCTGCACTGGAATCTGGAATTATGAGTGGGCATGGGTTCCTCCTGCTAGTCACTGGGAAGTGGACCTAGATGTGGAATAAAAGACTGTCTGAAGTTATATCCGGACAGCTTGTCTGGTGGGAGTTTGATATCCCAGAAGTGGGGACTGTATTGTGATCTGGCCGTAGGGCCAGATCACAAGAGGGAGCACTTTGAATCACAAAGGGAAAGAGGGACCACAGTGCCAGTGACCAACAACATGGGGAGCCACATGAGGCAAAAATTAATTCCCAGACCTAGCCACAGGAGATGGATCTGTAATAAGTGGAGCCCTTTACAGTAACCCCTAACTTCTGGTAGAGCTAGAGCATATGTTTTAGACAAACATCCAGTCTTTAATGTAAAGACTCCAAGTGACAAAGAATCCATGACATCGCTAGGAAAGTTGTTCAAATAGTTAGGTACCCTCAGTGTTAAAAATGTGCACCTTATTTCTAGTCTGAATTTGTCCAACTTCAGATTCCAACCACTGCAGACTGTCTCTTCTCTTTCCCCGCTCCCTTGCTCCTTTTCAAATATACCCTTACTGCCACAGCATTTGCAGTTGATATAGACTTTTGCCTGAAGACTTCTTTTAAACTTACTTTTGAAGCAGCTTTTAGTATCATACTGACCTAACTACAGTCACGATCCAAATTAGATTTGTACAATTTAAAAAATTTTGACCTTGAAAAAAGGATTGGGTCTATTGATGATTCTGCCAATAAATTGGAACATAAAACTATTGAATTGAAACACAAAATTAGAGTTTAAAAAACATTTAACTGGTGTCATTATAAAAGATGGCATGTCCTTACACTATAAAATACAGGTTATGGAGAATAATAACCAGGTATGTAATATTTGTATTTGTGGCACGCCAGAAATGCTAATAATTGATTCCTATAATGAAATTTAATATTTTTGGAATTGGTTTAGAACAAAAGATTACCCTTCCTTGCTAAATTCTTAAATGTTTTAAAATATCTAAAGAAAGTAACTAAGAACTTAAAATTGTGTTCTCAGCTGCTTTGCTTTCCTTAATTCTTCTTTACTCAATAGAAATTTAATAGTCACTTGTATCATTTGATAAAGAAATATTATGCAGATGGTTGGGATTTGAAAAAGTTTTCTAAGGAAAAAGATTCACCTTTTCCCTGAAATAACAGACTATGCAAACATGATGAAAATATCTGAGTTTGAGATATTAAAAAGGCAGATCATTATGACTCCCATTTGTGCCTTTGAAAAGCTCCTGTGACCATTGTTGATAAGCAATATGGGCTTTATCCTCAGGTGTGCTGCTGATCTGACCCTTGGTCCAGCCTAGGGTGGAGTAAGCAAAGACACCTTTTTTCCCTCCGTGGTCCTGGGGCCAGTTGGAATAAGTTAATGGCTATGGTGGCTGGAGCAGTCCTAGATCCTTTCCACTGACTAGAGATCACTGGAGTGCAGTGTGCTTTGGCCATGCCCTCTCAAACCTTCAAAGTGCCCCCTTCTTACTAAAGCTCTTGGTCCATGCTCTGGTCAGTTTTAGCCTTCTTTGCTGTAACTCTTTTCTTTCTGTCCTCACCATTATTTCACCATTCCTCTCTAGTCTGTTAAGATCATCCTAGGTATTTTAATCTCCCTTCTCCCCATTCTCTTTCAATCATCTCCTCCTCCTCCTCAAATGCCTTTGCTTCCTTCTTCTTTCCTTCTCATCATGGTAAAACTCCTACAAAAGATCTCCATTGGCTTTAGTGGATTTTGGATTGGGCCCATAATGTACAAATACAACTTTTAATTGCCTGTTATACTATACTGTGTCTTTATCCACTTGGTCATTAGGCTGTAAACTCTTTGAGACAATGGGATAGATTCACAAAAGGACTTAGGTCCTTAACTCTCAGTGTAGTCCCAGGTGCTACTGGCATTCACAAAACTCCCACTCATCTGCCACCTAAACTTGCTGCTGCCTAAACTTACTGAGTGCCTT
Organism: Chelonoidis abingdonii; assembly: GCF_003597395.2. Classification (NCBI taxonomy): domain Eukaryota; kingdom Metazoa; phylum Chordata; order Testudines; family Testudinidae; genus Chelonoidis; species Chelonoidis abingdonii. The sequence goes on from NC_133769.1 coordinate 34,282,930, forward strand.
AATCTTTGCAATAACTGTTTGCTTGGTGCCTATGTTTCTGCCTTCTTGTATGTGCAATGCTGCCTCACTGTTGGTGTCCAGATACCTATGCCACAGTGTGATCCACAAATTGGAGAACATAGGCATTTCTCCATGTGCCTCACCAGTGGGACCTGAAATGTTAGGCCTGCTCAGAGGCCACCTATCTCCGAGTAAACTGCCAGGACAGGAAGACGGGGTGGAAGAGAAGTTTTTAGCCCACTGGTTACAGTACTCACCTGAGATGTGGGATACCCCTTGTTCAAGTCCCCACTTCACCTGATGAGGAGAAGGAGAGATTTAAACTTCTCAAGTGAATGCCCCAACCACTGGGATATAGGGAACTCTGATGTGGGTAACTCTCAAGCTTTCCTGTTGAAGCTGTTGTACTGTGTAAACATTCATTGGAGCAATACTAATAAAGTGCATTTAACCATACAAATTTAGTTGAATTACATCAGGTTTGCTGCGAACCTATGAAGAGAGTTTATCTGAGTGCTTCTGTCATTATGTAATCAAGAGATTACTGACTTTATCACTGGGTGCTGTTATCTGGTTGCCCTCTGAAGCAGTGTATTAAAAATTAGTCTTCTGGTAATTAGCAGTGGTAAAGGAAGGATTTGTATGTGAAATATTTCTGTTCATAGGAATTGGAAGAGGGTCTGACCTTGGACTATCATGCTGGGAAAAGGAGTGGAGAAGCAGAAGACTTTAACTTTAATGTTACTATCATCCAATAAACATCTATTTCTAAAATACCTAAGGTCATCTTGGATCCACTTGGAAGAAAGAAATTGCAATGAGCAATTAAGAGAGCTCAAAGCAAACTGATGATTTTCATTTATGATATCTCATAAGCCTCCTATGAACTGAACTCACATTGACTTCAATGGGAGTTCTTTGCATGGAGGGATAGGTATCTAAGACTAAAACCAAAAATGTTTAAAGTGAATGTGAATCTGCAAGTGGAAAAGGCAGGGCAGCTGTTGATCAGTACAGATGTTCACTAATTCTCCTGTCATTGATCTGGTAGCCTATGTCACTTTGCTTTTCCACAGAGATTTAATAGCAAATCAAGATGTGTGTGAGGGGGAAGGGGAGATACTGATATGTTACTAACACTTCATTACTTTTATAAAAGATACTAAATAACTTTTGCTCACATAATGAAAATATATATTTAAGTACTTTAAAATAAATGATATATATCATAATAAAAGAACTACATTCTATGATGCGATATCCTTGATTTCTTGTTTTCTCGTTTTTGTATTTATTCTCCTCTCCGCTCCCACCCCCATTTTTGCCTTATTCGTTGATTCAGGTTTAAAATTTTTGTCCTCCTCTTCAAGGCTCTGCAGAGCTCAGGTCCTGTCGGCAGAGCTCAGGTTCTGCCTGCAGAGCTGTTCTCTCTTATCCCATCCCACCCTGTCCCCTTTGCTCTATGAAATGACACTAGCGTGAAACTGGCACAAAGTAGCAGGGAACCAGACTCTATACCAATACTCTACATGATGGTTTAATGCTTGAATTTTGCAGATACTATTTTTGCTATTTGTCACTAGTAAAGAGCCACAGTTGTACAAACCATTGCATACGGTACCTAACTAGATCTTTCCCTGTCTCTCTCACTCTCATTCTGTAGTGTGATATGCTATTTAACTCAACTATGCTATTTGTAAGGTGGAATTTAATCCTATTTATTCATTTCACTTACAGAAAGCAAGTAAATATTCCTAACTGACTACAAACTGAAAAATTGAAATTGTTTGTTGGACATTAAATCCTATAATTCTAATCATGGTGGTATTCTAGGAGAAGTGTAATATTTATTACTGATTGAAGTAGTATAACAGTGATTAATGTCCATTATTAAGGAATAAACCACTTCAGGTTGTGCACTTACTGTGTTCTGACCACATGTATGAGGTGCAAAAGGCACAATGTGAAATTGAAAGCTTTCTTCCCTGAGGAAGACTTTAAATGTGGGATTTCATTTGGTGTTGACTTCAATAAAATGAAATTGTGTTTACTGTTTGCCTCATCTTGAGACCACATTGGCTCTAATGACAGAAAGCATTAGTAATAAATTACTACTGGGAAATCTAGATACCTCAGACTGAGCATCCCTTCTGGTAGATGGTTGTAGAAGATAACAGGCCTGCTCCAAACTATATATTCTCTGGCACAATTCATAGTGTCATGATTACTGAAAAATGCGAGACATTTTTTCTATGTACTAAGTCAGTGTGTATAGATAAATAAGAAATACAGTCTCTCAGTATTTACATTACACACAATAGCAGTTTTCTTCAGTTCCAACTCTCATGTTAGCCTGGCTGGGCTACTAAGTATTATACCTGGGTTCAAACAATGTACTGTAGCATAAAGGCCAAATTTGCTACTGGAGTAAATGGATACAACATCAATTAAAAATAATGGGACTTGTGCCTTCTTATTCCAGGGCTGAAATTGGGCTCTTGGCATCTGAATCTTTAAAAAAGTACCAATGTTGTTGCTTTTATGGATTACTTATATTACAATAATGCATAGTTGCTTTAATAAGGTCTTATTCAGCTATGCATCATACAACCATATCAAAGAAAAGCATGCATCCGACGAAGTGGGTATTCCCCCACGAAAGCTCATGCTCCAATACGTCTGTTAGTCTATAAGGTGCCACAGGACTCTTTGCTGCTTTTACACATCAAACAATGGTAATCTTTATCCCACACAGGTCAATGACTAGGATTATGACAAGACATAACCGTGAATAAACAGACAGGGGTGAGATAGGGGCAATTGTATTAAGGAGTTAGTTCCAGATAACCACCTGCCTTGCTGGTGTCAAATAGTGATTTGTGGGCATCCTGGCACCTGGTTCAGATACATTCACACAGGGAAGTTTTTATATCATACCCAGAGAAAGAACAAACAAAAAATTAAGGGCAATATTTTCAAGAGCTGGCACAACTCAGTTCCCACTGAAGTCCATGGGAGTTCTACACTTGACTTCCATGGAAACAGAGTTGGGCAATATTGAGTTCTTTTGAAAATTCCACACTAAAGAATTACATATATGCTGAGTGTCAAAGGCCCCACTTGCCTACAGTAAGAAAAGCAGAGGACTCCAAGAGACTTTTCTGTGCAGATCTCACTTACCTGGAAGGTGCTTATATACTATGGCCTTGGGTGCTACACAAGACAGGTACCCCATAGACAAGTAGAAGGAAGGAGACAATCAGATCAAGACACTGATGGGCTCAATAACCATTGTTAAACTTGATTTTTTGTGTAGTAAAGATGGGACCTTTGACCATTTCAGCATCATTTTATTTTATGTACCATGAAAAGCTGGTGCATAGTTCAGTAGATTTTTTTTGTTAAAAAATCTGTTTCACTTTGAATAAAAATGACGAGAAGAAAATATAACTCAACGGTATGGTGAGAATGAGAGCCAAGATTACACTATGCTTTTCTAGCTCCACTGAGGTCTGCAACTTTATACAAAAACAACAAATTGCAAGGAACATTTTAATTTTGTTGTCATTGATAATTTTCTGTTACCTTTGTTATGCTAGCGTTCAGCTGGATAGATCCAGGCAGGGCAGTGTGCATTTTAGTCATCTACTGAATTAAAAGGTCATGATGTATGAACAATACAATCACCCAGTCACAAAGCAGTTCAGTGATTTTTTTCAAAAAATTCATACCAGGAGCGGTGAGCTATATTGCCATTGAATACAACCCTTTTCCACTTGAAAGTTTTCACATAAAATGGAAAAAATGAACCACTTGCGAGAGTGTGGGTATCATATACAGTGCTCTTCACTTTCCCTGGGGATTACAGGCCTTCAACTGTTTCTTGTGTTCCACGCCTCTGCTATTGAACTGATTATCATGTGATAAACACAATGCCCACCCCCATTCTTACCCACATCCCCTCCCCCTTCCCCATTTTTTTCCTTTTGCATACTCTTGCAAGTGAGTAATTCAGTATATCAAGATCATTTAAAGCAATCACTACACAGCATTCCATTACAGGAGCTCACACCTTCATTTAGTAGTTTTCCCCCAGTGGGTTTTTAACTATATAATGTAGAAATTACATTTAGTTTGCCAATAATTTTCTGAGTCAATGTATATGGATATCAGTAAATGAGTGAAAGCGAAACATTTCCGTAATCCTAATGTTAGCAACCAGGTATTTATTTTACAGGCATTTTTTTTCTCAATGGCAATGTATACACTTAAAATGACACTGAGCACTTAAAATCTTCAGAGCACTTGGCAGACAAGAATACTTGTAACACTCCCATGAGGTGTCATGTAGTAACCTTACTGTGTTACCACAGGTTTCATCTTGACTCCTGCAGAAAAGATGCAGTCCCTATAGTCAAGTAAGTATTATGTCCTTTTAACAGATGGTCACAAGGAAAGTCAATGTCAAAATCAAAATTAGAACTCAGGCGTAATGCTATTCTGGTGATACAGGTCCATTAGCAAACATTGGAAGTTTGCTGGTGTGTACGCCATAGGGTTAATTTTGTCCCATCCACTGGAAGGAGGAGGATATGGGGGCATATGAAATATCCTGCTATTAGGGTAATCTTTGATGACAAAAATTTGATGGAGTAAGAAGGCAGTGCTAGGCATCAGTGGTAGGGGGTTGTACATTCTCTGTTCATATATCAGGGGGTAGCAGTGTTAGTCTGTAGCTGCAAAAACAACAAGGAATCCGGTGGCACCTTAAAGACTAACAGATTTATTTGGGTATAAGGTTTCGTGGGTAAAAAACCCACTTCTTCTGATGCATGGAGTGGTAATTTTCACTCCACGCATCTGAATAAGTGGGTTTTTTACCATGAAAGCTTATGCCCAAATAAATTTGTTAGTCTTTAAGGTGCCACCAGACTAATCTGTTCATAGTTATTGGAAGTGTTGCTTCAAAAGTAGTCATCCTTTGGCTGTGTGGCTGAGTGGGTGTCAAAGGGTTATGTGAAGGTAAATGGTATCCTCAGAAAGTAGGGGCACTGTATAAAAACGAAGCGGGGAAGCCGTGCTGTGAATATAAATAAGTCTTGTTGTATTCACTCTCTAAACTTTTAACTTCTGCCTTTGCAGCTGTTAATTGTGTTAAGATCAGCATAAAGATCTTATCAGATCCTCTGCATGAATTCAGTATGTGGTCCATGCTCATTTGATTTAATTGACCATTAATAAAGAAGACGTCTGATAGGGAAGAAAAGATTTTGCTCTTGGCTCTGAATGGAGGAAAAAGCTCTGCTATGTCTTTTTTTTAAAAAAAATACCCATCAATGAAAGAATATTTCAAAGTCTTAGAAATTAGATGGCCCATGTGATTTGAAACTGTGACCATCACAAGTTGAAATCCTTTGTGAGCATGATGATGGATGTTTGGTACAGAAAAAATCACCAAGGCTATGGAAACAAAAACAGTTATTGCAACATATGTCTAGATTCAAGTCTGTAGGCTTCCTTTACAGTTATTCTAAAAGCTGATGACAGCTTTGCCTAACATGAAAAGGATTTCAGAGCTGTGTTTAACTTTTCAAGACTGTTTGAGCAATTTACTAGAATGTTTAACTTTCAAAGATTGTGCTTTTTAAAAGCACTGGTAGGGGAATGTAAGCTAATATTGATTCACCAGCTCAAATCCAAGGCCTAAGTGAAACTCAGGAAATGAAAAGGAAGAGTAAGAATCATAGAGGAATATCTCAAGCTAGAAACACAATTGGAGTAAGCCAAAGTTTCACACTGTGAACAAACTTACCCAGTGTTAACAGGTCATACCTGTCATGGCTGGCTGATTTTTGTCAGTAATGAAGATGAGTGGTCAGGGAAATAATTTATATCCAGTGTGGTCTCAAATACTCATTCTGCCAGCTGGTAATCTGAATAGCAGTAGCTAACATGTTTTTGATGTATCTACAGGACAGAGCTATTTTTTACTTGGACTTGGGCAAGTAGGCTTTTAAGATAGAAAATGAGTGGACATTAGATGCAGGATTAATAATAGCCAAATCTGTTGTTGTTTATAAACATATAATTTGCATAACAAGGCTATGAAGAGAGAACTTCAGGGAAAATCAGCACATTTCAGGTTTATACGCAGAATGATCAAAGACCAGATTTCTCTTATTGTGCTCTATTTACAATTTTGTCAGTTTGACTTAAAAGTGGCCCAAATCAAACCCCGTTTCTTCCCTCGCAAGTATTCCCCAACTGCCTCCTTCTCTATTCCAGTCAACACCTCCTCCCTAGTCAATTGAGCCTGCAACTTTGTGGTTATTTTGCTCCTTATATACAAATTCTGCTGCCTTGTCATCCTCGATATCTTTAAGATCTATCCTTTCCTTCCTCTCTGCAGAGCTAAATCTTTCATTCAGGCCCTCATTATATCTAGCCTTGACCACTGCAACATCCTCCTCTTGGGGCTCTCTAAAATCCATATTGCCCCACTCCAGTCCATACACAAAATTGCAATGAAAATCATCTTCCTTCACTGTCATTTTTACTATGCCGCTCTCCTCTATGAATTCTTCATGGGCTCCCCATCTTCTGTCACACTGAATGCTTCCTGTCACAACCTTCCAAGAGCTTTGCCTTTCCCTCCTTGTGCGTTGATTTTGCTTTATGTCCCTCCTTTTTCCCTTCCAATGACATCTCTCTCAGTGTCTCATATAAACATTTCCATTCCCTCCCTATAAAATTGAAATGATGATAGTCCTTCTCTATGCCCATCCCCACACTGTTTGTCTTGTCTGCTTAGATTATAAGCTGTTTGGGGGCAGAGACTGTCTGTTACTTTGGGGCCCTGATCTAGGTTGGGGCCTTGAGACACTACTTTATTCAAGTTACAAATGCTACTACTTGTTCCTGGAATTGTTTCCCCTGTATAAGTGCACATCCTGGAATGATATTATTGCATTAGCAGCACTTCTCTTCATTTGCCAGCTGATGGACAAGGTCTTTTTTAAAGAGTTTTGTATTTCTGGCTGTGCTAAGCAACCCCTTGTCTTTGTGTTTAGTGAAGGTCCTTGTACTTTGTGAGAGGAAGGAAAAGGACCCTGTCTATTCCTTGCTCATACATGCAGGGGAGGGCTTCTTGACCCCATATGCACCTGTACAGAGCCAGTCACAATATTTGAACTTCACATGTGAATTCCTTTAAAGCAATCCTCTGATTTTTGTACTCTTATGTTTGGCAAGAATGACACTCTACAATGATGAGTGTCCTGGGAAAAGGAAAAAAGCAGAAGAAAGAAATATGGCCCTGAATATTTACCTATGGGTAACTATTTCAAGTAGTCCAAAGGAAAGTACTGTGGAGATTATTTTTTCCAAGGTAGCTGAGCCTAAGAGTTGGAATTTGGAAGGAAAGGGAATTAGCTCCTCTGAACTTCACTGTCTATGTTAGAATGCTTTTGATCCATTGGATTTTAGTATATTGTTAAGTCTCTTTGGTAAAAACGAGCTAAAATATGCATTCTGTTAACCAGCCAAGGTTGCTTAACTACTAAGTGTCTCAGCATTCTCTTTAGTTTGGTAATCTACTTGGATTAACTAACTCAAGTGCTATTATTAAGGTATTAATCATATCAGACTTCCTTGTATACCTGTCAATTGTTCAAAATAAGTGTCGTTATTCTTTTTCACATACAAAGTGTCAAGGTTTTTAAGTGGCAGATAAGAATGAAAAAAATATGGATTTTGTGTATGTGTATAATTTTCAATTCTGCACATTTTCCACACTACGGACCAAATTCTCAGCATGTATAATCACCTTAACTCCAGTCAAGTGAAGGAAGATATGCCAATTAACACCAGCTGAGAATCTGGCCCTAAATTTCATGTACAGTATAGCTGACAAATGCTGAGATGAGTTGTATAAATGAAAAACATACATTTGCAGGAGAAATGTACTCATCTACCTCCTCTGCCTCACTGTAAGATTTGGCCTAGCTGCAACAGTATCACTTCCACTGATATGTTTTCTTGTGATTAATATATTTATTTTCATTCTTATTGCAGGAGGGATTATGGCTAAAATATGGTTAAAAGATGAAAAAAATGAAACATTTATAAATGAAGTTGTAAATGGAAAGGAAATATGTGTCAAATACAAATTTTCCAAGTACATGAAAGAAAGATCAATTGTTTTCAGCAGCCCATTGCCATTGTAAAGTGTATAATGATGGTGCGGAAAGAGAAGTACACTCTGGTGCTTCTCTGGGTCTTATAATTCATTTGGGTTTTTCAGAATTACCAATGCCCTGATTCTGTGAAGTATTTAAGCATGTGCTTAATTGTATTCCCATTCAGCAGAGCACTTAGTATATGCTTAACTTTTGACTTTAACAAGATGTAAACACACACTTAGATGCAAGATCTATTTCCAAACAAACAAACTGCAATAAAGCACTGATAGTGCATGAATCAGAGTCCTGGCTGGATGTCCTCCTAGTCTACCTGACCATCACAGAACCAGATTATGACACATGGCCAGAAACGGTTAAGGAGCTCGCAGGCTAAATGACCCAGAGTCAATCTTTGGAGATATGTCAGAAAAGTATGTAAATAGTATTTAAGGCCATTCCATGTTAGGTAGGCTAGAACTTTGAAATGCAAACCTGTATTGTTAGAGATTTAGAGGTGATACTAATTGTATATGTTTACTTATATCTTGTTAGATGTTAGCCATATAATCAGACAGGGTGTATTCCTATAGCAATTGATTCAGAGATCAAAAGGAAATATTAACATTTAGATGAATCTTGGGTGAAATAATGTCATTATCTATATGTCTCTTTAAAGTTTGTAATAAACTGCTTAATGGATAAATTGCCTGATGTTACTCCATACAGTAATTACTGGTGATGTTTAGGAAATAGGTTACGTCAAAAGCCTATTGTATACCCACGGCTGTATGGTCAAGAGGCTGCTAGAAAACTGTATAAAAAGACTCCTGGGTCCTGATCCTCTCATCTTAGATCTACTGGATGCTTTATGCAGAGAACTTGAGTCGTAAGACTGAAATCTCCAGTCCCATCTGGATCACCCTGGATATGAACATTAGACTATAATTTATGGACTAATTCTGAAAGAACTCTTTGCAACTACAAAGCTCACCATCTCTACTGTGAAACTGATCTCAAAACTGTACTCATGTCTGTGTATATGCTGATCTTTTAACCAATACTCTTGCTCTCTTTTCTTTTTTAATAAATTTTAGTTTAGTTAGTAAGACCTGGCTGTAAGCATGTATTTAAATAAGATATGAAATCTTCATTAACTTGGGAGGTAATGTGTCCAATCCTTTGGGATTGGAAGAACTTCCTTCTATGATGAATAAGATTTTCAGTAATCCTCATCATATCTGACTTATCAGGGTGGAAGCCCAAGGCTGGGTTGCCTTAAGGGAATTGTGTTTTGGCTTCTGGGTAACCAGTAAGGTATTGTAGAAACTGTTTTGTGCTGGCTTGGTAAATCTGAGTATTGGGATATCCACCAGCTTTGGAGATTGTCTGCCCCATTCTTTGCAGTTTGCTCTAATTGAGTAACCTTGGTGTGGCCCCCCTGGGGCCCCAGTCACACAGACAGAGAAGGTGGGTAGCTTTGTATGCATCTTTTCTTCAAACATCAAATCCAAAAAAGGGGGCTCAGGTAAAAAACAAGTTCATTTGAATTCATTTATCTAACAACATAAAAGAAAGCAGATTTTAACTTAAATGAAAGCCCCTTCCCAAAATCTGAAGGGTTCATAAAGCTCACTGATTCTTTGTGCATAATGGTGATGAAATTTCAGTGTCCAACCTGACAAACCCCCAGTAATAATATTACCCATCTCCTGTATTGCACTCTTCATCAGTAGACCTCACAACGCTTACACACAAAGTATTCGTTAATATCCCCCTTTTACAGATGGGGAAACTGAGGTGCAGAGAAATGAAATGACTTGCCTAATGTTACTCGGAAGGCCAGTGGGAGAGCTGGGACTAGAACCTAGCTCTGCTGAAGCAGTGCAATGCTCTGCCTATTAGGCGATACTACCATCGCTCCCCACTTGCCTCTCTAGGAATCTTACAGGTCATCTCTGGTCCACCTTGGACATTGTCTTTGGTTTAGATGTCAGTTTCAAGGTTATCCCAATCCAGCCACTATGTTGGACAGGCCAGCATCTCATTAAGGCCGTGGTCAGAGCTCTCTTAATTCTCAGGCAATCATGACCCTGATTTGACCAAAAAGACACTTACACTGCATCAACTTCCAAAGGGTGCTAAAGGATAGCAGCAATCCACTCAGCACGAGTCAAGGATCTAGCGGGTCACACTCATTATATACTAGCCTCAACCTTTGTCAGACTGGCCCCCAAATGGTCCCTTCCTTCCCATTGCCTACACAAAACTCCTCTCAGGAACGAAAGACCATCCCAAACCGTCTTCCAACTACATCCAAACCCTATCCAGACAAAGATTCCACTGCACACACAAGTGTCCCCTGGGGAAAGGATGAGAGAGAGAACAAAGCATATGAGACAGATTTAAGTCATGTTGCTTAATGCACTAGTGGAAGAAACTCATATAGTACTGTGATGAGGCCAGGATAAGAAACTATTTAGAACAGAATAAAATTAATGTTAAGCATTTGTTTTGCTGAATTAAAGTCTCAGATCCTAGTGGACTAACTCTTATATGATTTAGCTAATTATATTATATAACTCATATAATTTATATAATTTTGACCTAAAAATAAACTATAACTTTTAGTATGTGGAGGCTATTATTTTGTTGACATGTTTAATTAAAGTATCATAATTTTGGAGGAGAGACAAGCTGCATATTAAAGAAAATACATTGTTTCTGAGATGCAAAAATAGTTTTCTTTAGTGTGTTTTAGTTTACCATAGAAATCTTTTTGGTTAATGAGAAGTGAGGTAATTTTCCTATTATATGCATAATCAATGTGGGATTGCCATTATATGTACTAGTTGAGCTCAAAAGTACTTTAAACATTTTTCTTCAAATTTCTAACTTGATCTATCTACTAAGTCGTATTACTCTGGTTTTGGTCAACTTAGTTAATCAGATGCAGGCCTACGTGACATAACATAATGTGTTTTGTTCTTTATTCATTGTAGTCATTTGCTGTATGTACAATATGTAGCAAATTAAAAAGAAACATTTGCAATTGAAAATGTCGTATAATCAATTACCTGTTATCTAGAACTGGACAAAAAACTGGAATTTCTCAAGATTCAGCTAATATGCCTGTAAGCTTCAGAGAAGGGCTCAAGATGCAAAGTTCAGATCTACAAAGATCCGGGAATGTTTATAATTCAGGTATTGTCCAGGTCCACCTTTAGTAAGATACATTTGGTTTAAATGAAATATTATATTCCGTGAAGCTTTCTCTAGTTTGTGTAGGGTCTAGGCCAGAAGGTGGTATTTGTGTTGTGTTTTGAGGCAATGCTAGGTGTAGTAGGGTCAACTCTAAAAAACTAGACTGTCAGGGAATGCAGTAATTGGCAGGACAAATGAGCAAGGAGCAGGTTGGATAGCAGAAAGATAAATACAAATTGCATACTGCATTCCCTCAGCTTATTATTTTAAAAAAAATATTTCAACATATCCAGCAAAGGTAACCTAACTGGGTTTAGGAATTTAATAATAATCACTCTGCTACACATCTGTGTTTTACATGTTTATCCAAAGTTTCCAAACTTCTTTGGTCTGGAAATCAAACTTAGAATCTTGAAATGATGCAGCTTCCTTCTGAGTTTTCCAGTATTGCTTGGAGGCGGAATCTTTTATTGTGAATCCTAACTTTGTTAAATGAGGCCAGTAATATGGCCAAATGACTATACTTATGGAATTGTCCAAATAAATACAAACTTCCCTGTCAAGATTTTTCCTTTCCAGTACTCTGGATTTTCAGTCTGTGCCCACAGGGTATACAGTATGTACTAAACCACATATAATAAAGGGTCAGACCTGTGGAGTCCTTTTCAAAATACAATTAACATTTTCCACAGACAGAGGTTTTTCTCTTCCCCTAGGTTCTGGCATAACCCACTTCTAAATGGAAAAACCAGGATATTATTTCTCTAAACAAAATGGTCCTTTCCAAGGGTTCCTTTCCCCTCCGTATGTTCTTGAACAGCTCTGTTTTCAGCTCCTTTCACTTAACAGTGTGTAACTAATATAAACCACACCCACTTACTGTGGCATTCTGTCCTTGTCTAGTGGTGCCTGGACAATACATAGAGGTTGATGAGCCTGCTACAGCTGTGGCTAACAGAGGTGAGGCTTTTAGCTCAGGGAATAGTGGCTCATGCTTTAAGATTCAGAGATACCAGACTTGGTCCATGCTGCCAACAACCCACCTGCGCACCTGACATTGCACTATTACTGTCTCTCTGCACAAGATCTGAGTCAAAGTATTTCTTAAACTTAGGGTTTCCTTCCTCAGCTTCCAGACCTAGGTTGGCATCTCAGGTCTTTCTTCTAAGTAAAACCAGGGTGTGAGACAACATCCCATAATATCCTGAACCTTATGGAATGAAGCTTAACATTACAGTTAAATCTTACTCAATGAGGGTTAACACTCTTGGGGTACATTGCATTAAAATTCAATTGTGTACATGTTCTTGTGGCATTGTACGTTCCTTTTCTAGTAGGCAGGAGGATGCTAACATATATACTTTATTATCAACCCTTTGAAGGCACCCCCTTGGAAAGGTGCATATATTCAAACTGGATTTTCTGGGGACACCAACAGCCAAGGCAGAGTTGCCATCCCTCCTGGTTTTATCAGGAGTCTCCTGGAATTGGGCGCTATCTCCTGGAGGCTACTGAAACCAAACTGGGAGATTTTAGGGAACTATGGCCAATGGGAGTTGTGAGGATTATGCCTACAGGCAAGGGCAGCATGCAGAGCCCCCCCACCCCAGGGGCTGCAGGGACATGCCGGCTGCTTCCAGGAGTGGCATGGGGGTAGGGCAGGCAGGGAGCCTGCCTTAGCCCCGCTGTAATGCTGACCAGGAGCCACCCCTCACCACCTCCTACATCCCAACACCCTGCCCCAGCCCTGAGCCCCCCTCCCAGAGCCAGCACCTCAACCCCCTCTTGCACCCCAACCTTCTGCCCTGGCCCTGAGCCCTATCCTGCACCCAAACTTCCTCCTAGAGCCTGCACCTCCTCCTGCACCTCAACCTCCTGCCCCAGGCTCAGCCTGGAGCCCCCTCCCACACTCTGAACCCCTTGGCCCCAGCCCAGAGCCTGCACCCAGAACTCCTGTCCCGGCCCAGTGAAAGTGAATGAGGTGGAGGAGAGTGAGTGATGGAGGGAGGGGGAATAGAGTGAGTGGGTGGGGCCTCAGGGAAGGGGTGGCGCAGGGGCAGGGCAAGGTTTTTTGGGTTTGTATGTTTAGACAGTTAGAAACCCTAGACAAAGGGTTTTTGGAAAAAACAACCTGATTTTAAACTGGCTCAGGGCCTTCTTCCTGTCCCAGCAAACAGACAAGTCCTCTGCTCCATTGAGGGCCTCAATCCTTAGCATAGGGCTGGAAGGACTGAGCCTATTGAGGCCTCATAAGACTGAGTGTTTGTTCTGAGCTGAAGCTGTGATGAACTTATAACCATGAGTAATCCCCCTTTGGGTGATGGTTTGAAGGATTGCTCCTGCCAGAATTCCCATTATGGCAGGGGTCAGCAACCTTTTAGAAGTGATGTGCTGAGTCTTCATTTATTCACTCTAATTTAAGGTTTCGCGTAGCAGTAATACATTTTAACGTTTGTAGAAGGTCTCTTTCTATAAGTCTATAATGTATAACTAAACTATTGTTGTATGTAAAGTAAATAATGTTTTTAAAATGTTTAAGAAGATTCTTTTAAAACTAAATTAAAATGCAGAGCCCCCTGAACCAGTGGCCTGGACCCGGGCAGTGTCAGTGCCACTGAAAATCAGCTCGTGTGCCGCCTTCGGCACCCATGCCATAGGTTGCCTACCCCTGCATTAGGGTTATTAGCAGGCATGTAGGTTCTTTTATTGTTTTTGATGTTTTCTCTGTAAAGCATTCTACTTTAAGAATGGAGTAGGCTTGCACAAGAAGGGCTGTGGGGTTCTTTATACCTGTAGCAATTATACATGTTAACCGTCCCTAAAGAGAAAGCAAGCAGGTTCTGCTTGGGCAGCCTGTTTCTGCTGGGGATAACAAAGTGTAAGCAGGGAACTGAGCTGCCTGAAAATATGGTAGTCAGAAGGGAGAGGGACACATGTCTCCACCAGGAGAGGCAACACACTGAGAGACCCTGAGAGTGGTTGCCCTTACTAGAGCACTGATGGGAAATACAGGTGCAGTTGCTATGACACAGGGCACAATGCAAACAAAACTGAGCAGAGTTTACTACCCTGTCCTCCAGGAGATTCTCATCCCTTCTTGCCTCCACTGCATGAACAGATGTCACAACTCACTCCTTTGTCATTCGTCTTTCTCTCTCCCCTGGGAGTATAAAATGCACAGTGAAAAGGACTCACAACATAAGTCTGATTACTAGAGGAGACCTGCTGGTGTAAATTCGTTAGGGACCAGTGGATACCAATTCTGCCAGTCAGTCTCTATGATTTGTTAAAAACTGAGAAGAGAAATAGTGACAATAAAAAAGAAGGGCTATCTTTTTCAAATACTAGATAATGTGACAGAAGACAGACACCATTACTGTAGCTAGAACGTGTGATTTGTGTGGGTGTGTCACTTTCTAAAAGATGAATTAAGCTCCGCATTGTGGAAAAGATTTCTGCGTGTCTCAAATGTCATGTCATGAAAACAGTAATTTGGCTGTGAAAATGCCATCAGTTATGAAGTTGCACAAGGTTTTGCAGTTGAAACAATTTTGCTTGAGAAAAGGGCCCATTTTGAGAAAAATGGTGGTGTAAGTACAGAAACTTCACAAAAGGGGAATCAACAGCTCACATGTTGAAGAACAATCTGAATAGTTTGTCTCATATCTCTGAATGGAGAGCTTCCTGGCAGAACATAATGCACCTCTTGTTTTTAATAGTAAGTAACCAAATCATATTTATTACCTACATAATACTGTTTTATTATGACCTAATAAAATAAGGTTATGACTAACTTGAATTATGATTAAAGAGATTACGTAGAACTGAGGAAAAACAGATTTTGTGCATTAAAGGTTATAAAGGAATATTTATCTAACCCCTTTTCACTGCTACAACTTAATTTAGTATGCCAGAGACATTATATAACTCTAGTTTGCACAGAGGTTTGTTAATGGTTCTCACAGGGTACAGTTACTGATGAACATGTTGTTTCTAAAATTGAGTACTCATCCCTGCCTCATAACTAACATATCTTTTTTTTTAACCAAGCTTTGTTATGCTAAACAAAGGATACAATTTCCACCATTCTCTGCCCTCTTGAAATTCTTTGGACAGTTAATTATTTTGTCACATTTATGTCAGTCTTGCATCTTTTAACCTGATTTGTAAGCAATATGCCATGTTTTACTGGGAAATCGTGTGTATTTTAAGCAAGGGTTGATGACATCTACATTATCTAGAACCTTGTTAATTTGCATTAACGATGGGGGAGAACCATAGTGAATTAAACAATGCTGCAAATTAACTAATGAATTAACAATGAAAAAGCAGTGTAATTAATCAAATATGTTTAGTTTATTTTGACAATTGTAGATCAGCTTTATTTATATTATTTGCTAAGTGCTGACAACTTTTGATGGTGTACCTAACAATAAAGACAATTCCTACACTGAGGAGTTTACATTGAAGAAGACAGCCTATGATAGGGCTTAAGCCCCATCACCTGTAAAGCATGGGAGAGACCCTCATTAGTTATACTCTATAACTGGGAAGTGATTAAATTATTGTTTTCTGGCCAGAGGAGGCGGCGCTAGAGTTCAGTAAAGGGGAGAGCCAGGTGAGAAGAACTTCCAGGGAGAGTTCCTTCTCCCTGGGAAGGGCTGGGAGGAAGGTCCAGTAGTTTGGGATTGGCTGGGACCAGGAAGCTGAGCTACAGGAGCATGGTTAACTCTGTGGTGGTGCCCTAAACTGGAGAGGAGCCTTGAGCTAGTGTTTATGAGGACCAGGGAATGAGAAACAAGCCCTAGAGGGGCAAAGTATCTTTTTTTGTTTGGAGCTGAACCACAGGAGGGTGACTTGGCTGGAGGGCTGAGACACAGAAGATGTGCTAAATCAGTTGGCGAAGAGACTAGTGAAGACTGACCATTTCTGCTGAGGAAGTGGCCACCAAAGGTCATGTGAGAGGCAAAGTCTTCTGCACAGCCATGTCTGGGCACTAGGGAGGCACCTTAGAGGTAAGGACACGTGTTTGCACTATCACAGAGAAGACAAGCCACAGTGGGAAATACAAGGGAGGGAATAATCTGTGATTCTTTTTTACCTTACCTCTTGTGTGGCTATTATAATACTTGGAAAATAATAGTTTAGATTTTCCTGGTAAAAATTCTGAGAAAATTAAGTCTCTGTGCTATGGAGAAGATGGACAGAATTTTGTACAGATTATAAAGTGTTGGGAGGTAAGTGAAATTCACATCAGTGAGGTATTGGTGTATGATACCTTTCATTCAGAAACATATCAAGGAATCATTTTGTCTACTGCTTTTAACCTTTGAATTGTAGGGGAATTTAGGTGGGTAGGTCTAACCCCACAGTAGGAATTTGACTAGGAAAACCTCTTGCAAACATAGTTGTGGAATGTTTAATGGCCACAGTGGTCAGGACCTAGGTTCAATGTCTTATCCCAAAGGCAGCAACACAATGTCCTCTAAAACCACAGAGGGTAAAGTGCCACCTTTTGCTCATTAGCAATATTTCCTGCAGGCTTTAATGGCCTTGGTTTTCCTTTGAAATCACTTACCCAGTACTGAGCAGCCTTGTCCCTGCTAAATGTATGCAATTTGACAAGGTCACAGCTCAAAGTGAAATGACTGTTGGCTGTGTGATATTGGTGGTGGAAAAGAAGGGGAAAGTGGGGGTGGGTAAGCAAATGGAAAAACACGATTTTTATTTTTTTAGAAAACATCAGTGAATTCATGAACAATGGAGTAAGTATATGGATTTTGCTTTTGTCAGAATTGGCAAAAATGATAGTACCTGTGACATATATTGCAACTCCCACAATATCATTGGAGACCAAATTGTGTTAAATTTTGTGAATGATTTGTATCACTGTGGACCAGGAATTTTATGCTACTCTGGGAACCAGAAACAGTGGGGAGTGACTAAGGTTAATAACTTAGGTTGTAAACACCACCAGGAAGGTAACACCTTGCATATATTAGTTAAAACTGGGTTTTCCAGGGACCAACAGACAAAGAGGTTTTTGATATAAAAAGGTTGGATTTAAACTGACTGGGGACCTTCCTTCTGATCCAGCAAATGGACAGGACCTTGTTGAAGGATTGGAAATACTGTGCCCTAGTAGGGCTGCATAAGACTGATGGGTGTCTCCTGGTATATTTAGGGTGTGTGTTAAATCTGCTTGTTGTTTTTTTTTATTTGGTTTGTTTTCTATTATGTTTTCTCTGTAATGCTTTTACCTTAGAAAAAGCTGTGTGGTAACTTGTAACCTGCTGACAATACACTGTTCATAGACCTTGGAGAAGCAGACTGATTTGCTGGTGATGTCATAGCATAAGGCAGGGATCTATGCAGCCTTAAAACACCCCGGCCAGAAGGGAGTGGGACAAGGATCCCTCCCAGAGACAGGTGATGGCTGGAGATTTGAGACCTGACTGGGCACTCCTGGAGTGGACCATGGCACAGTTGCCTGAAACTGAAAATGATACATCAACAAAATAGCCCTATTACATCTCTCTTGTTGTGGAAGCAGCCATTCAACCACGAGAGGAAGTAGATAACTGAACCAACCTAATTTATGGTACTGTGGCAGGCACTATTGATGAAAATGACAATGAACAAACAGTTCATCCACTGCCATGTTTCCTTGTGCTCGGTAGGAAAATGGAGAGAATGTTCATAAAGTGTGTATGTGGGGGGAAAACATAACTGGTATGGAAAGAAATGTTAATTTTAACCCTGTAGTGTAGGGTATTGAAAACAACAGGAAAATCTATTTATGCTAAAGTGTGTGAAGGTGCCCCCTTATATTGGTGGTTCCCAAACTGTGGTCCATGAATCACTGTGTTCTACAAAGCATGTGCTGATGGTGTGTGGACAGCAAGCTGGTTATATGTGCTGGTCACTTCTACAGTCATCAGGCTCCTCTTTGCACAGAAGAGCATTGGCTGGTTTTAATTGCATGGTGGAAATGAGGAGGAGACAGCAGCTGTACACTCCAAATAATTTCTTCTAGGGATGGAAGATGAATTTTCACGCCTGATTCAAGCCTTACACAGCATTGCTGCTCTGTCCTTGCAACCCAGAGAACAACAGACAAAGGGAAAGTTTCTTTCCCCAATTTTAAAAGGTTCTACCTTCCCATTGGCTTTTTTGGTCAGGTGCCTATTCCTTTTCTTTTACCTGTGGGCTTGTTAACCCTTTACAGGTGAAGCAAGCAGAGAACTGACCAAGAGGGATTTTATAGCTAACTGGCTGGCTGGGTGTCCATCAAAGGTGCCTTTCATGTATCACAACATGTAAATGCTTTTTTGATATTACTTTCCTATCTAATTAACTGCTATTATTGCTATAAGGATGTTATGCAAATATGGGATGTTCTGTGCAAGCACAGTTGTCCAGGGGATTTGTTCATGAAACAATATCTCTGTTAAGATGTTGTCCACACTATGAAAAAGTTAGAGAATCTTGGCCTTCGATTAAACGGAGAAGAAATGGTCAGCAATAAGAGTGCATGCATTAAAACTGTTAAAAGTTGAGTTCTAACCACTTAATATGGATTATGTTGGCCCTTTAATGTGCCACTTAATAAAAACTGAGTAGTTTAGTGTGGAAAATACAACAGTATGTCACTCACCCATAAAGCAACTTGAAAGCAATAAGAATGTAGGGCATAACAGTGTGAATGCAGAAAGCAAAATAGCATATACTGTAAACCTGCTGCCTCACTAAAGATTGTAAATAGGTGTAGTGGAAGTGTGATTACAATGGCACCAATCACATTATCTTTACTTTAGTCCTGCTTCCTTGAAGCTTGACACACATGCTGTTCCACTCTGTGGTGCTGCTGTGTATACTAACTGCTGCTGTTAGACACCCAATGGTGTTGTAGCACTGGGGATAGGACAATTCAGTGGCTGACACCCTATTTGTTCCCAAACCTTAGGATTAAAGGTTCCTCTCTCCTCACTTTGTGAAGGATAACATTCTGAGCCTCCCTGCAATGTCCCCTCATGACCAGGGCCGCCCAGAGGATTCAGGAGGCCTGGGGCAAAGGAATTTTAGGGGCCCTTTCCATAAAAAAATTGCAATACTATACAATACTATATTCTCATGGGGGCCCCTGCGGAGCCCAGTGCAAATTGTCCCACTTGCAAATTGCCCCACGGGCGGCCGTGGGAAAAATAAACCTTCTGCATCTTGGCACAAACCCAGTTTTGAGAAAACTTCTTTACAAGGTATCACTGGTTCTCAGCATCAGCTAGTGCTGAAAGGCACTAAAGCTCATTAAAAGGGTTGGACAAATATTTTCTGTCAAAACTTTTTCTGGATTGAAAACTAGGGTTTTTTAAAAAGCAGAAAAAAATCACGGACAATTTCTGCTTTCCTTCAAAATTTGTTGTTGTTTTTTTTAATTGAAAAGCTGAAATTAGTCTGCCAAACCTGAATATGGTCTGGGGCTTCAGAAGTGTGTGGCCAAATATTTGCTGCTTGCTGTGTTTGATTGTCTAAAGAAACAATAAAAAAAATTCTGCTTAAAAAAAATCCAAAACTTTTGAACCACCTCAGCTTGTGACCAAACGCTTGAGCTCATCCAGTCAGAGATTTTTCCAGGTTTCTGTTACTCTGCTAGTTTCCTTGACTTATATCTGTCTCCATAACTTTGGGTACATTTAGGTTAGAACATAAGAACAGCCATACTGAGTCAAAGCAAAGGTCCATCCAACCCAGTATCCTGGCTACCGACAATGGCCAATGCCAAGTGCCCCGGAGGGAGTAAACCTAACAGGTAATGATCAAGTGATTCTCAAACGCCTGACCAGCTCGTCATCACACCGCTGACCAGAGCTAGGGACACCATTAGATCCTAAATTCCATTACCATGGCTAAACAGTCATCTAATGACTTACACCCATGTGCTTATTCTGTTTCTAGAGACGTGGCATCCATGGAGATCCCTCACAAACTGAGACGGTTACCGGCTGGGTTGGCCTATATAGTATAGCCTATGTACATACTTCCAGAACTGAAGATGTTGAGGCTTGTTCCATGAATCAGGGAGACCTATACTGTGAAATAGACTGAAATAGCTCAAATAGACAGCTCGACTATAAAATACCATACTTCAGGGCCATAAAGAAGCAGGGAAGTGAAAATAATGGAAGAGAAACCACATAGAGGCATAGGCTAAAATTAATTTAACCCAGGGGTTTGTCAACTGGGGTCGAAGACCCTTCAAGGGGACGTCCGAAGGTATAGTAACTACAGGGGCACGAGCTGTCAGACTACTCCCACCATTCAACCCCACTTTGCCTCCAGCATTTATATAGTGTGTGAATATAAAATAAAGTGTTTTTAATTTATAAGGGTGACGGCTTCACACTCGTCGAGGGTTTGCTATGGCGAGAAGGATTTGTGTCACCAGTATAGAAATTGAAGAAGCAGCTGAATAAACCTCTAAAGCCTTCAGATAATGGAAGGCGAGGGCGGGGGGGGTCCTCCGCACTTGGTGGATTGGAGAAGGATACTGCTCTTCTCATGTGAATCCCTCCATCATGTGGCTAATTTTAAGAAGCTGCACCCTCCCCGCCATCGACATGAATCTCCCTATGGACACTCAAATATAAATCATAGACTTATAATTCTGCATTTGAGAAAGTTGAAAGGGATAGTAGTCCTAAGAAAATAGCTACAGCTTGGTCTTCTTCGCAAGCCCTCAACTGCTCGAATAGAACTTCGAGGTAAGGAAGGTTATGCCTCCTATAACAAGCCATGGCTTGTCCCTAATCGCTCCCACCCACAATTCCCTGTCCCCTGACCGACTTGACCTGAGCCGCTCCTCAGAACCCAAACCCATCTTGACTTCCCTTTGTCCGCTCACACGTGCCCTAAAGAGACCCCGCTCACGCACACCGAACCGCCGGCCTCCGGGAGGCGCCACCACCAGTACCCTGTCCTTGCCCGCCGCACAACCTAACGATCCCCTCCCCACCCCGCTGAGTCCTGGACGAGACCCCTCAGAAAACGCTCACGATCCACCGCCCCCTTCCATTGTCCCCTGACCGCACCCCACCAAACTCATGCTCCCTCCCTATCCCCAGGACTGACCCTTGCCCCTTATCACAACCCCCCCGCGACCCCAGCCCCGGCCTACCCCCGACTCCCCCCTCACCCGGAGCCTTAGTGCTGCCAGGAGCTTCACTCGGCAGAGACAACGTGACTCCGCCAGGGCCCCTGAGCTCCGCCCCGCTCAGAGCCGCGTAGTCAGGGGGCGGGGCTGCGAGCGCCACGTCCAGCAGAGGGAGCTGAGCTCAGCCTGGAGCTCTTAGTGCCGCCCCGGACCATGAGGCTCTGAGCGGGGCAGAGCTCAGGGCCCCGCCGGACTCACGCTACTCGGCTGGCCAGGGACGCTGCTGGATGTGCAGAGGCTTGGGGTGAGGGGTGGAGACAGGATTGGGTCGGGCTGGGGCTGGGGAGGGAGCCTCAGCCACTCTGGTGGGGGCCTCTGCGGAGCCCGGGGCCTGGGGCAAATTGCCCCACTTACCCGCCCCCCCCCCGGGTGGTCCTGCTCATGACATGCAACAGCATAGTTGTCAGAATTTACCTGTTGTCCTCCGTAGACCTGATTTTTCTGTTTGGTCTCTCTCCTCCAAGCCACTCCCGTGCTATGTACTTATAGAAATTCTGCCTTCCGTTTCTCACTGTATTCTTTACCCCCCCCCACGCACACTCGTTTCCCCTCACTAGAGTATCCTACTCGTTCCCTCCTGTCTCCTCTTCTTCCTGTCTCCCCTTCCGGTTCTTTCACTCACAGTTCTCTCCCCTTTCCATTTTCCCTTCCTCTTCTAGTTCGCTCCCTACTTATCTTGCACTGTCCCCTTCTCACTTTTCCTCTCTCCCAGTTCTTTCTTTCTCTTTCTCAGCCCTCTCTTATTCCCTCTTTCACTCTCTCCCAGTTCCCTCAGCCATCGCCTTTCTCTACTCAGTTCTTTGGCCTAATCTTGCTCTCACCTTTTCTCTTTTCTTCCTTTGGTGGCTTCCATTTTCGCCTCCAATTTCCCCACTTTACCAAAGGGACACTTACTGCTTCTGTGCTGTTGTGGGAGAAGAGATGAGGCACTCTAGGTGTCAATGAAGAGAATAAAAAGAGTTACTGGATGGATGACTTACAAGGAGCTGGCAGCCATTCTGTCTCACTAGTTTGCACCCCAATTAGAGAATGCATCTGTAGGAGGGAGCCAGTATGGCAGATTCTACTGCCCCCTCACTTCCCCCCACTTCTCTCTTCCTTTCTGTTGGCATCACTTGCTGCTCCAGCCCTTACCTCTACCTGTCTCAAGGGGGGTAATTGGAGATACGAGGAGTGGGTAATGACAGGAATAGTCTTTGGAGCTTAAAAGCAGAACTGGGTGAATTCTTTCAGGCAACTACTTTATTTTCACCCAAAAATGCAGGTTCAGGTCAACTAAAACCATAGGCAAATTTGGGTCAAATTGACGAATAGTTTCAACTGAAAACAATGAAAACTAAGTTTTGGAAACATCAAAACACTTTGTTTTTGACATTTATGAAATGAAGCTTTTCATCTCACAAAGACATTTCATTTTGGAATTTACCTAAATTTAATTAAAAACAAATATTAAACATTTAATCCCTTCCTCAAAAAAACAAAACCATGAACCTTAAACAAAAAATTACTTTAGATCAACCAAACTTCTTGTTTCATCAAACCAAAAAATTGATAAGTTTGCCTAGCTCTGCTCAGAAACTCCCTTTGCAGGCAGAATGATGTTGGAAGTCACATGTTTCTGGAACTCCCGTATCTTCCCTCTTGGCAATGCAGTCTTATTCTTCTACTTGGAGGGCCCTGTCTTGTAGATTGGGAACCACTCTATATGTTTCTGCAAGCTCTCTTAGGGAAGCAGTAAAATTCAGATCATGCACTCTTTTGTTTTCAAATGTTGATAATGAATCTGTCAGGATATTTCTTTTAAAATATCTTTTATTGTTAGAAACACTTATTCTTTCTGTAGTCCAGTGTTGTGAGCAAACACGGAGTATGTCTGGTATTTTGTCAAAAAGTCAAATCTTATATTGCAGAAACTATTTCTGTGGTTCGTAGGGTTCTTTTTAAATGTAATATGATGTGCTCTACATTTTCTTAAGGTATGTCTACACTTAAACTGCAGCTACTCCACTGTAGCGCTTCAGTGTAGATACTACCCATGCCAATGGGAGGGCTTCTTCCTTCAGTGTAGATAATCCACCTCCCCGAGAGGTAGTAGCTAGGTTGATGGAAGAATTCTTTCATTGACCAAGTACTGTCTACACTAGGGGTTAGTTCAATATAGCTATGTCTCTCAGGGCTGTGGATTTTTCACACCCCTGAGCGATGTAGCTATTCTGACATTAAATTCCCAGTGTGGATCAGCCATCAGCAATGAATACTTTTACAAAACTTTATGTGGGTAATCTGTTCATATTGTACCTGTCAAATATTAATTATCTCATAACATGGTGTGCCAGGAACTGATTCAGCCAAACGCTGTTGTCATGAATGCAGCAGCATGTATAGTGGTACTGTAGCAACTACTAATTAAAATCTTGGTTGGAGGATGGTGAGAGCACAGGCATAATTTATTGCCTCTAATCAGTAAACATTAGTGCTAATATAATATCTTCAAGTAGCCTTCATACAATATATGATGCATTGGTAGCAGATGCCACTCATTTTAGTGGATATTATATAACGTGTGCTGCCTCTAATACACAAGGACAACCATTTAAACATGGAAAATATCTCTATCACAGATTTTTTTCTATACCACCATCACTGAGGTGTCTAAGCTATGAGGACTGGCATTATATGTTTCATTTAGAAGATACTCTACAGTTGTGGCTAGGAACATATGCTAAGCCTAACATAACTAACTGATAGACGCATTGTGTCACACAGTTTGTTAAAGAATTTTTTTCTATGCATATTATTTTCAAATCTTCAGTAGTTTGTGTGTGAGACAGAGGGAATATAGAGAGGAGGGAGGAGGATGCAAAGGATGTTAATGAAAATGTATATCATATTTCATAGGACTTCAGAGGGGCAGAAGAAAATTAAAAGAACAATTTTGAGGTGAGATAGGGAGTAAACTACATTTTGTACAGTGTTTGGAAAAATGCTATGTTTAGTTTGTGTTAATGTAAACAGGTACAGTTGTGGTGTTAAATTCTTGGAGAAAAGACAATTCCTTTCTAACACCATTCCTTTGGAATCCCAGAAATGATGAGAAGGTTTCAGTGATTGCACTGTGATTGTTTAGCTGTTCTAATCTGTATAATAAGCATGTTGTAGTGTGTGCTGGTTTTCACTGTAGAGCAAATTTTTATATCTGATTTGGAAAACTCTGAAATAGTGTTTTACAATGGAAATCCTGGAGGCTGCCTTTACATAAAGGGCATACACTGGTGCCCATCATAAAGCACTGGAAGTTGGAGTAATATTCAGATGTATGGTTTCTGAGAAGAGAGATCAGGGATGCAGCAAAAGAGTGGTGTTAGGATTTAGACCCAGATTTTTAAACAATCTCTAGTCTCCACTAGAAGCTGTAGACATATCTCTGGCATGTTGTGCTGTTTCCTGCTATTGTCCACATCTAAACCACAGAAGGTTTTGAATGAAGGCAAGTAGAGGGCGAGTAAGTTAGCGCACCTGAGGGGTGTGGGTAAGTACACCCTTGGGCTGTGGCACAGCCCCCATACCCATGTTGGTTTGTATTGTGGATGGGGGTAAGCGGCATACCAGGTTTTTAATTCAATAATTGTCCACTTCCATTCCCACAATGCACTGAACTCTATTCTTCCTGTCCCTTTACTCAGTCTATCAAGGTCCCTGTCTCCACTCTTTTCACCAGCTGTAGTATTCTGTGCTGACCACATCAGAACAGCTTTCTGCTGCATTCTCTACAGATCCATACAGGGGAACATGGATGCAGCTCCGAGATCAGCTGCCTGGCCTGGCAACCACACCCAGGTTCTGATCGATGTGTGGTCCAAATACATTGTCCTCTACGACTTCACCTGGAATGGCAGGAACATTCACTTATACCAGGAAATTTCATGGAGGCTGGAGCAGAAGGGCAGTTGGCAGACTTGAGCCCACTACCAGGAACACATCACTTGAGGCTACAGTACAAGGCAAAAGACTCCTATAGTTGCCCTAGGATGGATCGTCATACATGCCCTTTCTATGATGAGCTTGATCATGGTGCTGTCAAGGCACCCAGGACAGACCCTGAAGTCTCTCTCAAACCCCTTCTCAACTCTGCCAGTCTCAATGTCTGATGGGATGCTGATGAGGGTCAGGGAAAGGAGGCAGCAGGGATTGTGGAAGATGCCCCAGAAAACTTTGAGGACAATGAGCATGTTATTCTGGTCCTGTACCCAGAAGAGCCGGTCGAAGACGTTCTCCTTGAGAAGCCCAGGGAGGATCCTGAGCCACTGCAATAACCAGAACCCTAGTCTGGTAAGTTACAATGGACCCCACCCTCCTTACCACTATCTCCTTTTGTTCTGATGCCACATTCCTGATGCTACATTCATAGAGTATTTGAAGTAGTGTGCACTGACTTTTCCTCCCAGACATAGAAATGCCAGGCATTTCTGTGTCTGTGTGTCTGAACTGCAGTGCTGAACCCATGGCTTTGTCATGTGCTATCTCCTCACTTAGATCATCCCCTTCCGTGCATTCCCTACTTGATCCACCCCAGAATAGTCCCCAAGCAAGACACGATTCTAAAACAATGATGATATGTTGCTTTTTGATGAACCATTGTTATGTATTTCGTTAAAGCTAAGTCTTAAAAACAGACTAACACAAAATCATTGTGCCCCATTTCTCAGCATGCAGTCATGCACTGATGGTCCCAGGCCATGCGGAGTGGGAGATGGGAGAAGGCATGTTAGAAAGGTCCTGGCTGGTTGGGTATGGGATAGTTGTAGAAAAACTTATACTTGGTTGTCTAAAGTTAGTAACAGATGTCATTTGTCCTTTGGAAGGTTACAAAAATTTTATTGTCCCCTGATGTCTGGTCTCTCCCCACACCAAGCTTGCTGCACAATCTAGGGGAAACTGGGATGGGAGACGGATCTGGTTTGCTAGTTGGATAAACACAGTGCGATGTCTCTTTGGAGTGGAGAGGCAAGAAGCTTTTGGTGCTAATCTGAAATTTCATGGAACCAAATAAAGTTGCAGTGGGTGTATTTCTTTCCCTGTCCATTTCACTGTTGTTGGGCAAGTACAGGGACAGGATTTTCTGGTGATATCAAGTTGAGGGTGGGTGGGCACGCAGTATTCATAGTTTCCATCTCCCTTCGCTAAGAAACTCCTTATGCTAGCTGAGAATATAGTCAATTTACCGTCAAATAGCCTCAGAGTCCTGAAAAAATCAGGAAAAAGTTTCAGAAAATTTCGGTTGTAGCAGAAATTCCAGCTGGGTCTTGAGGTGTAACAACCATGCAAATCTGCTTGGTCCACCTTCATATCTGATCAAACTTCTCCATTCAGCAGTATGTAGGGTGGTGATCATTAGCAGAAACATCTCTCTGTCATAGATTGACAGATCTCCACAGGACTGAAAACCCTCCTCTCTTTTCCATGCTGGTATCTTGAAAACCACAATGTTTTCCAAATGTTGGCCAGTTCTTAAAGAAGAACTTGCAAACTGGTAACAAAGCCCCTGGAAGGAATTGCCATTCCTCCCCAGACACTATGAACATTTTAATTTTTAATAATATTACTCAATTTTTTCTTACCCTTAGTAGCCTCTGCTCCTTCTTCATGGACTACAAAAGTTGTCTGAGATCCAAGGATAGTTGCATGCCTTCTACAGCAAAGTTATTTGAGGGAGGCAGGAGAGATTTCTTGGCTTCTTACAAGGAGGGGGAGGAATAATGCTATGCTTTTCTCTGAATTGCCAGGAACTTCGGCTCCTGAGGGGAAACCATTCTATGAGCAAGGCAGGATCAGCATCCTAGAGACAGCAGAGGCAGAGTGAGAACAGCCCTGGAATAACTGCTGATAGGGATGGACAGGAGAAACCTGGAGCAGTTTGAATTCTTCAAAGAATAGGAGGGTCAGGCTTTTCAGCTGAGGAGACATTGATGAACCAATTCATGGAGCAGGAGTTAGGCCACAGGGAAAGGAAGAGGCTCGTTGAACTGATGGTTGAATGAGTTTGGAGTCTGCCTGTTTCCAGGGCCACTAAACTTGTCCATTAACTGCTGTCACCACATCTATCTGCCACCCAGGGTACTGTTGAGCCAGAGGACCCTCTTTCAAGGACCCACACCTCCTGGGAGGACAACATGGAGCCTGCGGGAGCCCAAAACATCTCTCGGGGGACCTCCCTGAGCATCCAGGAAGTGAACAGTGAGCTTGCAGGAGACCCAGAACCCCCCAAAGTGCTCACTCACAGACCCCGTGCAGGAAACATCCCTGACTGTCCCCAGGAATGATTTTTTCCCTTGTCTTTTTCTTCCCCTCACCCCACCCTCAGGAGGAAGGTGAGGAGACAGGTGTAGAGGCAGTAACATTTGGCCAGTGTTCACTGATGCGTTTCCTTAATGTTTTAAAGATTTGTTGTTGAACTTTCTTCTTAAAATACATTACTTACACATTCCATCTAGTTCTTTTAATGAATGTTATAGTTTCCTTGACTTGTGTGTGGCCCCTCCTTCCTAAGAATCTGGTGTCATAATGTTGCAAACAGTTTTCTGTGTCCTACCCCCATTGCCCCAGGGTCAGAAGTATCTGAAGTCCCAAGGATACACAAGAGGGATGGGGAAAGTGCAGTTTGTGTTATGTGCTTATATAGAGCGCTAGTGGTTTTCAGTGCAGCAGAACTCTACAGCACAGAAAAGAGGTAGATCAGCCTCTTTATGGTTTAGTTCACATGCAGACAACTGAAGCACAATGCCAGTAACAATGCAGGCAATGACACTATAAAATCATCAGTGTCTGTGGTGTTGCAGCACTCAAGGATGATGGCAAGGTAAACATCAAATTTTGATTGCAGTCTGACACCATATTCATTCCAGGGATGACTCCAAAGTTTTCTGAAGCCATCTCTGGCTACACCAATACGCTTCATAATGTCATTGTCAATCATTGCATCTTCTGAAAAGACATTGCCTAGGTAACAAAACTTGTCAATCGATCTTGAAGGGACATCATCGAAGGACACAACTGGAGTAGTTACATTACTTCCTGGCTGAGGCTGGTCTATGACTTCTGCCTTCTTTAGGCTGATTGTTAACCCAAAACATTTTGCTGCATGTGCAAAGCACTCAGTGAGCAACTGACTATCCCTGAGGTTATGGGCCAGTA
This sequence comes from Chelonoidis abingdonii, assembly GCF_003597395.2. Classification (NCBI taxonomy): domain Eukaryota; kingdom Metazoa; phylum Chordata; order Testudines; family Testudinidae; genus Chelonoidis; species Chelonoidis abingdonii. The sequence continues at coordinate 34,311,712 of NC_133769.1, forward strand.
AAGCACAATCATCAGCAAACAATAATTCATAAAGAATTGTCTTCATAACATTTGTATGCAGGCGCTGCAGATTCAAGACAGTATTGCATATAAATGCCACAATCAACGTCTCTGAATCATCTATTAGAACAGCTGCAAACATGATGCTAAATAATGTCAGAGAAAAAAAGAACCTTATTTTCCTCCATTGGTGATGACAAAGGGAGCTGAGACACTGAGAAAAGATTTAATAACATTGACAAACTAATCAAGACAACTGAACTTGCAGAGGACTGTCTACAAGCCATCTTAATTTGGAGAGTCAAAGGCCTTGGTACAATTGACAAAAATTACCTATAGATCTTGATTCTGCTCATGTCCTTTCTAGAGAATTTGCCAGAATGCAAAGATCATGTCTGAAGTACCACACCCAGCACTAAAGCAACATTGACTTTCAAGCAATATCTTCTCTGCAAGTCAATCAGTTAGCAAATTTAGCATGACTCAGGTCAGTGTCTGTCTTTCCTGCAGTGGCAAAAGAATGAGATGCCAGATGGTAATTGCAAGAAGTGTGATTGCGCTATCCTTTGGTAAAGGTGAATAATGCTGGCATCTTTAAGTTCCTGTGGCATAGCCTCCTGTTCTCAGGTAATGTCGGTGAGATTTCAGTCTACCATATGTGTACTTTAGGATCATTCTTTAGCTACTGAGCTTGTAAGTGAATTCCCTTTTTATTGATATTGGGGGTATGGTTTCCTAAACCAAGTTTGGAGCAGGTATGCAGGGTCCCACAAAATAACAGTTGTCACAGACACTTTGTGCAGAACAGTATCATTTAAGGGGAATAAAATCCCTTTCCCTTTCAAGCACAATCCTGATCCCCTCAGAACCATGGCATCATGAACCTTGCCAGAGTTTTCCATGTTTGTATTCATCAATTTGCCTCTCTGGCCCACCAATCCTTGCAGAATGAGTGAATAGGAACCTTTCTGGCTCACATACTCATTTGGCCTTAATGGTGAGTAATGTATTGGGGTATAAGTGGTGCTGATAGCCCTGCACAGTTTGGCAACCCCATCCTCTCAAATCCAGCTGTTATTTCTGGAACTTCTCTTATTGCAGCCAGCTGTGGGTAGAACAGTGTTAATTGCTATGCTAAGCTATACAACCAGTGGACTTTAATAAATAAATGGAAATATCCTATGTTCTAGAACTGGAAGGAACTTTGAAAGGTCATCTAGTCCAGCCACCTGCCTTTACTAGCAGGACCAAGTACTGATTTTTGCCCCAGATCTTTAAGTGGCTCCCTCAAGGACTGAGCTTACAACCCTGCGTTTAGCAGGCCAATGCTCAAACCACTGAACTATCCCTCCCACCACTTTCTAGCCCCAAAGTGGTTTGCAATGGACCTATAGCTGTCTGGTGTTGCCAACTTCCACAAGGCAACAGCAATCTGCTTCTGCACTGATATAGCTTCCCTGAATCAAGTATTCTGGCACTGGAGGTTTGGTGCAAGCTCCTCAGACAGCTCTGTGAAGGTCTGTTTCCTCATTCGGAAGTTGTGAAGCCACTGCAGGTCTTCCCAGATTTCCAGAATGCCATGGTTCCACCACATTATGTCGGTTCTCTGATACCTGATGTGATACTCCACCCAACGGTATATGGCAATATTGGCATGCACCATATCCATACCATGTGAGTGAATGATTTGTTGTTGGCCCTCACGCTTTGCCACTCTCAGCATATCAGAAATTTCTGCTGAAATTCCAGCTAGCATTTTATCAATCACCTACTCCACTCCATAATTATTTGTTCTGCACTAAGGAACAGAAGTTGAACCAGATCATAATTCTATTGCTCCATGTCTTGCCATTTTGGCAGGGAATAACAGTGAAGGGTGATGTAATCAGGAAATGCAATCAGCAAATGTTTGAAGGTGGGGGAACACACATCAAAGCAGTTCCTAGAGTGTGCTCCTGTTTGCACAGAACCCTGGGATACTGCCCCTGAAATGATAGTACTAACATCAGATAGCAGTGGCAGTGTAGATATGGCTATACGTGTGTACACGGTGCTATACCCATGTCCATCACAGCATAATGTGGACACTCTGTGTGGATATAGCAAGCATGTGCAAGCTTGTGCACGATCGATGTAGTGGTCCATCGGGCTCATGCTCAGAGGGAGGCCACTCTGTTGCTTCATCAGGCAATACTTAATTAACAGTCTATGGCTCTGGACCCTTAGCAGGCACAGCAACAAGCGGTCCTTAGCCCAAGCTTCTTGGTTAGGGCAGGGGCAATCACAGTCAGGGGCCCTGGCTCCCTGGATGGGGCCAAGCCGGCTTTAGCTTATACCTCCTGGCTAAGGCAGCCAGCCAACAGAGTTTAGGCCCCTGGCCCTCTGGGCAGGGCAGAGCAGGGGGCAGGATTTGCCTAAGCCTCCTGGCTAAGGCAGCCAGCAAATAAACAGTCTTGGGCTCTGGCCCTCTGGTTGGGGCAAGCTACAAATAAAGCACAGGCCTTCTGGCCTAGGGGTTAGTAAACTGCCATCTTAGGTGTAGGGTTGGCAGCAGGAGGTAGGGGGACCTGGGCCCACCCTACTTCACTAGGTCCCAGCCCAGGATCTTAACAGAGGTGGATGGTCCTACCACAGGAGGAGGAAGCCCATAGTCCAAGGGTCCTCCGTTTCCTCAGAGTATACTGCAGACAGCAGTCCCGGCAACTTCTCTCCAGGGTCAGCCTCCTGTGAGGGCAGGACACTGCAGAGCATAGGTTCAGCTCTAGAATTCTGCAGTGGCTCTGCCTCCATTTCCAGCGCCGGCCTAACTGAGCTGCAGGGCCCATCTCTTCTACTTCCTGCTATGCCCCTCTGCTTCTGGGACCTTTCACTTCTAAGGAGGAGTGTAATGGTCCCTCAGGCCCAGAGGGAGGCCACTATGCCTCACTATAATCCAGTACTTGATTATGCATGCCAGTGTAGACATAGCCATAGAGGGGGCAGTCTGCAGTCTGGAATGCAGTGACTCAGAAAAGGATTTAGGAGTCATGTAAGATAATCAAGTGAAATGAGCTCACAGTGCAATAATGTGGCTAAGAGGGAATAACACATTCCTGGGATGTTTAAAGTGGGGAATACCAAATAGAAATAAAGTTGTGATATTACCTCTTTATACTTCATGAATGGGGTCATTACTTTATTATTATGTCCAGTTCTAGTATCTGCACTTCAAAAAGTTTATGGAAAAATTGGAAAATGTTCAGAAAAGAATTACAAGAAGAATTTGAGGTTTGGAAAAACTGCTTTGCAGTGAGGGATTTTAGAAGCTCAATTGATTTAGTTAAACTAAGAGACGGTGATTGATCAAAGCTTTTAAGTACCTACATGGAGAGAAGATTTATGATAGCAGCAGGCTCTTTAATCTATCAGACAGAGGCATAACATGTTCTAATGGCTGGAAGCTAAGCCTAGATAAGTTCAGAATACTGGAATACTTTTGTCAAGTTCTGGTGTCTACACTTCAAAAGGGATGTGGAAAAGTTGGAAAGGATTCAGAAAAGATATACAGGAATGAAACCGCATAGTGAGAAATGTAAGAAGTTCAATCTATTTAACTAATCTAAGAGAAGATTAAGAGATGGTTTGATCACACTCTATAAATATCTACCTGAAAAGACTTCTGATGGCAGATTGTTACTCTAGCAGACAAAAGCATAACAAGAACTAGTGGTTTGGAAGCTGAAACTAGATTAATTCAGACCATTAATAAGGTGCAAGTTTTAATAGTGAGGGTAAATAATCATTGCAACAATTTACCAAGTTTTGTGGATTCTTCACCACTTGAAGTCTTTTAAAATTAAGAATTTTTTTTCTAAAATAAGTGCTCTAGCTTAACCAAAAGAGGCTTGATGTGAGAATTATAGAGTGAAATTCTTTGGACTCTATTAAGCAAGGAGGTCAGACTAGAATATATCATTATGACTATCTAATCTTAAAAATCTATGAAATATCCATTTAAGTTTTCAAAGAGATTTGAGAGGTCAGAGCACTTTGCACAGTCAAGAGCTTTATAACCCATCAGGCAAAAAACAGAACTCTATTTATATTCATTGAGATATTTACTTCCACATGCAAACTGGCTTCAAAGTAGCCTCCAAAGAGCCGCCACCCTCTTTATCAATCTGGAAACTGTGGGGCATGGCTTCATTAGCCTTTGCTAAAAATTGGAATGGATTGGAACCCCAAAATTGGATCCAAGGCACCCTAATAATGGCCTGCCTATAACTGTAAACCAATTGTCAATTTGGCCTGTCTAAATGAGTAACAGGAGGTGGCCTGCCCTAGAGGAATTACCCAGGTTTTACCAGGTAGTGTGTCTCTAACCCTCAGAGGACTCTCCAGAACAGATTAGTTCTGTTAACCTGTGGGAGGACACAGGATACACTCACAAAGTAATTCTTTGAAAAAAAAATAACATTTATTTAAACATAATATTAAATTACAGTGCACCTAATCAAGAAAGAATACAGTGTAACACAGAACACAAGCTACATAACATAATACAATGTTTCACTGCTTGATTCAAATCATATGAGGTGTTATATTGTGTGTATTTAAGGGTTATTTTAATCTGTCTGTTCTTTGGAACATTAACTCTCAATTAAGTTTTATCATGAAAATTGAAGAAAATGTAATTTTCTACACATTGATTTTTAGAAACAAAACAGTATATGGTACAAACTTGTACAAGAATGAGCATGTACTGTATGGACTATAGATGTGTGCCTAAAATTGGACTTAGAAAAAAACCTTCATAACAAGAACATAGTTATAAGGATTGTTAAAATATGCAGAAAACTGTGATTCTAACTGAAGTACAGCATAGATCAACAATTTACTAAGGGTTGTGGTAGATTCTCTATCACTGACCATTTTTAAGTCAAGATTGGATGTTTGTCTAAAGTATATGCTTCAGGAATCATTCTGAGGACGTTCTATCCCCTGTGTTATACAGGATATCATACTAGATGGTCACAATGGTCCCTTCTGCCCTTGGAATCTACGAAAGGCCTATATAGACCTAAAATGAGAAATAAGAATCAAACAGTAAAACTAAGGCCAGAAAGGATCCTCTTTGCATTATTCAGGTGGCACAAAGGGGCTGTAATCTAGATGCAAATTACCAGCACATAATCCCCCTAGTGTAGGGTTGCTTCGTGCTGGGATATCTGTGCCACTTGCAGGCCCCATGGAGGGTCAGAGAGAGGGTTGGCAGAGTTCTGCTACACTACATCAATCCTCCATTGGCACAGGCTACATTAAGTGTTAGTGGTAGGTAGAACCAGTACTGAAATCCATATGCCCGCAAATGCCCAGTTGATTTTAATGGACATTTTTTGTATTTGAAGATATGCTTCAACTCATATTTGCAACAAGAAAAGTCTATTGATTTCTATTGATTCCTGTTTGTTAACTTCAATGTGACTACTCTTTTGAGAGTTCCGACACACGGAAAAGGCAAGTAGACATCCAATCCAGTATTTAAAATCCTGGTCCTATTTGTAAGACAACATAGAATGCATCCAACAGACGTGTTTAGTCTTGAAACTAACAGATGCTTACAGCAGTTTGAGATTCTTCATGCCTTATTTGCCTTAAATATAACAAACTACTAATCATCCTTTGTCCTATGACTGCAGAGGTATTAATTGCCCACTTCATTATAAGGGGTTTCGTGGGACATGTGTTAACCCTTTATCAATCTGTCCCACTTTGTATTGAACTACTACATTCTGGTTACCCTCCCAAGACCTGAAGAAGAGCTTTATGAAGTTCAAAAGCTTGACTTTTTCAGCAGCTAAAATATATTATCTCAAGCACTTTGTATCTCTTAAATACAATGTTTTTTAAAAAGATCCTGAGCAAGTAATCCAGTAGGTCAGAAATGCCAGTAGAAGACTGTGAGAAGAACTCAGCTCTCAGTTCAATGAAACAGTTTTCTAAAAGTCTTTCAGACTTTGCCTAATTTGAATTTGTGACCCTTAGCCTGTATGAGGGGGTAGTTCCTCTCAGGATCCTTCAGCACCATCTACTGGTTGAAATGACATCCCACAGTTTCAGAAAGAGATGCAGAACATAAACATGTGACTTTGGAAAAAGGCAAAATAACCTTTTTCCAAAATAGCATATTCACGTAGCTATCAGAACTGTTATTGTTAGTGAAGTAAAAGGTTTCCAAAACACTGGGTTTGCTAGCCTTTCAACACAAAAACAAACAAACAAAAAAAGACAGTTATTGCCCTTTACATTTGCAGAGGTTTAGAGAACATAGTATTGCAAATAATTTATTCTTGTTTCAGTCTCGTGCCCTTGCCAGCATGTTGTTTACTTAAGGTCAGGTTCTAAGTTTCCTAATCATTTCCTAACTATTTTGTTCAAAAAAGGTTGCATGGAAAGCTCATATCTTTAATTGAAAAAATGACACGACACGTATCTTTTTGGTATAAAATATTCTGCTAAAGTGAAACTCATCTGTGGTGAAGCGGACTGGCACACAGTCCTCCTTGCCACTTCATCCTGATGGGTTTGGCTACATGCTGGGAGTGGGGAGGAGTAGGTGGACCAACTTCACAGAAGGATATCTGTGCCACCTTTCTGCCTTGGAAGGAGGGACTGCATTCATCCCAAAACGGTAGGTGTGGGGCTGGAGGGAGAGGGAACAGTGCTAGAGCCACAGTTTTCATGACTAAATAGATCTACTGGTCATAGCCCTTGTCATAGGGCTTGTGCTGTAGTGAGCTCTGTTCCAGCGATTCAGTAATAGCTGCTTTAACTCCTTACAACTCCCATACACAACAGCTGTCAGTTCTCAAATGTTTTTTCCTGATTTTTTTGCCCGTGTATAGATATGATGCAAGGATATCTAGAGTCCATAGATATTAGGCCAGAAGGCACCATTGTGATAATCTAGTCTGACCTCATGCCTAATACAAGCCATAGAACTTCCCCAAAATAATAATTACTGGAGCATATCTTTTAGAAAAAATGTTCAATCTTGATTTAAAAATGGCCAGTGATGGTGAATCCACCACGACCCTTGTTAATTAGCCTCATTGTTTTCTTTTTTGTAGAAGTCTTATTTCCAGTCCAAATAGCTTAAAGTTCCCACTATTGGATCTTGTTATATTGTTGTCTGCTCCACTGAAGAGCACATTATCAATGTTTTGTTCCCGATGTACACTGTGATCAAGTCACCCCTGGGAAATAGTGGTTTTTAATAAGACTTTGGGGTCATGGTGGATGAGTGCCCAGCAATGCTGTGACCAAACAAGTTCATGCAGTCCTTGGATGCATAAACAGGGGAACCTCGAGTAAGAGTAACTAGGTTACTTTACTGCTGTATGTAATACTAATGTGACCACTGCTGGAAAACAGTGTCCAGTTGTGGGGTCCACAATTCAAGAAAGCTGTTGATAAGTTCAAGAAGAGAAGAGCCCTCAAGATGCTCTAAAGGATTGGAAAGAGTGCTCTATAGTGATAGACTCAAGGAGCTCCTTCTATTTAGCTATACACACATGAAAAAAGCTTAAGGGGTAACTTGATCACAGGCTAGGTGTACCTTCATGGGGAATATAAATTTGATAATAGGCCCTTCAGTCTAACAGAGAAAGGTATAACATAATCCAATAGCAGGAAGTTGAAGCTAAACAAATTCAGGCGGGAAATAAGGGGTAGATTTTTAACAGGATAACTAATCACTGGAACAATTTATGAAGAGTTGTAATAGTTTTTCAAGAACCTCGATGGTCATTTATACTTCTGGGCATTATTTTCTGTAATTTTATTTGAATTTTTAATTTGTTTATTTGAATACATAGGTAGTAGTATATATGAATTGTATGGGTTGAATCCAGTAAGTAGAACAATAGCTCTCTACATGATTAATGAATGATGAAAAATATTTATAGAAAAGCAAAAATATTGCAATTTCACACAGAAAATAACTACCAGAGTTGGTTGCAGGATGACAGTTCTATGTTGTGACAATATTTGAGGTTTAAAAATTAGTTTTGGTTCCTTACTGGGATGAAAACAAAGCCTTTTGACCACTTTTGCAAAATGGAATTTTGTCAAAAGTTTCAGATTGAAAAGGTCATTTTTTTTATTTGGGTCTCACTTTCTCCTTGGAACTGACAGGAGGGTCCACCCTGTACCTCAGAAACTTTCCCATCAAAAACTTTGTCAAAATAGGTAAGTCTCCACGAAAGATTTTGACTTTAAAACAGCACATTTCAATGAAGGAAAAAAAAAGAAACATTTCATGGAAAATGTTCCAACCAGCTCCAGGGACCACGACAGAGCATCTCCAGACTTCTGTTTACATTAGGCCTTGAAATATGTATGCAGGTTAAAAGGTTCGGACCTGGGAGAAGACATAAAATACATATGCCTGTAAATTGTAACCATATATTTCACTGAAGTGATTTCTTTATACATCTGAGAATCATGATGTATCCATTACCAAATAGGAGCCTACTCTGGGTGTGATGGCCCAGCAACATTCATAGGTGGTTGCTAGATAGACATCTTATCACACATTCTTCATCTGGTCATATGTGATAGTTCAGGAACATGATCAGAAAAGAGATATGGAAAGAAGATATTATCCTCAACAGCTGCCTGCACAAATGTAATGTATTCATAAGTCACTGATGAATAACACCATTTTATTTTTTCTCATTCCTAGTATCTATAAAGTATAATGGGTTAATACATCATTGATATTCATAAGTACAATATGCTGGAGAGATCAGATATCACCCTTTAAAGTATCACCACATATATTTAAATATATGCAAATTGTATTGTCACACATATGGGAGTTGTGAGCTCTGGAAGAAATGTTTTGGAATTAGTTCAACAATTCAAATGTATGTGACAAGTATTTAAGTGAACAACAATGGAACCATAAGGCACCTGACTAAAGAGACTTGTAAACATAATGACTTCAAATGTTTTGTTTTTGCATGACAGCTGTTTTTAAAATAAAAAATAATTCAACACTTTTAAGGAGGTGAGCTGAGTGCAGATATTATGAAAAGTAGCATACAAAGAAACTAGATGCAATCAAAATAAATGTAAAACCACATTTGGATGTGTAATAGAACCTTCTGTCATTCTCACTGCAAAAAACAGTGTGGTTAATCATGTGAAAATATTGGTGCTTTTTCCTAGCAAGTGTGACAGGAGCCTTAATTGCATACAATCTTCAGCATCAGCCTTTAACTACTCTTGCTAGAAATATTGGATGCATAGTATTTCTTTGAGTTTGATGTCAGGATTCTTCTTCAGTAGTTTACTGCCTTTCTTTCAACTGATAAATGATTTAACTATGTAAATGTAAATCTCTTTCATATTTTGTCTATATATCTTTGGCTTTTTTGTAGTGCCCACCACCATAGTATCTACGTACAGATATAAAGGGTATGTGGTGTCTTGGCCTTCACAACATCCTGTGGCAAGGGATGTCTCTGTCCGAACCACATGCTCCTCCGCACCTGTCGGTTTTACTCCAGCCCTTAGTTTAAAAACTGCTCTGCAACCTTTTTAATTTTAAATGCCAGCAATCTGGTTCCATTTTGTTTAGGTGGAGCCCATCCTTCCTGTATAGGCTCCCCCTTTCCCAAAAGTTTCCCCAGTTCCTAATAAATCTAAACCCCTCCTCCCTACACCAATGTCTCATCCACAGATTGAGATCCTGCAGTTCTGCCTGTCTAACTGGCCCTGTGTGAGGAACTGGAAGCATTTCATAGAATGCTACCATGGAGGTCCTGGACTTCAATCTCTTACCTAGCAGCCTAAATTTGGCCTCCAGGACCTCTCTATCCTATTTGTTTGTGTAACATGAATGTGTTAGTCTATGCAGATAGCTTATTATTGTGTGCTTTTGGAGTTGTGGTAAATGCAAATATCCACCCCACTGCATTTGGGCTGGATCACCTCATCGTAGTGTTGCTGTATACAAATAAAAAAAAAAACCCTCAGTGAGGAATCTGGATTCAAGCTAATTTCTTGGGAACTGAGTGGAAAGGATCATGGAGAAAAATCCCAACACTCCTGTGCTCTCAGTGACCCCCATGTTAGCATCAAGGCTGCATAGAGGTGAAAGCTGTCTGACTCCAATGCAGAGTGGAACTTGGGGGGCTGGCAGGAAAGGCGGTAAGGGTAGAGTGGGACAAAGCTCCTGGGTGGAAGAAACTGGGACTGGAAGTCAGGGGCAGAGACTAGGACTGGCTGGTACTGAGAACCAAGGGGGTACTAGGACTGATGGGGTAAGAAAGATGGACTGGAAGTGAAGAGGCACAGATTGGGACTGGCTGGGTGAGGACAAGGAGCTGGGAGTTGGGAAAGAGGAAACTGGGAACAGCTGAGCAAAGAGACCAGAAGTATTAAGGGGAGATTGGCACTGGGATTGGGAGTCTGGGAGGGTTGAGGCTAGGATTGTTGGGAAGAGGATTTGGAACTGGAATGAGAGAATGGAGACTAGGACTGGGCAGACAAGGAAAATGGGAGTGAGACAAAGAGCCAGAGGTGGGGAAGAGACACGACTGGGACAGACAGGTTGGAAGGGATGGGGCAGAAGAAGTCAAACTTGGGAGGAATGGGGAGAAGAGACTGTTTCCAGTAGAGCACACTTCTCTCCAGAACCTGGATCTGTGAGTCCCACCATTCCTCTGCTGTGAGTAAATCTCTGTCAAACCCACTAGCAAAGTGACCCATCTCCCTCTAGTGCTGGTCCACATAGAGGAAAACAACTGACTGCTGCTATCACTTATTCTAGTAGCTCAAGTGGTAAAGGTTTTTTGTGGTAGATCTAAAGGTTCTGAATTTGCTGACAAACCATGTGGGTATCAATATGATGCCACATGATGGAATTTTGTGTTTTTCAGTATTCTTTTTGAAAAGCAAAGGAATATATATATGTAGAACTCTGTTATAACATTATTAAGGTTGCAAAGTCTCACACGCACAAAAGTTAGAAAAAGCCAGAATTAAAGTTCCCTCTGTGTAACCTTAATTTGGCCCCTCATGCAGATAGGTGTTATGATATATGCTTTAATTACATGCTCACATACTATTTTTTCCTCAGGAGCTTTGCCTCATTCAGTGCTTTTAAAAATGTAATATATTTAAATTTAAAATGAGAAATGTGGATAGAACAGGTAATACATATTCCATTGATAAGAGGGTGTCTTGGGCCCAACAAGGGAGAAAATTTTAATAAAAAACCTTGTTCACTGTTCCAATATTGTACAGTTAAGTGTTGGTCCAGGGTTTCAGATCAATCTATTGCTGGATGACTCCTATTGTAAAACCCACCAGTAAAATCTTTTTACCTTGAAGACACAGAAAAAGATGGGGATGGGGACAGAAAGCATTTGAAATTTAAAACATTAAGATAGTCTTGTTTACAGTCTTTTTAAAAGAATTTCTTTCCCTAATTGTTTTTAGAGATTTTTAAAATGGAACCTCCCCTTTTTCACAGTCTTTTAAAATGTTATTATAGGAAAAGCAAAAAAATCGTTTACAGGGAATTGCTGCTGCTTCTGTTGAAGTCCAGCCCTGTTCCCTCCTACAAAGCAGGAAAGAATGGTATAGCAAAGATAGAAAAATGCAGTTTCTGTCTCAGATGCTCAGTCTCTCTTGTAACCTAACTGCTGGAGAAACACAGTCACAGCACTCAGTCTGATCAGTTACTCTGGGACCTGGCAAGTGGTGTACTAGTGGTGGGCTGTTTGCCGCTCACAGCAGTATTACAAAAGGTGGAGTTGTCTTGAGTTGGCTAAGCCAGATTCTTGTTGGACAGAAAGCAGGATGAGACAGACAGGAAAGAGGAGAAATAAGGCAGGAAAGGAAAATGACTCATAAGGAAGCGGGTAACAGCAGGACCTGAGGCTCAGGTCCTAGGTAGTGGTCAGGATTCAAATGAAGCCAGCAGCGGTGATGTCAACTAGTTCTTCTCTCTGGCCTGGTGAGGTCATGATGCCTTCAGGATGAGGTCCAGCAATGTCATGGTGAATCCTTGGGTTCCAGGAAGTGGTGGAAGTGGCAGCCATTATGGTGAAACTCTCTTTTTCCATTCCACGTGTTCCCCAGCTCCCACTTAGTGACTTCCAGATAAACAAAGTCCAAGGAGGGGTGATAACTTCATCCTATTAATATCCACCAATCAAAACATATTTTGATTTTTACTATTTACATTTCCTACCATTTCTAGAATCTTTCTGTTCATCCTTCTGCCAATCTGACTTTAGCAAGAGCCTGGAAGACCCTTTTCACAGTTTTCTAACTTAAACAATCCAGTTTGTACCAATCTATTTGTCTCAATTTTTTGATGACTTTCATAAACAATTTTATGTAATAGACTGAGATGGACTTTAATTACACTGGACAACTTAAGAGTACAGGCTTCTGCACAACCTATTTCTAGAAGCAGAATAAACTTTTGAAAAGCGCCAGCTGTAACAACTGATATGTGGGCACGTGATCAAAGAGATGACTATAGGGCAGTCACAGTTCACTAAGCATCATTCATTTCCAGTGCAGACTCTTCCAAGCCATCTCCTTCCTTATCACTCCCCCATAATGTCCCAGTCTCACAGACATTTTTAGAGACAAGCTCCCCTTTCAAATGTTTGCTCTAAGAAAACAACATATGGCAAAAGAAAAAAATCCTCCTAGAGTGACTGAGAAAAAGGAATGGCTCACCTCAAATGGCCTTTGCTAGGTTTTGTCATTGCAGATAATGGAGCCAATGTGGAGATGAAAAATGGTGCACATACCCTGTTTTGAACATACTCTGAACATGGCTAAATGTGACTTCCTGTATAATGGACTCTAGTATAAATACTGTTCTAGCTGGTAAAAGAGAGCCAACAGTGAACTGTAATATCTCTTTCCATCTCATACAATGCACAGTCAACCTGGGGAACTCGTTGCCAGAAGATGTTGTGAAGGCCAAGACTATAACAGGGTTCAAAAAAGAACTAGATTAATTCATGGAGGACAGGTCTAGCAATGGCTTTTAGCCAGGATGGGCAGGGATGGTGTCCCTAACCTCTGTTTGCCAGTGTGATTGCTGTGATAAAGTCTTATCAAGCAAAAGTATTGTCAAGCTTTTTCAACGTTAGGCCTGAAACTTCCGGAAACCTCAGAGATCAAGCAACCAGAGCAAGTGTAGCAAGTTCAGACTAGGAAATATTGTAGACTTGTGGTCAGCTGCAAAAAGCAAGCTTTGCAATATTAGGCGTAGCAAATTTGAACTAGGAAATATTGTAGACTTGTGGTTAGCTCCAAAAAGCAGGCTTTGCAAAATTAGATACGAACTTGTGGTGTAAAGCAATCAAGTGCTTCTTTAGACTGATTCAAATATTTTTAATGCGGACTTGTAGTCAAGGTGTAAAGCAGCCAAGTACTTCTTTGGGCTGTTTTCAAATGTTTTGTGTCTGACACATTGACCACAATTAGGACAATTGACTGTATTCGGAAAATATGAACTGTGCACCTGGGCATCGATCATAGTTTCGAAATAGCCACAACTACCACAGTAAACATTTGGCCTAACCTGATTGGTTGACCTGCTTCAAAACACGGCGGATAGATGAGATAAGATGTGTGGAGACTCAGGTGGGTTTGTGTGTGCGTCTTGGTCTAAGAGGTAGTTCTCTTTAATCAGTCAGACTCACACCCTCTGAACCGAGGGAACCTGAATCACATCTTCTATCTGTACCTGGCCAGTGCAAAGAGTGGTCGACTAAAGGGTAACGTATTTTCTGCAGGGTAAGGTTTTGAACTAAAAAAGTTTGGTTGCATGCAGTATAAAGTAACAGAGTAAAGAAGTCTGGTTTGCTCGAGCTAATTTGATCTCAAGTTGTGTTGGCACTACAGTATTACAAATGGTAGTGTCAGGATAATTTGACCCCAAGTCATGTCAATGCTGCAGTATTATAAATAGTAGTAAAATCTTAATAGAAGTATTATGATGTTTAGGAGTAGTTATAAGTTGCTAATATAATAGTTTTATTTATGTTTGTGTTCACTGGTGGCGGGAACAGTATGTGCAAGGTTGGTAGTCAAGTAACAGTAGGTTTGCATGTACTTGTACCTGTCATTTATATTCAATGCTAATAGTATGCGCTATAGTAGTAAGTAATTGATCCATAATATTACCTGTACTTGTGCTTGTTTGCAATATAACTTGCCATTTATATTGATCTTTATTCAATACTGGTCTCTATTTCTCCTTTTCTTGTTTTGTCTGTGTTACATTTATAGCCGTAAGTCATTAAAAACCCTTTTTGAGGAATAATTAGTGGTCTTAGTTTTTTCTTATATGGATGCTTCTCAACCTCATTACATGTTGTTGAGTGGTGGGAAGTAGTGGTCACCTAGGGCCCCATTGGGGTCCTGATGTGTGCCTCCTTCTTCCTTTATCTCTGCAGCCAGAAGCTGGGAATGGGCGACATGGGATGGATCACTTGATGATTACCTGTTCTGTTCATTCCCTCTGGGGCACCTGGCATTGACCACTGTTGGAAGACAGGATACTGGGCCAGATGGACCTCTGGTCTGACCCAGTATGGCCATTCTTATGTTCTCACGTTAGATGCTCTGCTGCCTTGTTGTGGAAGGGGTACAATTGTCATGAAAGTGGGAGAAGGTTTGTGGAGGTGTAGTAATCTTACTCTGTAGACAACTCACTGAGCTGTTTCAAAGTGTTGCCTTCTGCTTTAGTGCCTAAGTCTCCATTCAAATGCCATGCATTTTGTTTCTAGAGCAGTCCTTTTATGCTCATTGCACACTATGAAGATAATTAGACATTGCAAATGGCCATTACTCCATCCTGGCTAAAAGTACATACAGCAAAGAGTGCTAAAGGCACAGTTCTGCAACAGTTTATCATACTGTAGTTAATACATGGGCCTCTCAACAACTAGCCAAACAGAATGTATTGCTCTTCTCCGGTCATTTTGCTTTCTTTTGGACAGGTTCAATGCTACTTCTGTTGACACCCATCCACAGTCTTTCAACAAGAATTCTACTATAGATGCTCCCCAGCACAAAGTGACTGGGTCTTCATGCCATGCTGCAATCTTGGGCCTGGTCTACACTACGCGTTTAAACCAATTTTAGCAGCGTTAAACCGATCTAACGCTGCACCCATCCACAACAATGCCCTTTATATCGATATAAAGGGCTCTTTAAACCAGTTTCTGTACTCCTCCCCGATGAGAGGAGTAGCGCTGAAATCGGTATTACCATATCGGATTAGGGTTTAGTGTGGCCACTTTAATCCTTAGATGGTATGTGGCCTCTTGGGCGGTATTCCCACAGGGGCACCATTTGTGACCGCTCTGGACAGCAATCTGAAAACTGGATGCATGGCCATGGTAGACGGAAGCCCCGCAACTTTTGAATTTCATTTCCTGTTTGCTCGCGTGGAGTCTGTTCAGCACGGGTTGGTGATGCGTCCAAATCCAAAAAGAGCTTCCAGTGTGGACCATCGGGAGATACGATCTATCGCGTTATGGGGAGACAAATCTATTCTTCACAGCTCCGTTAAGAAGACAAAAATGCCAAAGCATTTGAAAAAAATCTCAGGCTATAATACAGATTCCAAGTGCAGTTACTGTTGACAAGCGTAATTGAAAGAGCCAAGGATCAAGGAGGGAGTGGAGGGTGAAGTGAGTACCAGGAGGACTCCCGCTACCCACGAAAGCTCCCCCACAGTCTCACAGAAAATCATTTGCCATTCTTGGCGTGAGTCCCAATGCCGTGTAGGGTTCAAACACCTTGTTTGGGGTGGTCAGGGTATATCTCGTCATCTGCTCCCCTCCCCCCGCCTGTGAAGAAAATTGGTGAAAAATAATCATTTCTTGACTTTTTTTTTATATTGTCACCTATGTCTACGCATGCTGTGTTCAGACATTGGTTGCAGCGGCAAGTGAACAGCAGCTCTCTCCCTCCCTTTCCTGGCTGGCAGACGCAAGAGCTTAATACCGTGAGGAAAAAGGCATGGTAGAGTTCTTGTCATTCATCCTGTGAGTGTCCTGGCTGGCCTCAAGGTTGAGGTTCGGGCTGGGGCGCCTGGGGTGAAAGTGGAATGACCTTCTCGGTCATTCCGGTAGATGGTACAGAACAGGCTGGTAACTGT
Organism: Chelonoidis abingdonii; assembly: GCF_003597395.2. Taxonomy (NCBI): domain Eukaryota; kingdom Metazoa; phylum Chordata; order Testudines; family Testudinidae; genus Chelonoidis; species Chelonoidis abingdonii. The sequence continues at coordinate 34,327,904 of NC_133769.1, forward strand.
TCTTCTCATAACAACTTGGGGGCTGCGAGTTCCATCAGCCCCCCACCGCCTTTATGTTAAATAGAAAAGTTCTGTATGCCTGGACTTATCATAGCAGGGGATGGCTTGGGCTCCTTCCCCTGCCCCTTTGGATGTCCGCCTGGACTATCTAGCAGCTGGAGGCTGCCTCCCCTCATTTTATTCTCACTAAAAATCAGTGTTTTTTATTCCTGCATTTCTTTATACGTTTCTTCCAGCAAACTGGTTTGGGGACATTGCAATTGAGTCAGGAATTAAGCCCCAGAGGGTTGGGGGGGGGGGAAGCAATGAGTGGGCGTTGTTGCGAGGCACCCCTTAGAATGCTGCATGTAGTCATCAATTTTCTGCGGAACCTGAGACCGGATCCGGCTGTGCTGTCTCTGGTTACACTGAGTTCTCTGAGCACACTTGACTAATATTCTAGGCAGGCGACTGATCTATTTTTAGAATACACATACGAGAGGGAATGATCCCGGGGAAGTCATCTCCATTTTTTCTTTGAACGCCCCGGGCGACACCTCTGCCAGGGACACACTTGACAGCGCAGACGGTAAAGAACGATCTTGATAACCGGTTATCTCATCGCAATTTACATGGCTAGCAGCAGACAGTACAGAATGACTGGTAACCATCTTCTGCATCTGCAAAGACAATGAACTGCTGGCTGTGTAGCGCGTTGCGGAGTACTGCTCAGTTTGAGTGGCATCCAGTACACATACCATTGTGCACAAGTGAGAAAAGGCAAAGAATGGGCTTCCATTCGTTGCCCATGGCTTGAGTCTGCACAGGGCAATACGGGGAAAAGAGCGTGAAAAATGATTGTCTGCAGTTGCTTTCACAGGAAGCAGGGCATTGAGTGACGCATTTACCCAAATTTCCCACAGTTTGGCGGGGACCCCCCCCCCCCCCCACTTTGTTTTTTCTGACAGCCATATTGTTTTTTTTTTTGTATTTTTTTTCTTTTCTTTTGCCATTTTTGTGAGCAAGAAAATTTTTTCCTTTTTTATTTTCCCAAAACTACCGCAGAAATTCCAATGGGCGGGGGAGACTGCGGGAACTATGGGATAGCTACGGGATAGCTACCCGCAGCGCAACATTCCAGAAATCGACGCTTGCCTCAGTACATGGACGCACACCACCAAATTAATGTGCTTAGTGTGGCCGCGTGCACTTGACTTTATAGAATCTGTTTTACAAAACCGGTTTATGTAAAATCGGAATAATCCCATAGTGTAGACATACCCTTGCACTAATCTCTCCTTCAGAAGGAGGAATGCTTTAGAGCCTCTTCTGCTTATACCCATCACTAACTCATCCATTAATATTATATTTTCTCTTACTTCAGAATAATAGACCTGCAGGTTGTGCACCGTGGGAGACAAGGTCCCATGAAAAGATATGGCATGTGCTGCTGGCAATTATCTTTTTGTTGTTGGAGCAGTAAGGATGCAGTTTGTGTAGTTGAGATTGGGAGCCCAGCTAGCTCAGTAGACCATTTTTCCTTTTGCTCTTCACTTTCCTCAGGTGCCGTTTAACTAAAACCATTCTGTTTCTGTGAGACAACAGGAAATAATTGAGGCTGTATTGATCAAATACACAGCTCAGTGCAGAAGTATGCTATTCTGGACTGAGAAAAAAATTCTGCAGAAAGAAAATACCGTTACCAAGTGATTTCTGTATATAGCCAAAAAACACTGGTAGTTAAACCATAGAACGTAGTGGTTTTACACTGGAGGAACTTGTGTTTAGTCTACATCCTCGTGTCATGATTCTTCATTATACTGTTGAGAAAAAAATGCTCCACAATAGTAAAATTTCTACTACTTTTTATGTGCTCTGTCTCTGGAAAAGGACGTAACCTAATGCAGTTGGGTATGCAGTTCCATGTGAGCTTTGATCTCTGGAGTAGAGTGTGACTTTCTGCTCCAGTGGATGGTGAAGTGCTGGTCTGTGGAGTTTGCATGGGTTGGAGTATTTCTTTCTTGTGAAGACAGTAGAAGGGTTTCTGGCCAACATGTTCCAGTCATAATTTCCCTGCTTAGATAAATGAACTGGGATACTTCCTTTTTATGCTCAATCATTTTCAGGATCTGGAAATGTTATTTGGATAAAAACCTGAGTCTAACTCTGCACATGTGTTGCCATTTGCTGTCAGTGGCTCTTCTGTGCCACCACTTCAAAGTTATGTTTCACCAGGTGCTTGTTCACTATATGCCCCATTCCAGAACTTTGTGTAGTTAGCTCTAGCTGATTCACATTTTTGATTCTACATTCCTTTTAACATTTCGGTGTTTATTGCTTCTTGTGAGTCCAATACACTTCCTTATAGTACCTGCTGAAGGAAATTTGGAATCTTTCCCTGCTTCCTAGAGGCCATAAACCCCAAACCAAACTCAGTCATCTTTGACAAACCAAAGCACAATGAATGAAAAGTGGAACAGTCTCCTGCTCCTGTCTGTATGACTCTGATAGAGACCATAACCCTTCCTGCACTGGCGAAATTCATTGCAGCAGCATGGGCTGAGCCTATTATGACTCCCTGTTTTTGAAGGCAGAGCTGTACTGGTATTGGCTTAGATTAGTATAGCCAGGAGGCTTAAAATGATACTACACCAACTAGGGACAGCTGGAGCACACACTGTCAGCCCGCAACGCTGGGACTAGGTGGGGAGTAGGGCAAGCTGGGTATGCCCCCTTTCCAAGGGAGTTCTCAGCTGAATGGATCTGCCTGCTTTCTAGACCCCTTGTGTTGTTAGAGTAACCTGAACTTACCAGAGAATCTGCCCGAATGACTTAAAAATATGTAGAAGGTTGCAGAGCTAAGGCTGAGCTTTCCATTTAACTTGATTTCTCAGCCTTAATGTTGTGTTAGAGTTAGTGATTTCACCTAGAATATTTTTGTTTTCTTTTCTATTGGGCATGAATAGTTCCTGCATTATTGTTCTCATTCTTTAAGGCTGAGTCTAAAAGATCACTGACTAATGAGAAATGAGCAATCAATCTATGTAATTAAAACAAAATCTATTTACCTTTTGTTTCAAGAAAAGCTCCTGCAAGGTTAGGCATTTAGAAAAGATTCCTGGGGAGACTGTTATTTACCTACCTGGGCACCCAGCTGTTTTAAATGATTTAATGTAACAAACTTGGTAAAAAGGTTGTTCTTTTCACCTCTTCGAAGCTGCACTATTTACATTATGCATCGTGTTCTGCATCACAGAGCAGGGGGAGAGTAAAGACTGATCACTCAGCATCAGCAGTTACCACTGCATGCACTCCAACACTGTCTCTGCCCTTTTACTGCATTGTGTATTTTTGCTGTAGACCCTGGCTGCTATTGCACTCTGGATTCAGTGAAACTGTTTCAATAAAATATTTTTTTAAAAATATGTAAATATCACATCTTAACCCCCCAAATAGGCAAATCAGTAAGCAAATCTGTAAGCAATCAGAAGCAAAGCAAAACAAATGAACTAAACATTCTGTAAGACATTCCATTAGTATTTACATGGTTCTAAGTGTCTATCACTCCCATTTTTTATCCTCATTAGGCTTTATTCTGCAAACACTTAAATATGTATATAAAGCTACTGTGATTAAGTGCACACAAGATCAATTCCATAGTTATCATGTACTTGAGAATCTAAAAGGTTTTCCTCCAAATGGTGCATCTAATAGCAGATGTATGTGCCATTGAATTGTTCTCAAGTTTTAAACCCAAATAACAATAGATTTTTCAAATGGATTTTCACTGTCACTGCACTTTTCTCTTAGAACAAAGGCACTTTTGATTGAAGCCCTTTGTAGAACTATTTGGATTTGTATTTTGAGATCAATAATCATTTCAGAAGGCATGTTTAAAAATAACAGCTGAGTGAAAATCTTTTTCTCTTCTAAGTTTTATACATAAATGTAAAAATAAAAATCAATAGATATTATGCATAATATTTTTCAGCACTGCGCTGCAACAAAACCTAGAGCTATAACCCCACTTTGTGAAATGCTGACCTGACTGAAGGCAATGGCAAAATTCATCTTGGCTTCAGTTATGCCAGGAATTCCACTATCAACTTTTGCAACCTTTAACACTGGGTGCAGATCCCTTAATTTTAGAATCCCTGAATTTCACTTTGAAGTTTGGCATCATTGAAACCTCAAAGCAAAACTTTACAAACTCTGCCTGGTTATTCAGAATTCACCCCTCCTCTGAAATGTCCCAAGACTCATTATTTGCTGCTATCTTCCTGAGGGTTAACCCCTGTCTTAAGAAGCAGAATCATAGAATCATAAAAATATAGGATTGGAAGGGACTTTGATATGTCATCTACTCCAGTCCCTCGTAGGACTAAATATTATCTAGACCACTGTTTCTCAATGACCGGTCCGTGAACTGATGCTGGTTCCTGAGTTCTTCCTGACACAATTTAGGAAGGCAGAAAGCTGGTTCCTGGTATCAAAAAGGTAGAGAAAGATTGATCTAGACAATCCCTGACAGGTGTCTGTTTAACTTGTCTTATAAACCTCCAATGATGGAGATTCCGTAAGCTCCCTGGGTAATTGGTTCCACTGGTTACAGTTAGGAAGTTTTTCACAACGTCTAACCTAAATCTCCCTTGCTGCAACTTAAACCCATTACTTCTTGTACTTCCCTCAATAGATAAGGAGAACAATTTATCCCCTCCTCTTTATAACCACCTTTTACTTACTTGAAGATTGTTATCTTGTTCCCCCTCCCTCCTCAGTAGCCTCTTCTCCAGATTAAAAAAACATCTTTTTTCAATCTTCCCTTGTAGGTCGTGTTTTCTAGACCTTTACTTATTTTTGTTACTCTCCTCTGGATTTTCTTCAGTTTGTACATATATACTCCTTCCTAGGCAATCATTTCCCATTTTGTATCTTTGCAATTGATTAGTCCTTCATAATTATAGTACTTTGCATTAATCCCTATTGAATTTCATCCTGTTAATTTCAGACCATTTCTCTAGTTTGTCAAGATCATTTTGAATTCTAATCCTGTCCTTTAAAGTGCTTGCAATCCTTCCCATGTTGATATTGTCCCAAACTTTACAAGTGAAACTTTTATGGCATTATCCAAATAATTTATGAAGATATTGAATAAAACTGGACCTAGGACAGATCCCTGTGGGACTCCATATGATTGTAGAAGGGCCTTCTCTCCTCCTTCTGTGCTTTTCCGGAGATAGCGAGCCACCATGCTACCCAGGGGCGGCTCCAGGCCCCAGCATGCCAAGCACGTGCTTGGGGCGGCAAGCCGCGGGGGGCGCTCTGCCGGTGCTGTGAGGGCGGCAGGCTGGTTGCCTCCGGGGTTTGTCTGCGGAGGGTCCGCTGGTCCTGCGGCTTTGGTGGACCTCCTGCAGGCAAACCACTGGAGGCAGCCTGCCTGCCGTGCTTGAGGCGGCAAAATCCCTAGAGCCACCCCTGATGCTACCCTGCCAGTAGCCAGTGAAGGCGAGTGGAGAGTCCATGAAGAATCATGGAGAAGCAAACAATTTAACATTAGGATTAGGGTTGGATGATCCCGATTCAGAAAATTTATTAATATTTCAAAAATGAAAAGAAAAATACAAAAAAGCAAGCCAACCCATGAGTATTAATCTGGAATTCTCTACCAGAGTAGCATATTATGTCATATTAACACACTAATAATTTGTGCACTTAAAATTACAGAGCCTCAAACACTTTCATGTATTCCCCATCAAAAGCAAGTATAAACTTTGTATTTATTTAAACAGAACAAAATAAAACAAAAAAAGGACTAATGTAGCAGGTGATTCACTTCCCTCAGGAAAAGGACTATTGGGCCATCAAGCCGAGATCCCTTCCCTGAATTTGTACGCAAGTAGTAATGAGAAATGCATAGGTTAGTAAGAGTCTGTAGTTTTAGGGGGAAATGTCAAGAAATAAACAACATTTTAACATAAGTTCAGATGTACTCACAGGTCTCCCAACAGCCTTGTTTTCTATAGAATCATCCCATTGGATGTTTCCTAAAGTAAATTAAGCATACTCTTAAGTTTCTATTGTTTGTAACGTTTTGTCATCAAAGTTTTTGTATAATTGTTGTGGGGGAGGGGAGGACCAGGTCACATATGGGAAGAAAGGAAAAAACTGAATAACAGTTTGTCAGGTCCTATGTTCGTGACCTTGAGTACAAACATAGTAGCATGGCCCAATGGCCAGAGTCAGTGAGCAGCCCTTTCACACAGAGCAGCGTGGCCCAATGGCCAGAGTCGGTGAGGAGCCCTTCAGCTTGGGCAGTGGGACCCAATGGAAAGCAGACACATTCAAAAAACATTGAAAACAGCTTTGGCAGAAATTTTTCAGCCAGACCTTCTGCTTCTATCAAGGTCACTCTTGCATCCTCTCCCAGGCTCTCTACCTCTGCTCTATGTCTGACTTATTAGGTCACGTCTCTTGGGTTTGGCCTTCTCCTTCCCTCTGCCTTGGTTCCTTCCCCCTTCTGTCATTCAGCCTCTCCTTTATCTCTTCCATCCCTCTTCCCTGAGTCCATCTCTAGTGTAAATTGAAGAACATATAAAATAAATGAGTCTGATTGTTACTGTGATGACAGATGTGGAGCTTATTTGTCACTTGGAGGCAGGGATTAAATATCTCCTTCCTTTTCTGTCAGTGAAATCCAGGTTAATGCTAATAGCATCACTGAGGTTACTGACACTGGGGCAACCTAACTTTGCCATTTTAAATCATATCATGGTGCAACTTGGTATACAAGTTGTCAGTGTAAGTTATATGTAAAGGATGTTGGTTTGTTATTTAAGATTTTTTGATGCTGTTGAAAATCAGTGTTAGGTGCTTTTAAAAGATTTGCTACACATTTTTTTTTAAAATACAATTTCACAGGCAAATAATTGTTTATGTAGAGTGTTACAGCTGCTTTTTGTTATTTTATAACATTTGACTTGTGTTAGCAAGACAATGATTGAACTTTCTTGATCTTTCTGTCTACAAAATGAATCAATAACATTAATTTAGTATCTCTAAAGTTTACCTCAATTAAAAGTCTGTTTTCTGGTGGACTACTTCACTTCCTGACATTCAAAAAACCTGGCTCTTCACTAGTTTTCTGTATGATCTTAAGCAAATCACTTCACCTCCCTGTGTCTCAGTTTTTCCATCTGTAAAATGGGGATAATGATACCTTGTAAAACACCTTCTTTGTAACATACTTTGAGATCTATGGATGAAAAGCACAAAATAACAGAGAGATATTATTATTAGGTTGTATTTGGTGGAGACAACATGCAATTTTCTCAGTAACCTCTCTATATAAATTATGGTGATGCCTTGCTGATATACCATGGTGATAGGTACCATATAAGAACATAGATAAGTGGATATATAGAGAGAGACTTCTTCAGGGTTCTTTAACTACAGTTTCAGGTTGATGGTATACTGCCACTGCCTCTGCCTGTTTCAGGAGCTACTGCTGAACAGGTTGCAGAGAGGTTTTCTTTCTTGTGCTGCCATGAGTAAAGGTGAGGAAGGGACTACACTGACTCATCTTCAATTTTATTAGAAAAGTAAATCATGTTTCTGAGCCTTGCCACCCAGTAATAGAGTTTAAAGTACTTTATCAAAGCTTTTCTGAGACCACATATATCCAACAGAACCTACAGTAATCAGTGCACATGCAATATCTCACTCAGCACTTTGAAACATGCTTTGGGGCCTAAAAGTATGACAGAAGTTATAGAAAACAAAGTTCTTTTCTTTTCAGATATGATGTTGTCTCATAGCTCATGGTGGTGATAATGAGGATGGTAACATAATGGAAAAAAATACTAATTTCATAGTAAATGCCTCATTCTCTCTTCTAGCAATTATTAGTAACCTTGTTATGTTTGAAATACGTGGCTTATTAATATTCCTCAGAATTTAGAGACCTGTGGTTTTATTTTGTGAAATGATTTTCGATCAGAGTCTTCATACATGTTGCAGAGTGTTAGACATTTATGGAATTATTTCAGGCTTATATCTACATTAAACAAATACTCATTTATGTTGGTGCGAGCATCAACATTTATTCAAGAAAAATACCAAGTTTTATATGTGTGCCTTGAGACACATTGTAAATGCTGATGTCTGCCAGCACATGAAAGCAATGTATTCTGAATATCTTCACCAGACATAGCTGAAACTCTCTGTTATGACGATGAATTTTTAAGTGAAACAGGCTTTAAAAAAAAAAAAAGATTGGGCCTGCTGCCATCCCACTGCAGATGGTCTTTGTGGGCCTGATCCTACATGATGCTGAGCACCCTCGAGTCTCATTGGAGTCAGTGCCAGGTGTTGCAGATGGAATGAACAGGTAATCATCAAGTGATCCATTCCCTGTTGTTCATTCCCAGCATCTGGTAAACAGAGGCTGGGGACAACATCCCTGCCCATCCTGGCTAATAGCCATTGATGGATGTATCCTCCATGAACTTATCTACTTCTTTTTTGAAACCTGGCCTTCAAAATATCCTGTGGCAAAGAGTTCCATAGGTTGACTGTGTGCTATGTGAAGAAATACTTCCTTTTGTTTGTTTTAAACCTGCTGCCTATTAATTTCATTTGGTGATCCCTAGTTCTTGTGTTATGAGAAGTATATAACACTTCCTTATTTATTTCTCCACACCAGTCATGATTTTATAGACCTCTATTATATCCCCTCTTAGCTGTTGCTTTTCCAAGTTGAGAAGTCCCAATCTTATTAATCTCTCATCATATGGAAGCTGTTCCATACACCTAATCATTTTTGTTGTCCTTTTCTGAACCTTTTCCAATTCTAATATATCTTTTTTGAGATGGTATGACCACATCTGCATGCAGTATTCAAGATGTGGGCATACCAGGGATTTATATAGAGGCAATATGGTATTTTCTGTCTTATTATCTATGCCTTTCTCAATGACTCCCAACATTCTGTTCACTTTTTTGACTGCTGCTGCACATTAAGTGGATGTTTTCAGAAAACTATCCACAATGACTCCAAGATCTCTTTCTTGAGTGGTAACAGCTAATTTAGACCCCATTATTTTATATGTATAGTTGGGATTATGTTTTCCAGTGTGCATTACTTTACATTTATCAACACTGAATTTCATCTGCTATTTTGATGCCCAGTCACCCAGTTTTGAGATATCATTGGTAGCTCTTCACAGTCTGCCTGGGTCTTAACTATCTTGAGTAGTTTATATCATCTGCAAATTTTGACACATCACTGTTTACCCCTTTTTCTAGATCATGTATGAATATGTTGATTAGGACTGGTACCAGTACAGACCCCTGGGGACACCACTATTTACCTCTCTCCATTCTGAAAACTGATCATTTATTTCTACCATTTGTTTCCTATCTTTTAATCAGTTACCAATCCATGAGAGGACCTTCCCTCTTATCCCATGACAGTTTACTTTGCTTAAGAGCCTTTGGTGAGGGACCTTGTAAAAGGCTTTCTGAAAATCTAAGTACATTATATCCAGTGGATCCCCCTTGTCCACATGCTTGCTGACCCACTCAAAGAATTCTAGCAGATTGGTGAGGCATGATTTCCCTTTACAAAAACCACATTGACTCTTCCCCAACAAATTGTTTATCTATGTGTCTGACAATATTGTTCTTTATTATAGTTTCAACCAGTTTGCCTGGTACTGAAGTCAGGCTTACTGGCCTGTAATTGCCAGGAGCACCTCTGGAGTTCTTTTTAAAAATTGGCATCACATCACATTGGCTATCCTCCAGTCATTTGGTACAGAAGCTGATTTCAATGATAGGTTACAGACTACAGTTAGTAGTTCTGCAGTTTCAAATTTGAGTTCCTTCAGACCTCTTGGGTGAATATCATCAGGTCCTGGTGGCTTATTACGGTTTAGTTTATCAATTTTGTTCCAAAATTTGGTAGGAACCCTACCTAGCATATGTGACAATGTGCTCTCATCATCCTATATTGCTTTGTAGATTGGCTATTACATATTGGATTACTTGGAGATTATTTATGGCCTGCACTTTCATCTGATTTTGTTGAACTATTCAGGACACAGTTATTTGCATATGTTATCTTACTGGTTAATGCTGTTCCAATATTCTTTATTGAAGAGTACTAGAGTATTCAGTATTATACAGTACTTAAGGATTCATCAGGTGACTGTTTTTTCAGCCAATCAAAAGCCAAGATTGTTTGTTGTTACAATTTGCCCTTTGTTCTATGGGCATAATTTTAAATCTACGAACAAGGGTCACTGATTGAATGGTAGATAGAGAACAACACACAGGCTATTTGGGATCACAGTAAATTTTGAGAGAGTTCTGTCATCATATTTTTCATCATATTTTGCTGAAATGGCTCATTTAACTACAAGATACAGACTCTTCCTTTGCAAAGGTGGTTTAGATTGACAGAGTATTTCCAAATTAGGCCTTCAAAACATCAGTTTTAAGTTGTGATAGTCTTTAATTCAGTAATTTCCTCTCAAATTCGTATACAAAGCCTGTAGAACTGTAAATTGCATTAGGCATATCTGCATAATTTTTCTGTCCACTCTATTTTACAGCCATGTTATACTGCTTATTGAGATTATGATTGCAATGCTCTTTCTTTATTACTTGGTGGTCTAACCTTTAGAAGTCTATGGAGCTTTCACAGTTTAAACAATAAATTTTACTATAACAGACTCATTTAATTACCCTATAAAACTGATGTTTCCTGATGCTTGTTCACTGACGTGCTATAAATACAGCATCTATAAATTTTAGTCCCATGTGGTCCATACAAAACAATAAGAACAGCTTATATAGTTGGAAGGAGTAATGAGAAGGTATTCACTGTATCATTATTAACCTGAAGCTTCACATTTTCCCACAAATGAGAAAGTATCTTTGAAAAATGTCTTGAAATCACATGTCATCTCCTCATCTTAGATTTACAAATTCAATTGGTTGTTAAATTATTTCTTTTGAGACCCACCCAAGGACTTGTTGGTGACTTGGTCTACATGTCTGTTCAGGGGCTGGAGGTAAAGTGGGAGCAAGAACTCCCGAAGATAGGTAGGTGGACTTGGGTCTGTGCGTGTAGGTGTAAGCAGTAGCTTATTCCCTATGGAGAACAAACTGAACCCCTACTTGTTGGTGAGGACAGTTGACCCATCATTGGGGTGTTATAATTTTTATTATTGATCTAGATTAAGAGAAAAGTCCTGAACCCTGGAGCAAGAAGGAAGATGCGGACAAATTGTGACTCAGAGGGCTGAGTCTGAGGCATGCTGTCTCCTAGAGCTGCAAATTACCCACCACCATTGCTCCAGGTTGTGCCTAAGTAACCGTCTAGCTTTAAGTATATTTTTGTGGTACCTTTTATATTTTGTTCTTTAGTTATATTATTAGAAAAATTGCAGCTTTTGCTCACTGGCTCTCTATTTGGGGGGTCTGTTGACCAGTTCCTACTGTACATTTGGGCGTTTTATAGTTACATGACCGAGCAACTGACACCTGAAATAATGATGTCTTTAAAAAAGAGATAGTTTGAACATGGGGAAAGCTAATAACTTTGAGACATAAAATAATCAGGGTAAAAGATATAAAATTAAAAGTAGAGGAAGAAGAGGGAACAAATGTACCTTAGAGAGTTGATTATTTTTCCATCACATAGCAACATTATTAAATGATCCCAAGTTTGTCAGCACACTAGTACATTTGGCCTAGCTAAGCAATAAGTTGTAGATATAAAAGATTGAGTTGTGGGAATCATCTTTAATAGCAAAAGAAAACTGACGATATCTACATTCTTCAATCATCAAGTCCTCTGCTTTTGGTATTTCATACATGTTCGCTAAGGATTGTGCATTAAGATTTTTCAAACCTCATAACACATTTTCTTTATCATTGTCAACTTGAGACTATTCAGAGGAAGATAAATTGGTGTGGCACTAGGTTAGGAGAAAAAGCTCAAGGAAAGGAGTAATGAATCTTTAAAAATATAATTAACTCTCTCTCTCTAGATATGTGCAACATCGCTTGTGTGATGTCATGTCTTACAAAATTATGGTGACAGGGAGAGTCTGGGCAACAGTTTATAGCCTCACTGAAAATTGTAAGATTGAATTAAAGAGGATTTGGGAAGTTAACTCAGCTAAAATTAGGCACACTTCAGATTAGGTTTACTTCAATTTGCCATGCAATTTAGGCTAGGCACTCAGATTTCACAGTGAAGATTGCAGCATAAATGCCTAGACAGACTGACAGACAGAGGGATACCATATATCAGAAAATTAGTTTACTTGTCAGCAACTAATTATCTTAGGCAAAGCAAGCATGGAATAGGAACCCATTATTAGTTTATTTTAGTGTTTTTATTATAGAATATAATATCTGTAAGTATAGCAAATCTCACATAAAGTGCAAAATATGAGTACATCCATTTGGTATCTGATGAAAGCAATGAAAAAAGTAGTCCTAATGTTGTCTTGTTGGGTGAGACACCTGGTCAGAGTAAGGGTTGCCAGGAACAGAACTTTATATTGTAAAGATCAGGTTTAATATCAGCCCTATCTTTCAACATAGATACACTCTAATATAGGCAGTTTAGGGAACTAGGTCATATGAAAAAAGAACCAACTTATTTAGAACACAAATTGAACACAAACTTTTGCAAAGTTTGAAAGCATTCACTTTATTCTCAAATTGTATTCCATTTTCTACATGCCCCTGCATATATATTTTTCTCAGGCTGGGATCAGAGGGAGTAGAGCCAAATTACAGTGGAATGCTGTCTGCAGTCTTTCTGGCATGATTAATAACACAGAGTACCAGAAATTATATAAAGTCTATATATTTTCTTTTATATTTGGAGAACAATGTGGATACATTGGGGAAAATCTATAATAAAATAACAATAAATAACTTAGATTTTCAGACCAGTCTGGAAACTGAAGACATTCAGACTGTTTGGCTAAGGTTTGGCTAAACATCTGAACATTTGTGTGCTGTCTAGACATAGGGTACATCTACACTACGGGATTATTCCGATTTTACATAAACCGGTTTTGTAAAACAGATTGTATAAAGTTGAGTGCACACGGCCACACTAAGCACATTAATTTGGCGGTGTGCGTCCATGGTCCGAGGCTAGTGGCGTATTTTCCGGAGCGTCACTGTGGTAGGCTATTCTGTATCTATCCATAGTTCCGCAGTCTCCCACCCTTGGATTCGTGGTTGAGATCCAGTGCTGATGGGGTAAAATCATTGTCGCGGGTTGGTTCTGGGTAAATGTTCATCATCATTCCTTCTCGGGGAAACAATGGCAGACAATCATTCATGCCTTTTTTCCTGATTGCTCCTGGCGACCCATGGAGCCTATTCTAGTTTTTTTTCTGTCACCAATTGTTACTGGATGCGCTGACAGAGGCGTACTCAGCAATACTAGCAGCTTCGTTGCTTTGTCATGACTTAGCAGAAGACGGTTTATCAGTGTCGTTCCGTACCGTCTGCTGTGCCATTGTAAATTGGCAATAATGGTAGTGTTATCTTTGTTGTCTCTGTCTGCTGCTGATCGTGCGGTGCCCTGCTGAGGTTGGCCGAGCGCAAAGAAAAAATGGGATGATTGCCCCCTGTCAATCCCTCCTTTATTATTGTCTAAAATGTAGTCCAGTTGCCTTGCCTGAAATGGGGCGTGTACTAGAGAACCGTGTATCAGGAGAGCCGCCGCTCCGTGTCAAGCATCCGCAAAGTTGATGAGCTGGCATGCCATTCACGGGGGGTGCCCCTGCAACAACCCACCCATTGCTTTCCCTCCGTCCCTCAACCTTCCTTGGTGCTACCGTGTGGCAGTGTCCCCCCTATTTGTGTCATGAAGTTATAAAGAAGCAGGATAAAACCAGTGACTTGTTAGTAGAATATGAGGGGAGGCAGCCTCCCGCTGCTATTGACGAGTCCAGCCAGGACATAAAGCGGTGCGGGGGAGGAGGAGCCCAACATCCACTTGCTATGATATCCAGGCAGTACAGAATCTTTTCTTTACACATGAAAGGAGGGGCTGATGGAGCTCAGCCTCAGTTGCTATGATGGATGGTTACCCGCCTGTTCTTGTACTTCTCTCGGGAATGACCAGGAATCATTTCCTATTTTTACCACAGGCGCCCTGCCGGCCATCACCTGAGGCCAGCAGGAGCCACTCACAGGCTGATGGTGACGGACGGATGCAGTCATATTGTACCATCTGCCACCCGGGAGGGATGGAGATAGCGGGTATGCTTCTTCACTTGCGGCGCGCATCGCGTTCTACCAACAGCATTCAGTAGACATAGGGTGACATTGAAAAGTCAAGCAATGATTTCTTTCCCTTTTCTTTCTCGTGGTTGGGGGAGGGAGTAAACTGACGCTATACCTGAACCACACGCGACAATGTGTTTCAACCTACAGGCACTGCGAGCTCAGCCAAGAATGCAATTACTTTTCGGAGATGCTGTGGACTGTGGGATAGCTGGAGTTCCTCAGTACCCCCTCCTTCCTCCCTCCATGAGTGTCCATTTGATTCTTTGGCTTTCGATGTGCTTGTCACCAGCACTGTGTAGCCTGGAGATTTTTTTTCAAACGCTTTGGCATTTCGTCTTCTGTAACAGAGCTCTGACAGAGAGATTTGTCTCCCCAACGCGATTCAGATCCGAGTTATCTCCTGTACGGTCCCTGCTGGAGCTCTTTTTGGATTTGGGACTGCATCGCCACCAGTGCTGATCAGCCGCTCCATGCTGGGCAAACAGGAAATGTAATTCAACAAGTTCGCAGGGTTCTTTTCTGTCTACCCGGCCAGTGGCAGTCGCGTATGGTTCCCAGATTGCTGTCCAGAGGCGTCACAGTGGTGCACTGGGGATACCACGGAGGCCAGTACTGTCGATTTGTGGGCCACACTAACCCTAATCCGATATGGTAATCCGATTTTTGAGTTGCTACTCCTCTCAATTGGGGAGGGAGTACAGAACTGATTTTAAGAGCGCCTTTATATCGATATAAAGGGCCGTCGTAGTGTGGACGGAAGTGCGCCGTTAGTCGAGTTTAACGCTGCTAAAATCGTGTTTAATGCGTGTGTAGACCAGGCCATGTGTTCATATTGAATGTGTCAAGGCTGAACTTTCTTTGAAGTACTAAACGAACCAGTTAGAACGTAGTTGGAATTGATGTTGGCAATGGGTCAGGTGGAAGACTTAAATGGTCTCTCTTGGCTATTCTAGCTATGCTTTTCTCTGCTAAAATTGTATACGCTAATTATAGATGACCATGGGCATCACAGCACTGAAAGTGAAAGGCAGAAAAGAAAGCAGAGAGCAAATACTGCTATAAGATTAATTTTTTCAGACTAATATCACTTTTATTTATTAAAACAAAAATACCAATTCATTGAACAAACACAATCATTTTTAAAAGAGATTTCTGTTTTGTATGTGTTAGTGTGTGTGTATTTGAATAATTTGTATTTTTTGTTTTTAAAGTGATTTAGTCTAGTAAAACTTCAAAGCGTTCTTTGCGATGGTGTGTACAACATATATTATATTATATTACACACACACTAAAATGTATTTCCAGTTTGCGAGGTATGTCGCTGTACATACATTGTTCTATATACACACACATGTATGTACACATATAACAATGTATGTACACACACACCGCAACTGGAAAATACTTTTTATATTGCAAATATTGACATTTGATATTAGCTAATCTCTCTCT
>NC_133769.1:34343687-34353437 GCF_003597395.2 Chelonoidis abingdonii
TATCTCTCTCCGTTGGTTTAGAGAGATAATGAAAAAAAGTAGTCCTAATGTTGTCTTGTTGGGTAGGAACCTGGTCAGAGTAAGGGTTGCCAGGAACAGAACTTTATTGTAAAGATCAGGTTAATATCAGCCCTATCTTTCAACATAGATACACTCTATATAGGCAGTTTAGGAACTAGGTCATATGAAAAACGAACATTATTAGAACACAATTGAACACACTTTTGCAAAGTTTGAAAGCATTCACTTATTCTCTAATTGTATTCCATTTTCTACATGCCCCTGCATATATATTTTTCTCAGGCTGGGTATCAGAGGGAGTAGAGCCAATTACAGTGGAATGCTGTCTGCAGTCTTTCTGGCATGTTATAACACAGCAGTAGTACCAGAAATTATATAAAGTCTCTATATTTTCTTTTTATTTGTTGAGAACAATGTGGATACATTGGGGAAAATCTATATAAAATAACAATAAATAACTAGATTTCAGCAGTCTGGAAACTGAGACTTCGACTGTTGCTAAAGGTCTTGGCTAACATTCTGCCTTCTACAGTTTTGCTGTTGTTTCTGTCTACGAATAGGGTACATCTACACTACGGATATTCCGATTTTACAATAAACCGGTTTTGTAAAAAGATTTTGTATAAGTTGAGTGCACACGGCCACACATAAGCACATTAATTGGCGGTGTGCGTCCATGGTCCGAGGCTGTGTCGATTTCCGGAGCGTTGCACTGTGGGTAGCTATTCTGTAGCTATCCATAGTTCCCGCAGTCTCCCCCACCCCTGGATCTGGTTGAGATCCAGTGCCTGATGGTGTAAAAATCATTGTCCGCGGTGGTTCTGGGTAAATTCATCACTCATTCCTTCCTCGGGAAAACAATGGCAGACAATCATTTCATGCCCTTTTTTTCCTGGATTGCCCTGGCAGACACCATGGAGCCCATTAGGTTTTTTTTTACTGTCACCATATGGTGTACTGGATGCCGCTGACAGAGGCGTTACTGCAGCACTACCAGCGCATTCGTTTGCTTTGCATATGATTAGCAGAGACGGTTATTCAGTCGTTCCGTACCGTCTGCTGCCATTTGTAAATTGGGCAATAAGGTGTGGTTATCTGTTTGTTTGTTACTGTCTGCTGCTATCATCGGTGCCTGCTAGAGGTTGGCCGGAGCGCAAAGACAAAATGGGAATGACTCCCTAGTCAATCCCTCCTTTATGATGTCTAAAAATGAGTCAGTCCTGCCTAGAAAATGGGGCAGTTTACTAGAGAACCAGTGTATCAGAGAGCACAGCCGCTCCGTTTCAGATTCCCGCATAAATGCTGAGGCTGCGCATTGCCATGTTCAAGAAAGAAGAGAAATGATGGAGCTTGGCATGCCATTCACGGGGGGTGCCCCTGCACAACCCACCATTGCTTCCCTCCGTCCCTCAACCTTCCTGGTGCTACCGTGTGGCAGTGTCCCCCATTTGTGTCATGAAGTGTATAAAGAAATTGCAGATAAAACAGTGACTTGGTTAGTGAGATAAAATGAGGGGAGGCAGCCTCCCGCTGCCTATGACCAGTCCAGCCAGGACATAAAGCGGTGCGGGGGATAGGAGCGCCCAACATCCACTTGCTATGATATCCAGGCAGTACAGAATCTTTTCTTTACACATGAAAGGGAGGGGTTCGATGGAGCTCAGCGCCTCAGTTGCTATGATGAGGATGGTTACCAGCCGTTCTTGTAACTTCTCTGGGAATGACCAGGAATCATTCCTATTTTTACCCAGGCGCCCTGGGCACTCACCTGAGGCCAGCCAGGAGCACTCACAGGGCTGATGTGACGACGTAGCATAGCAGTCATATTGTACCATCTGCCACCCGGGAGGGGGAGATATAGCGGGGATATGCTTCTTCACTTGCTGCGGGCATCGCGTTTCTACCAACAGCATTCAGTAGACATAGGGTGACATTGAAAAGTCAAGAAATGATTTCTTTTCCCTTTTTCTTTCTCGTGGTGGGGAGGGAGTAAACTGACGGCTATACCCTGAGACCACACCAGACAATGTGTTTCAACCTACAGGCACTGCGAGCTCAGCCAAGAATGCAATTACTTTTCGGAGACTGCTGTGGACTGTGGGGGATAGCTGGAGTCCTCAGTACCCCTTCCTTCCTCCCTCCATGAGTGAGTCCACTTTGATTCTTTGGCTTTCGATGTGCTTGTCAACAGCACTGGTGATGCCTGGAGATTTTTTTTCAAACGCTTTGGCATTTCGTCATTCTGTAAACAGAGCTCTGACGAGAGATTTGGTCCTTCCCCATTTCCCCATACAGCGATCAGATCCAGTATCTCCTGTACGGTCCATGCTGGAGCTCTTTTTGGATTTGGGACTGCATCGCCACCAGTGCTGATCAGAGCTCCATGCTGGGCAAACAGGAAATGTAATTCAAAAGTTCGCAGGGCTTTTCCTGTCTACCCGGCCAGTGCATCCGAGTTCAGATTGCTGTCCAGAGCGGTCACAGTGGTGCACTGTGGGATACCACCCGGAGGCCAGTACTGTCGATTTGTGGCCACACTAACCCTAATCCGATATGGTAATACCGATTTTGGTGCTACTCCTCTCATTGGGGAGGAGTACAGAAACTGATTTAAAGAGCCCTTTATATCGATATAAAGGGCCTCGTAGTGTGGACGGGTGCGCCGTTAAGTCAGTTTAACGCTGCTAAAATCGGTTTAAATGCGTAGTGTAGACCAGGCCATAGTGTATCATATTGAATGTGTCAAAGGCTGAACTCTTTGAAGTACTAAACAACAAGTTAGAACGTAGTTGGAATGATGTTGGCAATAGGGTCAGGTGGAAGACTTAAATGGTCTCTCTTGGCTATTCTAGCTATGCTTTTCTCTGCTAAAATTGTTACGCTAATTATAGATGACCATGGGCATCACAGCACTGAAAGTGAAAGGCAGAAAGAAAAGCAGAGTGCAAATACTGTATAAGATTACATTTTTTCAGACTAAATCACTTTATTTATAAAACAAAAATACAAATTCATTGAACAAACACAATTCATTTTTAAAAGAGATTTCTGTGTATGTGTATGTGTGTGTGTATGTGAATATAATTTGTATTTTTTGTTTTATAAAGTGATTTAGTCTAGTAAAACTTCAAAGCTTTCTTTGCGATGTGTGTGTACATACATATATTATATATATATACACACACACATAAAATGTATTTCCAGTTTGCGAGGTATGCGTGTACATACATATGTTATATATACACACACATGTATGTACATATATAACATATGTATGTACACACACACCGCAAACTGGAAATACATTTTATATTGCAAATATTGACATTTGATATTAGCAGCAAATTCAGAAGATACCAGAAAGGAAATTCAAACTATAGTAAATCAAGGTGTACCTGGTCAGTTATCATTATATATACTTGCCAATCATACAGTGCCCATAGTGATAATCTAATTAGATATGAAAACCATGTTCACATCTAGCTTGACCCAGAAAACCGTAGCTGGGTATGTATTCTTTTATTTATTTATTTATTTGGTTTGGTCTTTATAGGGATTTTGGGGTATTTCAGAGGTTAATGGATTCAAGCTGCTATCTGTATCCACAGAAATACAGAATAAAATTGAAAAAAAAAACTGTGCTAAAAATCATGCAATGCAGAAGAAAATACCAAAAGAAAACAGCTGCTGAATAAATATCACCTGGAAAAAATTCTAAGGAACCAGAAAAAGAAACAATACAAGTGTGCTCGCTAAAATCTTCCTGGCTGATTCAGGAAAAGCTTAAGCTACAGTTCTGCAGTTCATGTCATTCAATAATATCAATTTTTGTTCAATTTTAAAATGCACAATTTGATTACGTTGGTTCCTTAAAGTAGTCAGTTAAGTTGGGGAATGGAATATATTTGCTAATGGCAATCTAAATGGATTCCAGAAAGACCCACAGACTGATTTTCATTAAAAGGCCAATATTTATATTGCACTGGTATCTGAGAAATCACCATTAGTTCCTGTGCTCAGAACAGGATATATCTAT
Organism: Chelonoidis abingdonii; assembly: GCF_003597395.2. Classification (NCBI taxonomy): domain Eukaryota; kingdom Metazoa; phylum Chordata; order Testudines; family Testudinidae; genus Chelonoidis; species Chelonoidis abingdonii. The sequence goes on from NC_133769.1 coordinate 34,347,745, forward strand.
GACATGTTGAAAATGAGTTTATGTTAATTGTGGATAAATATTGATTCCTAAGGAGTGACTACTGTACAGCCATAATTTTCAGCAACAAAAAATGTGAATTAAAATAGGCAAAACAATGGATAAGACAGTAGCAAAGAGAGACCCTCCAGAGTTAGATAAGGAATGAGGGCCATAAAAACAGTAGATTTTGTGTTCCAACAGACAAAACGCCTGGGCCTGCATCTATTACAGAGCTGATGATGGTCTAAATAACTTTGAAGTAGAATACCTAACAACTTACAGAGGAACACAACTTGGTATTGTCATCTCACAAAAATGAGTGACTGGAGAAGAAAATGGCAGATGAAATTCAATGTTAATAATTGCAAAGTAATGCACATTGGAAAATATATATATAAAATGATGGGGTGGAACTTATGTGTTACCACTCAAAAAAGTGATCTTGGATTCATTGTGGATAGTTCTCTGGAAACATCTACCCAATTTGCAGTGGCAGTCCAAAAAGCGAACAGAATGTTGGGAATCATTAAGAAAAGGATAGATAATAAGACAGAAAATATCATATTGCCTTTATATAAATCCATAGTATGCCCACATCTTGAAGACTGCATGTAGATCTGATCAGCCCATCTTAGAGAAGATATATTGGAAGTGGAAAAGGTACAGAAAAGGGCATCAAAAAGGATTAGGTGTATGGAACATCTTCCATGTGAGGAGAGATTAGTAAGACTAGGACTTCCTAATTTTGGGAAAGGGATGACTGAGGGTAGGGCAGGGGTCGGGACCCTCTGGCACACGGCTTGCCAGGGTAAGCATCCCAGTGGGCTGGGCCAGTTTGTTTGCCTGCCGCGTCGGCAGGTTCATCCAATCACGGCTCCTGCTGGCTGCGGTTCGCCGTCCCAGGCCAATGGGGGTGGCGGGATGCCACAGCCAGCACGTCCCTCCACCGTGCCTCTTCCTGAAGCCCCCATTGGCCTGGGACAGCGAATCGTGGCCAGTGGGAGCTGCGATCGTCCAAAGCTGCCAACGCAGCAGGTAAACAAACTAGCCCGGCCTGTCAGGGTGCTTACCCTGGTGAGCCTCATGCCAGAGGTTGCCAACCCTGGGGTAGGGTATGATTAATGCCTATACAATCATTACTGGTGTAGAGAACGTAAATAAAGAATTGTTATTTACTCCTTTTCATAACACAAGAACTAAGGGTCACCAAATGAAATTAATAGGCAGCAGGTTTAAAATAAACAAAAGGAAGTATTTCTTTACACAATGCACACAGTCAACCTGTAGAACTCTTTGCCAGAAGGTGTTGGGAAGGCCAAGACTATAACAGGGTTAAAAAAAGAACTAGATAGGTTCATGGAGGATAGGTCCATCGATGGCTATTAGTCAAGAGGGGTAGGGAAGCAAAACCATACTCTGAAATGTCCCTAGCCTCTGTTTGCTAGAAGTTGAGAATGGACAACAGGGGATGGATTACTTGATGATTACCTATTCTTCTCATTCCCTCTGAAGCACCTGGCATTGGTCACTGTCAGAAGATAGGATACTGGGCTAGATGGACCATTGGTCTGTCCCAGTATGGCTGTGTTTATGTTCTTAGCAAGTCATATATTCTCCTTGGTCTTTAGGCTTTTCCTTATTTTCACCCATCATAGCCCTTTGCAAAACCTCTTAATGGGAGAGGACATCTCTGTCCATACCTCAAGTGACTGAGACTACCAAATAGTAGCTTAGGCTCCAGTAATGCCTCACTCTTCAGTACCTCTCTCTGAGGCTAAGGGGTTCTAACTCCATTTTTAGGCAGTCTGCCTGAAATTACCCAGTACTTCTGAAACACAAGTTTTGATTAAAAATAGAGGGAAAATTGTAGTAAACAAAAGAAATGTTTTACATAAACTGAATACTTGGCAAAGCCCAGAGAGATGTGTCTCATCTTTAGAAAGCAAGTTCCTTCTCTGATCTTTTTTGTGGTCAGGTTCTCTCACTCTGAAAGACCTCCCCTCTTCCTCATCCCACCTGCTCATCAAGACCTCAGTATTAGAGTTCATTATCATATCATATCATATCCATTTCCACAGGAATGTTTTATCATGAATACCTGCTGGAAGAAATGCAAAAGTCTGTTATTGCTTCCCATGCAAAGACAGTATTCCTTAATCACTTCTGGGAACATCCTCTCATCTTCCTGTCTGTCAGTCCAGTATTCCAAAAGTTATGTTCATTTCCACTTACTTCGACTCTCCTCACCAACCAAGGCAATTGACTTGATTTCTTTGTCCATTGTCCTTGACTAGAGGCATTTGATTACACCTGCTGTCAGGTGTATACACTTTCTGTCTAGCAGATCACAGAGGTAGCTGAATTTTGCCTCTATTTAAATTACTCATATCAATTCTCCCTTGCCATGACACATTTATTATTAATTTACTGACAAACCCCAGACTGTCAATCACAGATATATTCTAATATTGTTTTTACCTTGACGTCATTTTTCATGCTTAAGTAAACCATTGAGGATGTTAAGTATGGTGGTAATTTACAGGAATTGAGTGAGATCAACTCTGTGTGTAAAAACTGTATGGCATATGAAAAAACAATCTTTCATAAATGAAGAGAGCTATAGATTGAGTCTAAATTTTTTGCCAAAGTTTCAAGATAAACTAAATTTAAATTCTCAATAGAAATCACATTGAAATGCAAAACATTGTTTGCTAGATTTATGTGGAATAACAGAAATTTAAGAATGGGTCAAAACTAAGCAGTTAGTGAAGCTCGATGAAGTGTAACCTGCCAGCTTCTAGAGTTTTCTTCACAAAGTAGGATAGAATGTTTGGCACAGTTTCTTAAACACTTCAGATGGAGGGAATGACTTGGCTAAAAAGTATCCTGATGTGAATTAATAATCTTGAGTAAAACCTTTAAACTTTATATTCAAGTGGAAGCTGAGTATAATTTGATTTAACACCTTATTAAAATGAATGTGATCCTCACATATAGCAGAATGATTGGCTAATGCAGAGACCTTCCATTGTCATTCCAATTTCCTTCTGGCTTCTAGAAAGTTCATGAGCACCTCAGAGTATCAATGTGAAAGAAACATCAATAAATTCAACGTATGTTCATGACAGAAAGCATTTATTTTAACTATCTTTTGGTTTAGATCAATGAAATGTCTCAAGGTCAATTAAATTAGACATTGTCATGAACAAAGGTGAAGGAGCAGCTCCTAAAGAAAGCGTATTAATATAAATGTGCTTAATCTGGTATGTAAGGGTCATTTATGTCCCTACTCAGCCTGCTCACACACCTTATACTGATGTCAATCTCTTCCCAAATTTACAGAGTCATGAATTCCAAGGCACTACTGTAATCATCTTCTCTGCCCTCCTGTATAACACAGGCCATAGAACTTCCCCCAAATAGTTCCTAGAGCATATCCTTTAGAAAATCATCCAAAGAATTACACACCAAATATCTATCAAGATAATAATTGTCCAGTGATTTATAGGATATTGGAAATTCTCCCAGAATAATCAGTTATTGGGAGTTCAAAACTAATTCAAAAAATTCTGAGATGGTATCTTTTAACATTGTGGTAGGTTTATGAAACAATAAAGCTATTATTAAAAAAATAGACAAGTGCAAGATTAATGTTCAAAGGAACCCTGAAAACTCTTGAGGAGATCTGGAACTTTTCTCAGACTAGAAAAAAAATATATGCAACTTTTTGGGGGCAAGACTCTGTCATATACAAAATGTTGTGTTAGTTGAAGCTTCGGACTGGGAATCGTGAGATCATATTATTTGTATTGATATCTGTAAAGAATTTTACTGAGTGAAGGCTTAATTCAATTCACTTCATAGACATTGAAGGAATTCTATTGACTTCAATCAACCTTCTATTTTAGATTTCTATTATTTCTGCTAAACAAAGAACATATTTCAGAAAGGGAAAAATGAAGTTAGATGGGGCTAGCAGATGTCTGTGTTGCCATACTAATGTGACTATTTGGAGTATTATCCATGTTATTAGCTAAATTTTCCTGGAAAAATAAATGATTTGGTTTATTCTCTTGTGGCTGTTTCCATTATTATCAATATAATTTATTTGGAATAATTGTCACAATATAACGTGATGTATTGTCATTACTATTTCCTGAAGTCATAGGAAAATCCTACAAGAAGTAGTTTTGGAGGAGGAAAAATCCACGAGGTTCTTCTATTGATGTTCCCTCTGAATTCTGTGATTCCTGCTAGGATTTCCAGCTCTCAAGAAAGAGAAGAAATAGGGACAGCTTTGGAGAGTTCAGGTATTACACTTAATTTGTTTGTGTCCAACAGGGTTGGGGGACCCAGTACAGTGCGAGGCAAGTGCACTCCATCTCCCTTAGGGTGTAGGTGCAGGGTGTACGTCACCTGCATCTATGGGTACGTCTACACTACGGGATTATTCCGATTTTACATAAACCGGTTTTGTAAAACAATTGTATAAAGTCGAGTGCACGCTGCCACACTAAGCACATTAATTTGGTGGTTTGCGTCCATGTACCGAGGCTAGCGTCGATTTCTGGAGCGTTGCACTGTGGGTAGCTATCCCGTAGCTATCCCATAGTTCCCGCAGTCTCCCCCGCCCATTGGAATTCTGGGTTGAGATCCCAATGCATGATGGTGCAAAAACAGTGTCGCAGGTGATTCTGGGTAAATGTCGTCACTCAATCCTGCTTCCGTGAAAGCAACTGCAGACAATCATTTCACGCCCTTTTCCCCCTGGATTGCCCTGGCAGACGCCATAGCATGGCAGCCATGGAGCCTGTTTTGCCTTTAGTCACTGTCACCATATGTGTACTGGATGCTGCTGACAGACACGGTACTGCAGTGCTACACAGCAGCATTCATTTGCCCTTGCAAGGTAGCGGAGATGGTTACCATCCCCTTTGCACCGCCTGCCATTGTAATTTGGGGATGAGATGATGGTTATCAGCCATTTTGTACTGTCTGCTGCTGTTATGGGTGTTTCTGGCTGGCCTCACTAAGGTCGGCCGGGGGCGCATGGACAAAAATGGGAATAACTCCCCAGGTCATTCCCTTCTTTATGTTTTGTCTAAAAATGGAGTCAGTCCTGCCTAGAATATGGGGCAAGTCTACTAGATAGCCAGAAAGCACAGCCGCTTCGGGTCAGATCTCCAGAGATCCCGCAGAAATGATGAGCTGCATGCCATTCTAAAGTGTGCCCCTGCAACAACCCCACCCATTGCTTCCCTCCTCCCCCAACCCTCCTGGGCTACCGTTGCAATGTCCCCCCATTTGTGTGATGAAGTAATAAAGAATGCAGGAATAAGAAACACTTTAGCGACATAAAATGAGGGGGAGGCAGCCTCCAGCTGCGATGATAGACATTAAAGGGTCGGGGGGAGAGGAGCCCAGCCTCCCGCTGCTATGATAGTCCAGGGAGTAGAGAATCTTTTCTTTAGACATGAAAGACGGGGGCAGGGGACTGATGTAGCTCAGGCTCCAGCTGCTATGATGAGGATGGTTACCAAGCATTTTGTACCGTCTGCCAGGAACGACAGGGAGTCATTCCCATTTTTATGCAGGCGCCCCCGGCCGACCTCACCGAGGCCAGCCAAGAGTACTCATGGGATGATGACGGTTTTCCACCATTTTGTACCATCTGCCATCAGGAAAGGAAGGGG